>NC_133757.1:51843392-52152946 GCF_036562045.2 Rhinolophus sinicus | reverse complement strand
CATTTCCTTTCTTAAGGAAGGGAACAAAAAAGTCAGCCCAGATCTCAAAGGCAAACGTAATAAAACAGTAAATTATTGCTAGAGTTTACTAAACAAATGCAACCTAGTTAAATTTGGAAAAATCTTCACTTTTGCTTACATTTGCAATTTTACTGCTGAACTACTGGTATTTCTTACTTATGCAACATTAAAATGTATAAGAAATCCTCTTGTGTGCTATATCCAGCATCTACTCTTGATTTATAATACCCAATTTAGGGGGGGAAAAAACACAACTAAACCTGATTTAAATCACAGATTACTCTGTAAAACACAAGCAAGGAACTATTCCAAATCCTAAATGTAATTTAAACATATTTATATTTTACAGTGATATATTTTCCCCATTCCTTGTCTTACGACTGTAAACTTTCTATAATTATATAAGCAATTTCCCTAAGGTCACAACATTGATCATAGTTATAAATTGCTAAAGTACAACATGCAGTGAACAGTAAAATATATGCTGGACATCACAAACAGTTTTATCAAATCAGGAATGGGGTGGGGGAAGAACAGAGAGAAGTAAGAATGGAGATGGAGAAACAGAAAAAAAAAGGAAATTTGTAAAGAAGTCATTACACAATGTCATAGTCCCTTCCCCAAAGCCATTTGGAATACAATTTTTACAAATTGTCCTGACTGAGTAGGGCTTGGTCTCATTTTTGATAACATTCTTAACCCTTTGCCACATACTCTGAAAGCCATTTGAGAAGGAAGCTCGGGAAACTAACTATCAAAGTCATTTGGTTAAAGCACAAGAAAAAAACAAGAAGAGAAATCCTACATGATTAAAACTGCTTTCTGCCATGAACAGCAGTTCTCAAACTGTGTTCCTCGGAACCCTAGGATTACATAGAGGTATTCCCTGGGGAAAGCAGGTGGGATTCAGGCTTCCCACTCATTCTTTAATCAGAGCAACATCGCTTCCCTCTCCTGGGGCTCTGTGGAGGAAATCTTCCTTGCAAAAACAGTTTTAAAGGTTATAAAATGAAGAAAGGATTTGGACTCGACCATTCCTGATGTTGTCATAATGATGGATGGGATCTAGAAGTTATGTGAGCATCTCTAGTTGTCAGTTTTTTTGGTATTTTGGGGTAACTTCTCTTAATGAGGGGATGTGGGTGCTCTCTGTACAGGATGCAAATGGGGATGCTGTCAGTGTCTCCACACCCAGGTTCCAGCCAGACGAGCTGACAGGCCAGTCCCCCGATGGTTAACAATGCTACACTCCACTCCAGGCAGCTGCCTATTAGGAAGACAGCTGAGGCGCAGAGGGGAGGGAGAAATCGGCATGTGACAGGCCTTGCTCAGTGTACGACACACTGAAAAAGACCTGTGCTCTCGGAAAGTGGAAGAACACAGTGCTTCCAGTTTTTCCTTCACCACATTTTCCGAGGAAGGCCAAAGGCCTCTGTAGCTCGGCATCCGGGTGCAGCTCTCTGAAAAAACGACAGAGCTGTTAGTACATCTTTTCTGTGCTTTCAAGGAGGATACCATGAAGAGATTGACCTCCTGGAGCAAACAATGTTCCCCATGTCCCCTTCTCTCTACTCTTACGTCTGCTGCTGCTTCCTCTCCTCTTCCTCTCTCCGTCTCGCTAACTCCATTTTTCTACTTATTTACTATTAATGGCTGCCAAATAGAGTATATCTGGCTTCCCGCAACATGACAAATTCCTCTGACCAGAGGTCATGTTCAGAACAGATGCTGGCTAAAAAAGTTAACAGTCATACCAAAAAAAGTCTGACTGAATCAATGCATGTCTTGGCCCCGACAGCAAAAGAGAGAAGCTGTACCGCCCACCGGTTCGCTTTGCAAGCTTTGAAGTCAGAATTCTGATCTCCATTCGACCAGTAGAACCTTTTTCCTGTAGAACGTTGTATTACTCAACTCAGAATGTCTCCTCCCTGTGTAATATGCATAATAATTCCTACCTGTGAAAAGTAACTGAGTTACTGCAAATAAAACTAAAACATACCATAAGTGCTCAATAGGTGAAGTAGATACATTCTGCCTCTTCATTTAACTGTTTCTAGTTGGTTGGCTGTTTTACGTTTGTTTGTCATTTAGATTGCCTGGATTTTTGATGGGTCCCCTATGAACAAGTTTAAAAACCAGAAAAGCCTTTCTGATTCTGGTCTTGGAAGAAAGGGAAGTCTCCAAACTCTGGGTCATCTGTATGTGGGGTGACATCTCAGAGGGGCTAAATGGCAGGTAGGGATGGTTGTGTTGCTGTATTATAACCCAGAGACACAGCACAGCTGAGGGCTCTTACTGGATTTTTACCATTTAATCAGTTAAAAAGAACATTATATCAATATTTAAAATTACATAAAAATTTATTAAAGCAAAGACAATTAAAAACACCTGTAATCCTCTTGCCCAGATTATGATACTTTAATATTTACTGAGAGCTTACTATATGCCAGCACTGTACTAAGTATTTGATTATATTATCTAATGTAACTCTCACAACTCTTTGGTATAGGTAATTGTGGCTTCGAGTGGTTAAGTAATTTGCTCAAGATCACATCATCACATCACTCTTAAGTGACAGCACCAGCATGTGAACCCAAGTGTGAATCCAAAGCTTATGCATTTAAGCTCCATGCAAGGTTACCTCTTAGAAATAACCAAAGTTCACATTTTGATATATTTCCTTCAACTCCTTTTCCTAAGCCTAGCAACAGGTAGATAGGTAGATAGGTAGATGAATAAATACAAAAAATGCTCATTGAATTAAATGTTTACATAAGATTAATCAAGTATATAAATACTCATGTATTAAAATGTAATTGGTTCAGGTACAAAATCTTCAATCTTACGGAGCTTGAATTTCTCAAATAAGATAGTTTCTACAGAGGCAAGTTTTCCAGATCTCAAGTGTATTTTTCATTCCAGCTTCAACCGCTGCAAATTTGGAGGGAATTTCTTCAAACGAGTAAACAGCGTGCAACACAAACTCACAAGCACGACCCATGGGTTTCTCAGAAAATAACAGGGCAATGCAGATCAAATGGTAAAGAGAAATGGAGATTAAAAAACAATATCAAAAAAAAATGAAAAACATGAACTTGACAACATGCAGGGATAGAACTTTCTGTACAAATATTTTAATCAGAAAAAGCAGCTTGAGGCATCCCATTAAATATCAAGAATGGCCAATCCTTTTCAACCTTCAAATCAAATCTCTCTTTTTATGTCAATTCCTGTAACTGTAAAACCAGAAACATTCCACGTGGAGCCCATTCTTCATCTCTTTCCTTGTGATTGCTGGTGGTGGGATTAATTATAGATAGAAATTAGGCTCACCTGGCACCTGTTTTGTTTTGGTTTTTGTTTTTTTAAGGCCAGAACCTTGAATTCTGCTCCAGCGGGGAGAACAGATAGATTTAAAGCTGAACTGAAAGACTTTGAAAACAGAAACCACCCAGCCATTGACAACCTCAATTCCTCAAAAGTCATTAAATGGGGTGCGGGGGCCGGAGGGTGAGGGGGGGTGGGGCACGTGAAACAAGGTTAACTCCAGCATGAAAGGCCAAACCCTGTGCTCAGACAGTCAGGTACAACCGCCAGGCTCCAGTTCACCCTGGCCTCCAACTGGCACCTAAGAAAGTTAAATAATCATAACTGCTTTGCAAAAAGCTCCTTTAAAACAACTGAGATCCAGCCTGTCACTTATCCACCACATCTTCTAACACAAAACGCAAGCATTGTACAAAAGTCATCAGAGCCATTTCCTGAAAACCATCCGAGTCGTCCCAATTCCTCAGGCACCCAAAGCAAAGAAAGCCAACAACTTTCTGCATTTCTCAAATAAGGGTGGCAAGAATTTCATCAACTCTTTGGAGATGGGAAGACAGGAGTTTTCAACTTGGTAAATTCAAACTATTTGGGAATATGGCCATTTTTTTCATTTATTCATCTTCTTTTATCCTCTTCAGTAATATTTTATCATTTTTTTCATGCATATCGTTTTCTGTGTTCTTTTATTATTTTATTTCCATTACAGTTGACATTCAATATTATATTAGTTTCAGGTATACAGGATATAGTGGTTAGACCTTTATTTTATTTATGAAGTGATTCCCCCCCAATAAATCTAGTACCCACCTGGCATCATATATAGTTACAATATTATTGACTATATTCCCTATGCTGTATTTTACAACCGTATTTTGTAACTGCCAATTTGTACTTCTTAATCCCTTCACCTTTATCACCCAGCCCCTCAACACCCCACCCATCTGGCAACCATCAGTTTGTTCTCTGATTATGAGACTGGTTTTTCATTTGTTTTCTTAGATTCCACAAATAAGTGAAATCATATAGTATTTGTCTTTCTTTGTCTGACTCCTTTCACTTAGAATAATACCCTCTAGGTCCATCCATGTTGTCGCAAATGGTAAGATTTCATTCTTTTTATGGCTGAGTAATACCCCATTGTACATATTTGCCCCATCTTCTTTATCCAATCATCTATTGATAGACACTTAGGTTGCTTCCATATCTTGGCTATTGTAAATAGTGCTGCAGTGAACATAGGGGTGCAATCCTTCACTATTTCTTACTAAATTAATTTGTAGATATTCATTGCTAACATTGAAAATGTTATTGCTATCTGGATTTTTCTATACATTTTCACTACTTTATATAACTCTAATTCATCTAAAAGTTTTTCAGTTGATTTTGTTGCGTTTTCCTGATTAGCAATCACTTCACTCAAAAACAATGTTACTGGGTCAGGGGGGTTTGAAAATTAATTTGGGGAACGTACAGAGGGATAGTGGATGGGGGGAGGGGGGTTCACACAGTGTGAGGGATATAAATGATAAACGTCTAAGTTTTGCTTTGTCTTGTGCACCTGAAACTAATAAAAAAAAAACAATGTTACTTTTATATCTTGATTTCCATTACTTATACCTCTGTTTTCTATTTCTTTTTTATTACTATTAGTTTCAGGTGTACAAAACAACATAATAGACATTTACACCCCTCACAACGTGATAACCCCACTAAGTCTACTACCCATCTGACACCGTAGATAGCTATTACAATATTATTGACTATATTCCCTATGCTGTACTTGACATCCTGTGACTATATGTATTTTTTTAAAATTACAGTTGACATTCAATATTATTTTATATTAGTTTCAGGTGTACAGCACAGTGGTTAGGCATTTATATAATGTATGAAATGACCCCCCTAATATGGCTAGTACCCATCTGTTGTAAAATGCATGCATAGTTTTTACAACATTATTGATTATGCTCCCCATACTGTACTTCACAACCTCGTGACTATTTTGTGATGACCAATTTGTACTTCCTAATCCCTTCACCTTTATCATCCATCCCCCCAACCCCTCTCCCACCTAGCAACCATCAGTTTGTTCTCCGTATCTATGAGTCTATTTCTGTGTTGTTTGCTCATTTATTCTGTTCTTTCAATTCCACATATAAGTGAGATCATAAGCTATTTGTCTTTCTCAGTCTGGCTTATTTCACTTAGCATAATATCCTCTAGGTCCATCCATGTTGTTGCAAATTGTAAGATTTCATTCTTTTTTATGGCAGAGTAATACTTCATTGCACAAAGGCACCACAATTTCTTTATCCAGTCGTCTACTGATGGACATTTTGGTTGTTCCCATATCCTGGCTATTGTGAATAAGGCTGCAGTAAACATAGGGGTGCACATATTTTTTTTAAATTAGTGTTTTGGATTTCTTTGGATAAACACCCAGGAGTGTAATTCCTGGATCATAAGGTAATTCTATTTTTAACGTTTTTATTTTGGGGGGGGGCGGGGGAACCTATCAGCCTTTGTGACTCTGGGCCAATGAAAATCCACTAAGGCGGTCACCTCCCTCCCCAATTAGCTGCGTGTGGCTGGGCTCAGATTCTAGCGCCGAGCTGGGGCAGGTTTGTGAGTCCTTGCATCCTCGGAGATGCGGGCTCATGGGCCTGCTCTTCTGGCCCTATTTTTCACTTTTTGAGGAACCTCCACAGTGTTTTCCATAGTGGCTGCACCAATTTGCAATCCCATCAACAGTGCATGAGGAGTTCCCTTTCCTCCACACCCTCACCACCACTTGTTTATTGATTTATTGATGATGGCTATTCTGACAGGAGTAAAGTGATATCTCATTGTGCTTTTTATTTGCATTTCTCTGATGATTAGTGATGTTGAGCATCTTTTCATGTCTATTGGCCAGCTATATGTCCTCTTCGGAGAAATGTCTATTCAGGTCCCCTGCCCATTTTTTAATTGGATTGTTTGTTTTGGGTGTTGAATTGTATGTTTACTATTGTGATGTTCTCCTTGGACTGATCCCTTTAATATGATATAATGTCCTTCGTCTCTTACTACAGGCTTTTTTTTTAGTCTATTTTGTCTGATGTAAGTATTGCTATTCCACTCTTTTTCTCGTTTCTATTTGCATGAAATATCTTTTTCCATCCTTTTACTTTCAGTCTATGTGTGTCTTCAATATATTAGGTCATCAAAATGGAGGTGTGAGGTGAGCCTCTGTAAAGCTCCCCTGGAATTTACAACTAATCGAACAACAATAACTCCACAAAGGACTCCCTGCACAGCAGACAGGCAAGACGAAGAGGCCAACTACTGAATTCACCTAGAGGTGGGCGAATCGCGGGAGCGGGGGGAGGAAGGAAGGGAGAAGTGCGGAGACGGAGCCGTGCGGGTGCAGGACGCAGACCCAGCTCAGTGCTCCGAGCTCGCTGCATCCCGGAACTACCGCAGCTGCAGGAGAGGGAAGAACTCGGACTGCTAGGGCTCCGCTTATGGCCCACAGGGCTGAGGGGGAAGCATATAACACGGCTGAACCCAAAGCGCACGGCAGAGACCTCGGAGCAAAGACTGAGGGAAGAAGGCTGAAAACCGTGGTTTAAGCCCTCACTGCCGAGCAGAGTATGGAAGCCTTAGGCACTGAGACTAGTCGACCCCTCCCTACCCTCCCAGAGCTCGCCCCACCCCCACCTGTCCCGTGCTAGAAGCAGAACAGTAGCAGTGTCAGATCAAAAGAACAGAATATTTGCTGTTATGAGAACTGTGGACCACAGACACAGATTCACAGCCCAACTAGTTCCAGCAAAGGGGAGGGAGCTGTGGAAGCAGGACCGGCTGTGGTGCTGGTCACCGCCATCGCTCTGGGCCATCCCTCACAATTCACGCCACCCCTGGCCCCAACTATCTGGGTGGATCCCTGCAGGAGTAAACAGAACTGCTGAAACATACGGGCTCTGAATCTGGTGTAGGAAGAGCTTGGAAATTCAAAAGCTCTCCGCATACCCACACGGACACTGCGTCCTGTGACCCAGGCAAGCTATTAACAGAGGGGAAGCCCATCTCCCAGGGAATCCCCCCATTGTGTGAGAAGCTGGAATAGTGCAGAGAAAACATACCACTACCGTGTGAGAGAGAAAAAAAAGTCTGCAGTCGGAAAGAAAATAAAACATTCTACCAACAAGTACTGGAAAACAAAATAAAGACCTCTTCCTATCAACCTGTTGCAAAAGCCACTACTGTAGATGTCTAGGAAGATAAATAATAAATCAGTAATTGCCATGAATAACCAAGGCAACAAGACAGCTCAGAAAGAAAGTGAAAAGTCTCCAGAAAAGGAACTTAAAGATATGGAAATATGTGACTTAAATGACAGAGAATTCAAGATTGCAGTTCTTAAAAAACTCAATGAGATGCAAGAAAACATAGAAAGGCAGTTTAATGAACTCAGAAACACAATCAAAGAACAACATGAGCATTTTACAAAAGAGACTGAAATTTTAAAAAAGAACCAAATAGAATTTCTGGAGATTAAGAACTCAATAGAAGAAATTAAGAATGAAATAACCAGCTTAGATAGTAGAGTTGACCAGATGGAGGAAAGAATCAGTGAGATCGAAGATAGAAACATGGAAATGATACAAATGGAAGAAGAAAGAGACTTGAGACTTAAAAGAAATGAAAGAACTCTACAAGAATTTTCTGACTCCATCAGAAAGAGCAAAATAAGAATAATGGGCATACCAGAAGGAGAAGAAAGAGAGAAGGGAACAGAGAATATATTCAAACAAATTGCCGATGAGAACTTCCAAAACTTGTGGACAGAACTGGATCCTCGAATCCAAGCAGCAAATAGAACACCTAGTTACCTCAATCCCAACAGGCCTTCTCCAAGGCACATTGTATTGAAGCTGTCTAAAATCAACGACAAAGAAAGAATCCTAAAGGCAGCCAGGGAAAAGAAGATGGTAACCTACAAAGGAAAGCCCATTAGATTATCATTAGATTTTTCAGCAGAAACTCTACAAGCCAGGGGGGAGTAGAACCAAATATTCAAACTATTGAAAGAGAGAAATTATGAGCCAAGAATAATATATCCAGCAAAGATATCCTTTAGATATGAAGGAGGAATAAAGACCTTTCCAGACATACAGAAGCTGAGCGAATTTTCTAATACACGACCTGCACTACAAGAAATACTAAAGGAGGCTATTCGACCACCATCAACAGGGACAATTTGTGGCAACCAAAACATAAAAAGGGGGAGAGTAAAGGCCTGAACCGGAATATGAGAATGGAGAAAGTAAGCGTGCTGAAGAAAATGGAATACTCTAAATATCAAACTTTCTTTTACATAAACTTAAGGGTAACCACTCAAAAAAAAATCCAGAACTGAAATATATACTGTAATAAAAGAAGAAACAGAGGAAACATCATAGAATACCACCACACAGAAATAATAGACAACAACAAAAGGCAAAGAAACAATGGAGACACAGCCTTACCAGAAAACTAAAGATAGAATGACAGGAAATCCTCACATATCAATAATCACCCTAAATGTAAATGGACTGAACTCACCAATAAAAAATCACAGAGTAGCAGATTGGATCAAAAAACTAATCCTAACCCTACGCTGTCTCCAAGAGACACATCTCAGCTACAAGGACAAGCATAGACTCAAAGTGAAAGGGTGGATATTGACACTCGAAGGAAATGGTGTCCAGAGATAACCAGGTGAAGCCATAATGATATCAGGTGAAACAGACTTCAGGGTGAAAAAGGTAACAAGAGACAAAGATGGACATTTCTTAATGGTAAAGCGGACGATACAACAAGAAGACATAACAGGCATCAATATTTATGCCCCCAATCAGGGAGCACCAAAATATACCAGCAACGACTAACAGAACTAAAGGGAGAAATTGACCAAAACACAATTATACTAGGGAAATTAAATAAATCATTGACAGCTATGGACAGATTATCCAAACTGAAAATAAATAATGAAACAGCAGCCCTAAAGGACTCATTAGATGAAATGGACATAATTGACATTTATAGAGCACTTCATCCTAAAATATCAGACTATACATTCTTTTCTAGTGTACATGGAACATTCTCAAGGATAGACCATATATTGGGACATAAAATCAGCCTCAGCAAATTTAAGAAGATTGAAATCATACCAAGCATATTCTCTGATCACAAGGCTTTGAAATTGTATATCAGCTGCAAAAAGAAAGCAGGAAAAAACACAAATACATGGAGATTAAACAATATACTTTTAATGAACGACTGGGTCAAAGAAGTAATTAGAGGAGAGATCAAAAGATACATAGAAACAAATGACAATGAAAATACATACTACTGAAATTTTTGGGATAGAGCGAAAGCAGTTTTAAGAGGGAAACTTACATTATTACAGGCGTATCTCAAGAAACAAGAAAAATACCAAATAAATAACCTCATGTTACACCTTAAAGAACTAGAAAAAGAAGAACAAGTGAAACCCAAGGTCAGCAGAAGAAAGGAAATAACAAAAATCAGAGCAGAACTAAATGAAATAGAGAACAAAAAGACAATAGAAAAAATTAATGTGACAAAGAGCTGGTTCTTTGAAAAGATTAACAAAATTGACAAACCCTTGGCTAGCCTCACTAAGATAAAAAGAGAGAAGACACTAATTAACAAAATCAGAAATGAAAAAGGGGAAGTTATCCCGGACACCACAGAAATACAAAGGATCATCCAAGAATACTATGAAGGACTATATGCCACCAAATTCAATAACCTAGAAGAAATGGACAAGTTCTTAGAAACATATAGCCTTCAAGGCTGAACCATGAAGAACTGGAAAATCTAAACAGACCGATCACCAGTAATAAATTGAATCAGTCATCCAAAACCTTCCCAAAAGCAAAAGTCCGGGACCAGATGGCTTCACTAGTGAATTCTACCAAACCTTCAAAGAGGATCTAATACCAATCCTGCTCAAACTCTTCCAAAAATTGAAGAAGAGACAGTACTCCCTAACTCATTTTATGAGGCCAACATTACCCTGATACCAAAACCTGGTAAGGACAACACAAAAAAGAAAACTACAGACCAATATCTCTGATGAATACAGATGCAAAAATCCTAAACAAAATTCTAGCAAATCGAATACAACAATGCATTAAAAAGATTATTCATCACGACCAAGTGGGGTTCATCCCCGGGGCACAAGGGTGGTTCAACATCCACAAATCCATCAATGTGATACATCACATAAACAAAATAAAGGGCAAAAATCATATGATTATATCAATTGATGTAGAAAAAGCATTTGACAAGATACAACATCCATTTATGATTAAAACACTTAATAAAATAGGTATAGAAGGAAAATACCTTAACATAATAGAGACCATATATGACAAGCCCTCAGCTAATCTCATAATTAATGGTGAAAAACTGAAGCCCTTTGCTCTACGTTCAGGAACACGACAGGGCTGTCCCTATCACCTCTGCTTTTCAACATAGTGTTGGAAGTCCTTGCCAGAGCAATCAGGCAAGAGAAAGAAATAAAAGGCATCCAAATTGGGAATGAAGAAGTTAAATTATCACTCTTTGCAGATGACATGATGCTATATATAGAAAACCCTAAAGACTCCACCAAAAAGCTATTAGAAACAATAAACGAATACAGTAAAGTTGCTGGCTACAAAATCAACGTACAAAAGTCCATTGCATTCCTATATACTAACAATGAAATTTCAGAAAAATAAATTTAAAAAACACCAATTCCTTTTGCAATTGCAATAAAAAGAATAAAATACCCAGGAATAAACTTAACCAATGATGTGAAAGACTTATATACTGAAAAGTATAAGACATTTTTAAAAGAAATTGAAGAAGACACAAAGAAATGGAAAGACATTCCGTGCTCATGGATTGGAAGAATCAACATAGTTAAAATGGCCATATTACCCAAAGCAATATACAGATTTAATGCAATCCCCATCAAAATCCCAATGGCATATTTTAAAGAAATAGAACAAAAAATCATCAGATTTGTTTGGAACCACAAAAGACCCCGAATAGCCAAAGCAATCTTAAGAAAAAAGAACAATACTGGAGGTATCACACTCCCTGACTTTAGCTTGTACTACAGGGCTACAATAATCAAGACAGCATGGTATTGGCAGAAAAACAGACACCTAAACCAATGGAATAGAATTAAGAACCCATAAATATGGACAGATAGTTTTTGACAAAGAAGCTAAAAACATACAATGGAGGAAAGAGAGCCTCTTCAATAAATGGTGCTGGGAGAATTGGAAAGCCATGTGCAAAAGAATGAAACTGGACTGCTATTTGTCACCATGTACCAAAATTAATCCAAAATGGATCAAAGACTTAAGCATAAGACCTGACACAATAAACTGCATAGAAGAAAACATAGGTACTAAACCTATGGACCTTGGGTTCAAAGAGCATTTTATGAATTTGACTCCAAAGGCAATGGAAGTAAAAGCTAAAATAAACGAATGGGACTATATGAAACTTAAAAGCTTCTGCACAGCAAAAGAAACCATCGACAAAATAAAGAGGCCACCAACTGAATGGGAGAAGATTTTTGCAAACAGTGCCTCCGATAAGGGGCTAATATCCAAAATATACAAGGAACTCATGCAACTCAACAACAAAAAACAAACAACCCAATTGAAAAATGGGCAGAGGACCTGAAGAGACATTTCTCCAAAGAGGACATACAAATGGCAAATAGACATATAAAAAAATGCTCAACATCACTAATCATCAGAGAAATGCAAATCAAAACCACAATGAGATATCACCTCACCCCAGTCAGAATGGCTATCATCAACAAGACAAATAGTAACAAGTGTGGGAGAGGCTGTGGAGAAAAAGGAACCCTCATACACTGTTGGTGGGAATGCAGACTGGTGCAGCCGTTATGGAAGGCAGTGTGGAGGTTCCTCAAAAAATTACGAATAGAATTACCATATGACCCAGCAATCCCTCTCCCGGGTATCTACCCAAAAAATCTGAAAACATTTATACATAAAGACACGTGTGCTCCAATGTTCATTGCAGCTTTGTTTGCGGTGGCCTAGACATGGAAACAACCAAAATGTCCTTCAATAGATGAATAGATAAAGAAGTTGTGGTATAGATACACAATGGAATACTATTTGGCGGTAAGAAAAGATGATATAGGAACATTTGTGACAACGTGGGTGGATCTTGAGAGTATAATGCTAGCAAAATAAGTCAGACAGAAAAAGCAGAGAACCATATGATTTCACTGATATGTGGTATATAAACCAAAAACAACAAAAGAATAAGACAAACAAATGAGAAACAAAAACTCATAGACACAGACAATAGTTTAGTGGTTACCAGAGGGTAAGGGGGGTGGGGGGTGGGAGATGAGGGTAAGGGGGATCAAATATATAGTAATGGAAGGAGAACTGACTCTGGGTGGTGAACATACAATGGGATTTATAGATGATGTAATACAGAATTGTACACCTGAAATCTATGTAATTTTACTAACAATTGTCACCCCAATAAATTTAAAAAAAATATATAGGTCTTGTGTTGCGGCCTAATATGTGGTCTATCTTGGAAAGTGTTCCATGTGCACCCGTAAGGAATGCATATTCTGCTGCTTTGAGTGGAAATACTCTAAAATATCAGTTAAATCCATCTGGTCTAGTGTGTCATTTAAGGCTGCTGTTTCCGTGTTGATTTTCTGTCTGGAAGTCTGTCCATTGGTGTCACTGGGGTGTTTGAAGTCCCCTACTATGATGTGTTACTGTTGATCTCTGCCTTTTTGTCAGTCAATATTTGTTTTATATACCGTGTTTCCCTGAAAATAAGACCTAGTCGGACAATGAGCTCTAATGCATCTTTTGGAGCAAAAATTAATATAAGACCCAGTCTTATTTTACTATAATATAAGACCAGGTATAACATAATATACAATACAATATAATACAATATAATACAATATAATGCAATATAATATAATATAATACTGGATCTTATATTAATTTTTGCTCCAAAAGATGCATTAGAGCTGACTGTCCATCTAGGTCTTATTTTCGGGGAAACACAGAGTTTAGGTGCTTCTATGTTGGGTGCATAAATGTTTACTATTATGATGTCCTCCTTCGACTGAACCCTTTAATGTGATATAATGTCCTTCTTTGTCTCTTATTACAGGCTTTTTTTTTTAATCTATTTTTTCCGATATAAGTATTGCTAACCTAGTTTTTATCTTGTTTCTATTTGCATGAAATATCTTTTCCCATCCTTTTACTTTCAGTCTGTGTGTGTCTTTTGATCTGAGGTCTGTCTCTTGTCAACAGCATAAGCATTGGTCTTGTTTCCTTATCCATTCAGCCATCCTATGTCTTCTAATTGAAGCAGTTAATCCATTTATATTTAAAATGATTATTGATAGGTATAGTTGTTGCCATTATTCATATTTTTATATTTGTTTTCTCCTTTTCTCTGCATAAAGAAGTCCTTTTAACATTTCTTGTACACTGGCTTGATAGTAATGAATTCCTTTAGCTTTTTCTTGTCTGGGAAGCTCTTTAGCTCTCGTTCAATTTTAAATGATAGCCTTACTGGGTAAAGTAGTCTTGGTTGTAGGACCTTGTTTTTGTCATCACTTTGAATATTTCCTGCCACTCCCTTCTAGCCTGCAAAGTTTCTGTTGAGAAATCAGCTGATAGTCTTATGGGAGCTCCTTTGGAAGTAACTACAAGTAGTTGTATTTCTCTTGCTGCTTTTAGGAGTCTCTCTTCATCTTTAACCTTTGCCATTTTAATTATGATGTGTCTTGGTGTGGGCGTGTTTGGATTCATCTTGTTTGGGACTCTGCACTTCCTGGTATGTCTATTTCCTTCACTAGGTTAGGAAAGTTTTCAATCATTATTTCTTCAAATAAGTTCTCTATCCCTTGTTCCTTCTCTTCTCCTTCTGGTACTCCTATGATGTGAATGTTGTACCACAGGCCCCTTAAACTATCTTCATTTTTTATTATTCTTTTCTTTTTGTTGTTCCAATTGGGTGTTTTCTGCTACCATGTCTTCCAAATTGCTAATTTGATCCTCTGCTTCATCTAATCTGCTGTTGAGTCCTTCTAGTGTATTCTTCATTTTAGTTATTGTCTTCATTTGTTTCTTTTTTATGGTTTCTATGTCCTTCTATATGCTTACTATCTCTTTGCTGAAATTCTCACTAAGTTCCATAAGCATGCTTATAAACAGTTTTTTAAACTCTTTCTGGTAGGTGGATTCCTTCCATTTCATTTAGTCCTATTTCTGGAGGTTCCTCCTTTTCTTTTATTTGGGACATGTTTCTTTGTTTCCTCATTTTGGCTGTCTGTCTGTGCTTCCTTCTGTGTATTAGATAGATCTGCTATGACTCTCAGTCTTTGCTGGGTGGCCTTATGTAGTATTAATATGTGTACTTTGTGGTCCAATAACACAGTCTACCTGATCACCTGTGCATGTGTTCCAGGAGTGTCCCTTGAATGTATTGTGTGTGTTCTCCTATTAAATTTGAGCCTTGATTGCTTTTGGCTTGTCAGTGGGTGGGACTGTCTCCCAGGCTGACTGACTGTGAGGATTGGCTATGGCCACAATGTATGAGCTGCTGTGTGGGGGCTGACCCCTCAGCAGGGCATTCACCCATGTGGGCTTTTGTTCCTGTTGAGACCACTCTTTGGTTGTGCCACTTGTGGGGCTAGCCAGGTAGTGCTCTAGTGTAGTCTGAAGTTGGCCTCTGAGTGTGTTGTTTCTGGTGTCTCCTGAGAGGCACTCCCATGCAGGCCAATTTCAGCCTGTGTGACTGGTCCATGGCTACCTAGTAGGAGCTACAAAGCTCTATGTAGTTGGCTGCTGCCTATGCTGGACCTGGAGGCATATGGTGGTGTCCTCACTATGAACTGAGGCCAGCTGCCACCAATATTGGGCCTGAAGCTGCTTGGCTAAAGGCCAAGGGCCCCCTGCCAGCTGCCCATAAGGCTCAGCTATTGAAATGCCTTCCTTAGATGCCAGGCCAGGCTGGTTGAGCCAGTGTTGAGAGAGCCTTCAGCAATGCAGCACTAGTTGGGTGGGGTGGGATCCCAGGGAGTCACTAGGCATTGCCAGTGGTTTTTACAAGGTTAAGGCACATTCAGTTCTTGTGGCAGTGCCTGCCCTGTGAGCACTTTGCCAAACGTGCTGAGAACACCACAGCCAGCCACCATTCGCCTTGAGCCCACAGATCCCTGAGAGCTGCCCAAGAGAGGCTGCAGCACAAGTTATGGCTCATTGCCCACCACCAGAAGTTCCCTGAGTTGCCACATGCCTTCTACTGCTGCAAATGGCTTCTGTAGCTTGTGCGGCCAGGTCAGCCACCCATGCAGGGTTCCAGGGAGCTACATGGTATGGAAGGTGGTTATTACAATGCTAATGGAGTTTCAGTTCTTACACCAGTGCTGCGCCTGTGACCACTTCACAAAAATGCTCTGTAAACACCATGGCCAGCCACCATTTGCCTTAGGCCCTCAGGTCCCCAAGAGCCACCCAAGAGAGGCTGTGTTGCAGGCTGTGGCTCACTGCCCACCACCAAAGGTTCTCCAAGCTACCATGGGCCATCTGCTGCTGTAAAAGTCTTCCATAGGGTGGGACTGGCTGCTCAGTGACCTAGAGTGCCCCAGTCAATGCAGTACTAGCTGTGCAGGGCAGAGACCCATGGTATCACTGAGGTACTGTGCACATGCAGATTTTATCAGACCAATAAAGTCTCATATTTGGCCCTTTGGGGGAAAGTTCAACATAGAAAAGATGGCACCCTCCTGTAGGCTACATGTGAGGCAGGCTCCACACAGGGATAATGGCTGCTTTCTCTCTAGCCCTTGGCCCATAGCCACACAACTCAGTCTTTCCCCGTATGTCTCTGGAATCTCTCGAGTTTCTACCCCTCCATCATAGATCAGGTGAGTATTTGCAAGTAAGTGAGTCTATGTGTGGGCCCTTTAAGAGGGCAGCTGGATTTCCAGCTGCCTTCCATTTCACCAGGACAGGCAGACAGAGTCCTTGCTGATTTTCACTGCCAGATGTCGTGGGAACTCCTCTTCCTGCACAGTACCCCTGGGCTGGGGAGCCCAGTGCGGGGATGGGACCTCTCCCTCTTCTGTGGGTACCTCCGCCATTGAGGTGTCCCTCCTGGTGTTCAACCACTATCCATGGGTTTGGGGTCAGCCCATTTCATGTCACTGCCCCTTCTACCAGTCTGGATGTAGCTTCTTTTTTATATCCTTAGTTATAGGGGTCTTGTTCAGCTAGTCTTCAGATGATTCTTGATGTTTATTGTTCTAATAATTTATTTGTAATTTTGGTGTGATCCTGGGATGTGGTAGCCATAGCATTGACCTAATCTGCCATCTTGGACTGAAAGGATCTCTGTTTTCTATTTCTTATCTGACTTCATTAACTAAGACAATGATTGCAAACTCAAATGCCCACAGGGCCAAACAGTTAACTGCGTGAACCAAGACAGGAGAGTACCTGGGTAACCTAGAGAATGTGAACGAATGTCTAAAGGTGGCAGCTGGCACTCTGCTTGGGTCTTGTGTTGTATTCAGGAATACAGGCCTCATCTTGACAGATTTTTCAAGAGAAGCCAGAAATAAGGATTTTTGTGTGTGTGTGTGTAAACTTTAGTTCTTTAAAAGTCAGAACAGGTGTCTTGTTTTTAATTTTAAACATAGGGCAGACCAAAATAGAACACCTTATGGTCAGATTCAGCCCAAGAATGACCAAAAACTCTAGGTGAGATCTTCCACAATTTGAGAAAGTGTTGAGTTTAAATCATTATACAAGTGAACACTCTTGTCTCAGCATTGACTTTCTCTAACATTGGGCCACCAAAGAGGATGTTTGCTTTTGACTTGAGGTAAAGAGTCACTATTATAATAAATCTGTGTAATGTTACTTTATTGTGAATATTTTATCAGGAATGAATTTTTAATTCTATTAAGATGATTTGGTTTTATGTGATTATTTATATTAATAAATTTGTTACCACTGGAAAAGGAAAAAAACAGAATACTTAAAATATCAGACTGTGGGAGAATCTACTACAACTTGTGCTTTCAAAGAAAAAATGTAAACAGACCTTTCCTAGTATTTTTAACTGCACGGTTTTATTTCATTTGCTCAACCCTTAGTTGTGACTTGCTTTCTCACCCATATTCCAGCAACTTATGCTAGTCTGTCAAAATCCCAGTCACAAAGCTGACATTGACATCATCTGTTTAAAAAAAATTATTCACAACTGGATTTATCATCAACTCAGTCTACACAACTGGTTTTGAATTCCAAAGCAATTCCACACTGCGATCCACATCTGTATTCTTAAATCCACTTTGATACAGTTTCCCAAGTCCACTTTGATACAGTTCACTCTTTGGAAAGATGTTAGAATGACAAATTTTCTGGAAACAGTTTTTCATATTTGGGGGGGGGCAGGGTTAAATAAAAAAGATGTAACTGGCTTAAGACAGAAAAGACATTCAGTGCATGAATGTAAAAACATCACTAAACTTGGCTTACAAAATTGTTAATTATGTATTTGACAGTGAAATATCACAAACAGCTGGGGCTAAAGAATACAAACCCACACAGGGAGTGGGTAGGAGTGGGAAAAATACACTCAGACTCAGACAAACACCATCAAAGAGGATGTTTAAACTCAATCTCTTCTTCTGTAACAACTTTTACACCCACATTGTAGGACGCCTACCTCAACCAAAATTCACAATATTCAACCAACCTCTTCACCTCCTATTCCCAGGCTTCAAAGTGTAGGCTCTAAATTCTTCTCCCTCATTTAGAAAGTCGGGTCATTAAGTTTGTGGCCACCAGAGAGAGGGCCAGGCCAGAATCTAAAAGAATGTGTGTACCGAGGCTGTGAAAAGAAAAGCCATCACTTTGAGAAGTTTGGTCTTCATTTTTTTCAAAATACATAAATAGTCTCAATGCCTTAGGAGGCTGCTCCAGAGAACCTCCCAGAGCTTGACATCCCATCTCCTCTCAAACACATGCTCAAGTGCTCATCACATCTTCTGCCAGGAATCCATTCTCCTGGGAGTCCTCCCCCAAACCACAGGGAGGAGCCACAGTCAGAAACACTCACATGGAGCTGTTCACAAAAGTCTCACCAGCAGAGTCAATGACAAGGCAAAGCCCAAACCAGACATCTTGGGGGAAAATGGCTGCCTGACCTTGTTAACACCAGGAGGAAAGATTCTCCGCAGGAAAAAAAAAGAAAAAAAAGTCTCACTCCTTAGGGACCCCTTCCGCAGTTCTATGCTGAAGGGGGAGACCTGCTCTAAAGACAACCTGGTTCATGCCCCACAAGACACACTGGCTGGTAAAAAAGGAAATATTTCTTTAATTCCCCAGTACATTCTAACACTTAATTTGAGTCAGAGTCGGAAGGGTATAAACTTAGATAGAATATTAAAATATTTCTATAAATGTTATACTTTCTAGTAAGTCTAAGAATTTATTAATAAAGCCATTGCTAATAACTCAATCTTGGCTAGTTTAAGATGGTAAATTTCAAAGTCCAAAGGTTAGAGAGACTTCTAGAAAAAAAGATATATCACAACAGTCTCTTCTTTTCAGACAGGATCATGAAACATCCTAATTTGTCTGCTTCCAAGTATTTTTAGAAAATGCTGAGAACAACCAGATTGTGATTTAACCTTCTCTGAAAAGTAAGGACCACCAACTGAAAACCCAGTTCCTTCACCTAATAATCTTCTCCAAAGATTTCCACATTAAACAAAGGTTTAAATGGTTGATATTCCCTGATTGTATCTCAAGCTGTCTCTAAGTGCACAAGGCACCGGAATACCCAACCTGCCAGGGAAGGGTACCAAGTTCACTCTGTTCTAGGGTTCTGACCGCTACTGTGACCTGGAAGGGCAGAAGTATAAAGGTTGATGATGGACAACAAAGGTCTTGGTATATTAGGGGCCAATGGAATCACAGGGAAAGAGTCCATACAGGAAAAGAATACATTATAGAGTCAAATACTGATGGTATAAAAAACAAACAAACAAAATCATTATCCCAGGAGGCCTAAGAGCAATGTGTCCAGATGCCAGAATAAGGGGAATCAGTTTAGGGTGGGTCAACGGAAACAGCTTTACCTTCCAGAAGATCATGGCAAAAACCACAGCAATGCCAGTCATAGGAGATCACTCTATTTTGCAAAATATAAAACTGTTTCACTGCAAATCTATGGAAACAATGTCACAGGGGCCAAGGGCTGTCACTTCGAGTCAAAGAAGGCCCATTTCAGTGTGGCGCTGATGACCAGCGACGTCAAGGCAAATTACACCCCCACTCAGTGAGAGAGAAATCAAAGTCAGGAGAGGGACATTCAGCTGGAGACACACCCACAGAAGTTGGGAAAGCCAGCACTCCTTCCAAGCCATGCTAATCTATCACAGGCTCAAACAAAGAATGTGTTTTTTTCCCATCAAGAAATGGAAAGGACTGATGACAGGATAGTCTGAAGGGCGATTTAGGGAACTATTCCAAAGGCCAAGACTCCACTCTTGCCACATGTGAGAATGGGAGGGAGGGGGTGCCACAAGGGAGTAAGGAGCAGAAACCAAAAGGGATGGGCACCCAAAGGAAGAACTGGGTTCTTTCTCCAGGTCACACTGAGGTTCCATTAGCTACCTGGGTGAACTGGAACGTGGTACAGAAGGAATAAATGATTTAGAGTGAGAGACTGAGGTCTTAGGTACGTCAAAAACTCTCGGGGCCACATTTTAGTTACAACCAATGAGAAGATTCTGTAGAAACATGGTGCCATGACTAGAAATTTGTTCTGTAAGGAGAGGTCAGAAGAATGATCAAAAGCAAGTTCAAGTCCGGTTCTAACGTGGGAAAAGAAAGGAGTAGACTTTATGTAGATTCCAAGTAAGTAGCAATCATGTATAGCCATAGATCAGAACCAAACATGAAGGGTTTTGGAGGGAAGCAGATCCCAAGTAAGCAAACTCGGTTGATATTCACATCACCAGGCACAGGGCACACTTCAAATGGGGAAAGCAGCACATCCTCAGGCTCCTGATACAGACCCAATAGTTATTAAAACTGCTGATTCCAGAGATGGAGCCTGCTCAAGTCTTTATTCAGCCTGTAGATGAACAAGCTCATAACCTAAGAGGAAAAGGACTACAAATCATTAAGTGTCTTCTGGGTGCTAAGCACTGTGATATATGTATGTATGTATATATATGAGTGTTTATGAAATTTCATTTAATCCTACCAGTCACCCATTTTATGGATAAAGAAACTAAGGCTCAGAGAGAAACTAGAAAATGTTCAACACACATTCATCAACGGTCATGGCGATTAGATGTGACAGAGATTAAGCCTGATGGAAGGTTTCTTCTTGGGACTCTAACATCTTTTGTGGAACCTCAGCATTACTGGGCCCTGGAGCTCCTGGTCTGCAGAAATGCCTAGCCGTTGCAAGGTAACTATCCATGTAATCCTTGCTTTTCAGAAACCCAACGATAGAGAAGCCATCTTGGTGGTCACATCTCTCCCAAAAAGCAGAGGTGAGACCTGCCTCTAAAACTATGGTAGTCCTTGAAAGAGTAGGGAGGGAAAAGGATGTGCCCTCCACCCGTTCCCTGCAATCCCATTCACATACACACAAGCCCTGAGCATTGCGACAGAACCGGCAGATTCTACCTAACAATGAAAGCCCCCGAGCAGCCAGACCAGCTAGGAGGAAATGTAGCAGGAGGGCCATGGGTCTGCCAACCCCACAAAAAGGGATCATCCTGGGCCCAGTCTTTCTGTCAGGCAACTTTTAACTTGGGACATAAAAATGAAAAAGTGCCTTTGTTTAAAACCTTCCTAAAGTTTCTGATCAGAATGATTTATGTAAATAAAATGTTAAATTAAAATGTGGGTGTTAATAAAATTACATACATGATAGAATGGCCGTTCTTTTTAAAACTGATCTGCAATAAATTTTCTAAATTCTGATTGCAGGTGATTCAGGCCTTGAAAGCTTTGCCAACAATAGCCAGCAGAGGTCTATTACCGAAGTGGTATTAATATAGCTATCATCACCAATTCAAAGCAGATAATAAAGGACTGACACATTTATTATCATTATTAATTAACAGTTTTCTGAGATGGAATTAAATCAATATGCTGCTCTGATATCATTTTAACTAGTTATGCAAATCAAACATTTAGAGCCCATGAACAGATATAAATGCCATTCAAAATTCACTTCACACTTATTACTGTAATATCAGAACTTTCAGGCTTTGCTAGTAAAAAAAAAAGGACTTAATGCTCATTTAATTACACTCAGACATAAAGCTTATGGAATGGAAGTTGAAATAGCTGATTAGTTAGGAAGTCGTAGTAGGGCTATAACACTCGGGATAGACAATGAGATAATAATGGAAAAACGTGGGGCTCTGCACAGCGCGGTTCAGGCAGAGCCTATTAAAAAGAACAATGACATGCGTAGGAGAATGTTTTAAAATTACAAAGTTGAGGACCCTTTCTTAAGTCTAGAAAGGAGAAGGGGGCAAAGGAGAGAAAGAAAATGAAAAAGAAAAGAGAGAGCAAGACTGGGCGGAGGGAAACCTACAACTCTACAACTAATTCATCATTTACAAAACAGAAAATTGCCAGGTTCAATTTCCCAATATTTCTTCCTACTTTGATGATGGTGATGATGATAACGACATGATGACAACATGATGACGACGACAAGTACGAGCTTCTTTCGTGCAGAATAGTAACTCTGCCTCCCAGCTTTTCTTCTGAGAACACATCTCCCTGCCCAGGACAGCTGCCCGGAGAGTCACAGTGAACAGAGTTTTACGCTTCTCGATCCAACAGGAACAAGAAAAGTTGTGGAAGGTTTGACACTTAGAGATTTGGGCTATTCATTTCCAAAAGCAGCTCAACCCCGAAGACAGGCAGCACTGAAAATATTACCAGAGGGATTTGAACAGGCTCTGACTCTGGCCATTTGGACAGTGAGGACGCTGCCCACTGTCTTGGGTAGTTGAAGGCAGTGACGCCAAAAGGCAGTGTGAGGGAATGAACGGCTTCCCAAGATACCCCTGACCTGAAAGCTCTGAGCATTACTCAGGTGACCTTCTGGAACCAGCCAGCGTGTCCGCTGTCAGCACCACCGAAGAGAGGCAGCAGTTCTGATGGGTGAGACTCTCTGAGGTCAGTTTCTGGTCAAACATAAGGCACAGTAGGGAGCAGCCAGACACTGCAAGCACTGCCTGAGCCATGGCTTCAGCTTACAGCAGGGCACGTGAGTATTCCACAGACTTACTGGGCTTCTAGCAAGCAGAATTAGGTTTTGGGTATTTTTATGAAAAGGACTGACTTGTTTCTATAGTTTAAGTTAGGCTGGGCAATACCTCACTCTCCTTTTTCCTCTAAATCACATTCCCGTCTTCTCCCTGGAGGAGTACATTTGATCCTTAGTGCAATCAGTTTCAGAGCCAGAAAATGAGGAGTACATATACCGACAGAAAATGTAGTTCAATTGTGCTGCTGTGACCCAAAAGGAACAATATAAAAAAGAGAGAATGAAATTTTATTATCTTTCCCATACGTTCCACCCAATAATATAGCATCTTAACATTCTTCGTTGGTTTCTTAGAAGACATAAAGTTCAAGTCACAGACCAGTATTCACTATGTTGTGCTGCCATTTGCCATGGAATTTTACAAATTAAAAAAAAACAAAAAACGTAACGACTAAAAAGTTAAAACTTTATGCACGAGGGTCTTATCAGTAATGAGTAGTGATGGGGGCAGAGAAATGCCGAGAAAAAGACTGGAAAGATGTACAAGCAAATGTATGACAGCAGTTGACTCAGAGCAGTCAGATCACAAGTGATAATTGTTTTCTTTGTGCTTTGTTGTGTTTTCCAAATCTTAACAACGTCCATTCTTCCACTGAAGAACATCTACCGAGGGCCAGACCCTGTGTAAGATCCCGGAAATGTGATGGTCAAGAGACTCTTGATGAAAACAAAAGGGAAGACAGGAAATCAAACAAGCAATTGCAAACCTGATGATTGGTGTGATTTTTAAGAGGTCAGGATTTACAAAGCTTTACTGCAACTTAATTAAGAGTCTACATATCTTTCCTGGGTCTTGCATAAGTTTGAAATCTCTGAAATCAGAGTGTTCATATCTTCCTAAAATGGGAAGTAAGCCCACAGCATGTGCCTGAGACTTGAGAAATCACTACATGTTCTGCTTCTCCGTGGTGAAGGTGGAAGAATTCCATCAGTAGCCAAGCACCTAGGCAAACTGTCTTGGTGGTCAGCTGATCTGGCCCCCTTAGTCTGCTCCACTCTCGTGCTCATGAAGCTTTTTATGAGTATTTCTGAAACACAGTGGCACCTGAGGTCCCTGCCTTCTCAGTCTCACTTACCTTTCTATACTGATGGCACTCGAACAGCCAGACTCAACAGTCACATCTATGACCCACATCTGCTCCACCTCTGACTTTCCATCAGCTCCAAATATGAAGCAAAATTGCCATAAATCGTCATCTTTAAAGACTTTCGATCTTTTAAAAAAAAAAAAATTTCCACATCTTCAACATCTGGAGAATACAGAACTCAGAAGACTGTAACAGCGGAGAAAGGCTCTAAGGAAAATCCTTACTTGCCTCCACTCCCCTCTTTCACCTCTGCCCCCCAGAAAATTCAACCTCTGGCTCAGAAATAATATTTGTCTGTATGAAGATTAATATGTGTAAATTACTATACCTGAGGGTAAATAATAAGACCCCATTGGTAGGTAAAATATATAGAAAATAAATACAAGCTCGCCCTGGTGGGTCACTTTAGGTGGCAAGGGAATTAGTTGTTTGGAACCCCGCTGTCAGCCCAAACCTAACATGACCTCTGACCACAATAGCATGGACCCATGCAGCCCTGCCTAGCAGCAAGGGCTTGGGAGGTGAGACCAGTAAGTGAAATGTCCAGCCATGAGTCGACTATTACCTCAATTCAAGCAACAGTATGGGTGGCAGTAAACTAAGGACAAAGCTCAGGGATTGGAGCAACAGGTAGGCAATCCTCCCAAGATGGGACTGCAGACACCTGGCTGGGTTGCTGTGGCCAACACAGAGAGTGAGCCCTCTGACCCTAGCCAGTCCCCCTCCCATGTCAGTCACCACAGCCTAGCAACAGTCAGGCCACACATGCAGAAGGCTGATGCCTTTGCTGTCACAAAAAGCAATGGTACATTTCACCCCAGGCTCCCCCTTTCCCTGTCTGGGGAGCCTATGGATCTCCAGGGAAAGCCTTGGGCAGCGGAGAGCTCTCTGCCTCTGCTTCTCTGGCTGCACGGCAACCTGCCTAGCAGTGGATTTTAGGGCACATCATTAGAACAGGAGTTAAGGTGAACATACCCAAAACCTCATGGAGCCCACTCACCTGTTCCTTAAACCCCATCCAGGGGGCCCTTCCTCCCTAGCAACTTAGCATGATACTTCCCACCCCCCAGCCTCAGGTCAAAGAGAGCCGCTCTTCTCTCCTTCCATAGCCCATAGTCTCTGTCCTGGCTCTCTCTCTACGTGGCCTTCAGCCCCACCTTCTCTGCCCAAGAGCACTTTCCTTGACCTCCTTGGCATACGGAATCATTCAAGGTTAAAAGCACCAAGAAAACCTTTTGCTTGTCAAAGAACCGAGAGAAGGAGTGGAAGTGGGGCTGTTATCACATGGGACAGTCAAGGTCAATTAGTTCTCTCACAATTGATGCTGTTCTAACTGGGATTGGGATGTGTCTTGGTACAGGCACATAGGCAGGTGGTAAGCAGGTAAAATGAAGCAGCATCTCCTTTTTAAATTGTCTACAAAAGTATGCAGTGTACTAAAGAAAGGCACAGGATTTCCCTAATTCCCTCCCTCTGAGGTTTTTCTTCAAGTTGGAGTTTGAGAAGAAAAAGAATGGGAAAAGATGGGATGAGAGAAAAGGAACTACTAAAGTCTTTTACAGAAAGGAGAGTGACCTGATATTTGTGTTTTTTGTTGTTGTTGTTTTTTTTGAGCCTAAAAAGAGAAATTAACAAACGATAACAGCAGATCTACAACTTAGAGAGAAGTTTTCAGAAGATGAGCAAAGTGGGAGGTTCAACTGGGTGACTAATCAAGGAAAATATAAAATTACTTTTTTAAAATAGGTGACATCTCCCTAACTCCCGCCAACCCCCAGCATCCTGCTCTACTGCAGTCTAGCCTAGAGTCAAGAGCAAGCCTCCTGAGATGCGCTGGTTAAGAACATGGACTCCGGAGCTTGAGCACCTTGGTTCAAATCCCGATTCCCCTACCTATTAGTCAGACAAATTTCCTAAACTCTCTGTGCCTCAGTCTCCTCATCTTTAAAATGAGAACATTGATAATCCTATCTCAGAGTGTTGGTATGAGGATTTACAGTTGGTACATGTGACATGCTCAGAACAGACCTTCTATGTGGCACATGCTCAAGACTCCCTTAACCACCACCACCGTCAGCATCACCGCCGTCTTGGAAAGGTCCTTCTCACTCAGGCTTCACCTCACAGTAGCCATGACTCCACCATCACTGCTGAGTCCCCAGCATTTGCAGACTTCCCAGGGCTGAGAGTAGCTATGTAATCTTCCCATAGGATTACCCTGACCAAAGCCATGAATGTACACACGTCCATGAATGAGATCACTTGAAAGCAATTTTGAAGATTTGGTCTTTTCACTCTTTACATAACCAATTTATAATATTGGAGCCTCTTTATTTGTTCCCCACAGGTCTCCTGGATTGTTATTAGTGCTGCCTTGTGTAGGAAGCTGCAATATGATCCTCTGACTAGAAATACTGGCATAATTTATTGCATTATTACTCCTCTGAACTGAAAGCAATTAATTACCTGGAGCAGGATGCACAAGTGAAAATTTATCAGAGGAAAGTGATGAAAAATGTGTCCACTGCTTTAAAATAATAGGTGCTTAATGGTTTTTTTGTTTGCTGGCTAATCTCAGGCATCTTATAAACACCTCCAGCGCAGTTATCAGTTGTGAATTCTGCCCCCCTCCTTTTTTGTTCCCTTATATTATTCTATCATCCCATATCTCCCTTGAGGACAGGAAGAAATGTCTAAAATATTCACTTAAAAGCAGAAGTGAGACTCCATTCCTCTTCTGCATGGTAAAATTATTAATATAATGTAGAAATATGTGATAAAATACATTCGTATGTTTATCGCCCATGTTGGTAGCACAAATATATCTGCCTGACTGATGTCTCTTTTTCTCTATCACAGCATTTTACATTAAAACTTATAAAACTCAGAGTGGATAAAAAAGACATTCTTAGGGGCATGTGCATATTAACTATTATCTCCAACACCTTGTGACGTTCATATAAGCTGCCTCGCAAAATCCTCAAATATGGTCTCCAAGGATGTTTTCCACCAAGCACTTCCCTAGAATTTCTCCTATTACCGTCATCGACCAAGATCCAAAAAGAGAGAGGAAACAAGGCCAAAAATGTGTTATTGTTTTATTTATAAATTTCATGCACATGTGAAAGATAGAAACAGAGTAAAATTCATTATATTTGTTTCTACTTTTCAGAATTATTCACATCTGTATGATTCCGTAATTGTTTCTTCTATAAAGTTATTGGAGTAATTTTGCTCCGTATATTCCCGATCAATTCCCCCTCTCAAGGGCACAGTTGAAAAGTGATATTTGAAAACGGCCTCTGATAGATTGCATGGTTAGTCAGCAGCAGAGACAAACAACCTAATCCAGCACAAATTAGTTCGGCTGCCAGCAATAGTTTTATACAAAGATGTAAATTATGTTGTCAAAATCGGTCGCTTTCTAGCTTGCTGCTCAGCTAACAAGAAACCACTTTGGCTGATAAAGACGAACACTAAGCTTCCCTCTCTTACAAATTTGCAAATCTGCCATTTCAGCATTCTGTTAGCCACAAACAAACAGCCAGCTATAATTGCTTCTTTTCTTCCGTGGTGGTATTTTTTTCCCCCTCGCACTGTTCTTTCCAGGCTGCTCCTGAAAATAACAACAACAACAAAGCCCCAAAAGCACCACAACAATAAACACCAGCGACCCTCAGACAAGGATTTAGGGGAAAGCTCAGCTTCTGTACCCGTGCCTGCCTCTCAGCGCCTGACTTCTGTCCCCATGGCACCACCCGCCAGACCCGACAATGTCACTCCCCAGCACAGCTATCGAAAGGACTGAGAGGGCAGAAAAAATTCTTGGCTTTAATGGAAATGGAAATATTCTTTGAACAGCTTTGAACAAGAATTGTCTTTGACAGTAGCCCATCCATTCTTCTTTATTTTACAAGCTCCCATTCCAGGGAAGGGAGGAGAACAGAGCACATTTTGAAAAGGGCCTGAGTAGAAAGCTCCACCAGGCTGCCTGTATTAAATTGGAATCAGATAGATCTTATGCTGGACGGAAAATAATAACGCATTATAACGGTAATTATATCCAGCATAAGTCAAATAAATAAATTATAAATTACAATTACCCTTTAAAGTTGCGAGTCTCACTGTTTGCTTTACAATTAACTGCAGGTGCTGCTACATGTTTTATTACAATCCCAAAGTTATATATTTGAAAGAATGGTACAGATGATTCCTGTTTATTTGTTAAATTAAAGCATTGTTGGTAAAATTACGGCTTAATTAATATTATGGGTACTGTGTAACAAAATAGTTTACCTTGTACATAATTTATTTCTACATGCATATCTCAGCCCAGACCCATTACAGCTCCAAGGCAGCTAAAATAAAATATTCCTCCTTTGCTGGCATTTTTCTAAATAGCAGTTCACTAAATCAATATTATTCACTTGGTATTTTTAAAAGCAGTGTGTCTTAATAATTACACAGCATTAGAGTAGGCAATAATTTTACTTGCTAAGCATATTAAATTTAGCAAACCATCAGTCAAATAGTTTGTTCTTTCTCAGAATGGGTAAGCAGTGAGTGAGTTTGGAATCATGTTCCTTTGGTATAAATGTCACATAGAGTTTAAGAATGCGTCTGTGACTCCCTAAGCCAGCCCAGCACTATATATCTTTATTAGTTTCAGTGGTCAGTGCAGTGACCAGTTGTTTATTCTCATTACTCAAGACAAGGTGAGCCACTGGGTAGTGCCTGCAATCACAGCTAAAAACATATGACTTTGCAGAAAGTAAAAACTGTAGACAAGGCGACACGCACAACGTCCTGAATGCCTGCTCAGAACAGGGAGACCAGGGGAAGGACAGGATAATTACACACACACACACACACACACACGTTTGTGTGCATGAGCATTCGATCTGCCCTGACCCTCTCATCTCTGGGGTAGCTTACATCTTTCATTGTTCCTAATTCATTGTAAAACACCGTTAATTTTATATCTGTCCTGTCTGTGCTCAGGTCTCCATTTCTTCTTCCTTTCTCAAGCTCACAGAAAACACCTTATGAACCTCCTCTCTCCGTGTGCCATCACCCCTAAATAAAGTAAATCCCCCTTTAAATTCAAACGCCATTCTCTCCCATAAACACACATACACAGCTTTTTTTCAGAAAATCAATTCATTCATTGCCTAAAACTAAAGCAGGTGGATTTTACCTGAGTTGTAGGTAACTGGCAGCGCAATCAAGTCAACATTTGATTAATGCATCTAAAGGTGCTATGGCCCCTAGATTATGTGTTTTAGGTAAATGGCTAAAACCCCTTTATAATCATGGAGGGGAGGAGAAGAGAGAGGTGGAAATTAGCAACCAGTGCCAGGAAATGGCCTTTCAATCTACAAAGAAGGATAGCAGCCCGCACCTTCTCCATGCTCCTCATTCCTTCTCTACTTGGAGGCAGCCCAGACTGCTCCCAGACCCGGAAGAAGCCACACCGGGATCGGGCCCCAGCAGGACCTCAGAGAAGCCTCTCGCTCATCTACTAAGGCCAAAGCCTAACCATACACACAGGTGGTTCCAGGGAGCTTATGAACCTCAGAGAAATGCCTCAGTGCTCCTCTATGCCCAGGGAGCATACGAACACCTAGTAGTTCAGTCAGCCTCCTCTTCGTGCGCAGCACAAATCTGCTTCCACCACTGGGAAGGGGCAGCTCTCTGGGTATTTGCTCAACAACTGCCAAGGTACATGCCAACCAATAGCAGTTAGATAGCTAATCCGGGAACGGAACAGGGATACCTTCCCGGGAGAACAGGGATGAAACAGGAGGAGGGAAGGGGGAGACAAATCATTCCGTCCAACCTATCAACAGAACAGTTTTTCAGTACGTACTCTGTGCTGGGCACTGCACTAGACCCTGTGGGAAAAGTATAAGAGAGGACACACAGGTGAAAAAGGAAAGCCACAACATTCAAGGTTATAGTTCAAAATAACAACAGAAGAGAAACGACCAAGTCATACGGACTAATTGACAAATGGAATGCCCACCCAGCAATTCCTCCAGGAGTAGCTCCCAGTCACTTAGATAGGGTGCTTAAGGAAGGAATCACGGAGGAGCTGGGATCTGAACTAAGCTGGAAAAGAGATTTATCATTGGAGTCAAGTAAAGAGAAGATGATTAAGATGAGCATCGTGTGCTCTGGAGGCTAGAGGAGGGCGCCTGCAAGGCATCAAGTTCCAAGAAGCACTTCTGCCCACCCAGGGTCAAGCTCAGGACACACAAAAGTGGACCACCCTGCACTGCTACTGTAGAAACCCGCCCACCCGGCCCCAGCCAAAACCCACAGAACGACACTCAGCAAACTCCTCAACCTGAACCCCACTTGCACCTAGGTTATCAAGGCTGATATTTCTAAATGAGATGTTCTGCCTGCATGAAGTCCTAAGTGAAAGTGAAAGCTTTTACATATGTGCCTGAATTTTACACCTATGTTATTTCATAGCAGGTAGAGCTCATTCAATACCTTCTTTTCCTGATACCTACAATCAAGATTGAGGTAGAGCTCCAAAAAAATGACTAACCTCCCTGATGAAAACATGAACAGGCCCAATCGGGGAACATACAACTGAACTTCCCAGGGCCGGAGGGCCTGCTCCGAGTGTGCAGGCCAGGACTCTCATCAGATGTCAGGGGAAGTCCTGGCAACCAAAATGAGCATCGATAATACAACATGGCACTTAGGGGGGCTAATGGTATGAGAACAAAGTATGATGAAAGAGAGGGAAAGGGAAAGGGTTGCCAAGTGATTGAATGCACTGTGCTAGGCACTTGAACATACACTTACAGATTAGGACACTGGGACTCGGGTTACATGACTTGCATACGTGGGTCACACAGCTATCAGGTGTAGGGAGGCCACTGTGAACCCAGATCTACCTAACGGTGAAGAGGATGCTGCCCTCTCCACCTTATACGTCAAGGAGAGCTGCTGTCTGACAGCAAGCCAGTGCACAGGCCCATCTTAGGAAAGATAGATTGTGATACTGAAGAAAGGTTCAAAGAAGGGGGGTGGAAATAAAGATTGGGGAAGTAGCATTGTGACATGGGCATTTTTCTCTCAATCCCAGCTCAAGAATAGAAAAAACCTGGGGGCTTTGTGTATTCACACCCCACCCTACAGCACACATCCGTTTAACACCAATGAACTACAACTCTTGATATTGATTAAAATTATCAAGATGCACTGCAAACCTACTTATGAACTACAACTATAGACACTGGAAGAAAATTTCCCTAATACCTGCAGGTATCTTCCCTATGAGAGTATCCAGCAGATACAGAAAGGAACAGTACTCTATATACACAGGACAACAGGATGGGAGGTAGGGAGGTAGGTAGGTAGGTAGGTAGGTAAGTAGGAAAGTAGGTAGGGAGAGGGAGAGGGGGAGAAGGAGGGGGAGGGGGAGAGGGGGAGAGAGAGAGAGACATATATATGTATCTATATATAGATACATACACACACTCATGTGTGTGTGTTTGTGTGTGTGTGTGTGTATGTATCTATATATAGATACATATATATGGTAAAGATGACCACACAAAGATAGGAGCTTATGGTAGAGAGGGGGGTAAGAAAAGGGAGAATTGAAGAAAATGAATCTTGGAAGCAAATTTTTACAGTGTTATTTTGCAACCAATAGCATTTCCATAAGTCAGAATTACAAAGGGAAAAAAGGCCAATTTAGAGTCAGGACAGACTCAGGAAATGTTAAAAAAAAAAAAAAAAAAAAAAAATACAGCAGGTAAATTGCATTATAAGACAGAGGTACTCGGTCTTATGGACGCAACTCAGTCCATGATTAATTCCTATAGAACATTCCTTAGATGAGTACAGTGCGGTACTATTCACAAAGCTCCTCTACATTCACCATCTCATCTGATCTTCCTAGGAGAGGGCAAGATGCTTATTCTCAATGTTCTCATCTTCTAGCCAAGGAGATAAAGGCCCAGTGAGGTTGACTTGCCCGAAATCACAGTCAGTCTTTGGTCGTACCGGGTCTTCTAATGTCCACTCCCATCCTGGTGCCTTCTCTTCCAGAGGAGCCAGAAGTTCAAGCATGGATGGCCTGTGATGCAAGGATTTATGGAGGAAACAGAAAATGGTGCTTGACTTCAAGAATTGCACATGACCGAGAATGGAACCCTTGTAATGACTCAGGGAGACAAAACAGAGTAATGAAAGTTAGGGAAGAACAAGACACGGTTCTGAAGTGATGAGACTGCTTTAGCTGGAGCAGAGGACGTAGACAAAGGAGCAGCAAGAGCAAAGCCCCGAGAGAGAAGACTGGGTGCTGTAGCGCACGCCAAGCTAAAGGGACTACACTTGGTTCCTTAAGTCAGTGGGAGCCAATGAAGGGTTCTGAGAAAGGAGACCAGCATGATAAAAGCAGGATACTGGGAGACTACCAAGTACTTACCAGCTATACTTGATGCTACCACTTAATACAGAAGGGACACTCAAATATGTTGAATTGGCCAAATTCTCCCCAAAAAAGTAAGACATGGGCTACCACCTTGCTTTGATATCAGAGTGCCACCAGGGACCCTCAAACAGCCATGTGGTAAATGATAAAGGCTTACTTCTTCTTAGAGGTTATTCCTGGGGATCCTTCGCAGCCTTCCCTGCGTGCCTTTGTGCTGCCGCCCTGGCCTCCTCAGGCTTTCCCTCCCCACTATGCTGTCCATCTAGAACAGTCCAGATCAGAATCTTACCTGGATGCCTCTCAGTATCAGAATGCCCATGCCTTGGAGGTGACTGCCACTAATCCGATAAACGGACTCAAACCAAGGCCGCAATGGCTGCTGAAGCTAGTATTATGTCTTCCGCACATGTTTACTTCCTCAGTGATTGCGAGTGCCTTAACCCAAGGGTACCCAAACACCGGGATGGGCCTGGATCGTCCCCAGCCCCCATCTCCAGAGAGTCTGGTCCACTAGGTCTTGGACAGGGTCCAGGTATCTGCATTTTTTAAATCATCTCCAGGTGACTCTGATGTTCTGACAGATTTGTAATCACTGAGACTCCACAGATCAGGAATGACAGACCCCCCGACAAAGAAAATTTGGTGGTATGTTCTAGCCTTTCTAGATCCCTTCCAATGAAACCATACAAGAGTTGCTCTACAGCGTCCCAGCACCATGTTTCATTCAGATTTCCCCAATGTCTAGAATCACGCTAGGAAGCTAGAGTCAGCTACATGCAGCCATCTTCATAAAAATCTCATTAAATCAGAATTTGAGATCATTCAGACAGAACCCACACTAAAATTGACTTTGGTCTATTAATCGAGAATTAAATATAATAAACATGATAAAGAATATGTTTCTATAGGTATATCTATATGTAGATATAGATATACATACATACATATATACGCACAGACAAGTATTGCACAAACTATCTTTCAAATCATAGACTCTGATCATCTGGTGCTCTGGAAAGTAACAACTTTTGGTCATCTGGGTACCATATTATGATTTTCACCGTATCTCTACAATAATTGTACTATTATATATATAGTATTTTTTTCCTCTGGCTCATTTTTCCTACTAATTCAGAAACAAATATATATATAATTTATAATACAGTCATAAATGGGTAGCCAATATTATTTAAAATAAATAGAAATCAATCATAAACATACAGTTATTAAATTTTAAAAGGTCAATTCCATGTACTGCCTAAAATTGTGTCTTATACCACCCATGATCCAATACTTTGGGAAACACTGATCTGGAACCAAACCTCATTTGACAGAAGAAGGAACTGGCATTCAGAGAAGTAAAGTAATTTGACCAAAGTTACAGAGCTCCTAAATAAAAGAAGCCTAATTCCAGTCTCCTGATTCTTCTTTCATAAATGGTTTTTTCTATAGCCTGAATATTCAACTGAAACATAAATAGCAAATCACAGCCATGTTTTCATTAAAATAAGTATTCTAAGTACCTCTACTTGGCAATATTTAATTATCCTAGTTCAAACAACTTTGTTTATATCTGAAAGTAATTAATAGTGTGTTTTTTTCTAAAAATATTTGTCATACATCCTTCTCATTAATTCTTATGCTTCCTCTTGTACCAACAATTTGCTGCTTTCACAGCAAATTTCATAAAATAATACTTTAAATAACATTTGTATGTTTTTTATTTGAGCTTGGTCCTCATGTATTCTAAAATACTATGCATATTTGAAAGATATTTTTTAAAAAAAGAAAGATATTAGTACACTAAGCAGTGAGACATCATGTATATGACTCAGTTATGATTTGTCATTGACAGCCAGAAAGCTACTGCAGTCTGTAGGGTCTCTCTCCCCAAGCCCAAGTCTTCATGTAACAGAGATGAAGGAAAGGACAATGGCCATCCCTCATCAACTACCAAGATTCACCCAAGTTGACTGGATGGCATAAACTGACCACAAGCCACGGCTGCTGTTGAGGAGCTTGCTAAGCCGTGATGGAATCCCCAGATCACGGTCAAGGCTTGGTAATCACCATGTTTCCCCGAAAATAAGACTGGGTCTTATATTAAGGTTTGAGCCAAAAGATGCATTAGGGCTTATGTTCAGGGGATGTCCTCCTGAAAAATCATGCTAGGGCTTATTTTCCAGTTAGGTCTTATTTTCAGGGAAACACAGTAGCAGCCAGCCTCCTCTTCCCCAGGCCACTCAACACGGATGCTCCACTATAGGCACATTCCTCCTATCTTGCTGTGTCCTCAGGTTATAATAAGAATATCTAGACCATAAAATTCAAAAAAAAAAAGGAGGAAAAAAAACCAAACAGGGATATCCACAAAACCTCCTTATAAATTAAATAGTGCATCATGAGTAACACAGCTATTACTCAGTGAATACATTCCCATTGTGTGCCCTGTGCTATGTTGTCAAATAAATGTGTAAAACACAGGTACTGAAGAGGCAATGAGAGTTTGGGGTTGGGTCCCCCCACCACCACCACCCAGCAACTTCTAGAGAGAAAAAAGACAGCTGGATTGGAGTGGGGGTGGGAATAAGGAGAAGGCAGGAGAGGAGGGAGATTCTGGGAGGCAAGAGAAGGGAGGAGAAAAAAAGTACGAGGGTTTCTTTCTTCCCTTTTTTCCCTTAGTCTGTGGCATGAAAAAAACAATGGCTTTTCTGAGGCGCGGTGCAGACAAGGCAGCTCTGAAAAAAACTAATGGCCATGATTAATGACAATGGGCTGGAGGAGAGTAGGGACACAGCCGCCACATACATCATCCCTTCCCGTCAGTCTCTGCTCCTCCCTGCCCCTCTTCCTCCTACCAGCAAGGCATTATATAAACGTCTTATCTGCTCTGGACGCTTATGTTAAAGCTGCAATCACAGCTAGACCCCCTTCAAAAGAAAAACAAAGAGTGAGAAAGAACCGCAAAAAAGAATGGCACTAGAGAGGGGTAAAAAAGGAAAGAGTGAGGGAGAGCGAGGGAAGGCGGGGGGGGGGGGGGGGGAGAGAGAGAGAGAGAGAGAGAGAGAGAGAGGGAGAGACAAAGAGGTGATAGGGTGAACAAGAAAATGGCATGTAAAATAACTATAAGATATTCCAGGGGAAAATGTGCAGGCTGTAATCATTCAAGATTTCAGCAACTTGACTCCTCACATGCTGAAGCCACATTTTCAAGGTCTTATCTGCCATATGGTTCCCTGTTTGGATGATTTATTAGGTGTAGAAAGCACACTGATAAATTTTACTGCATTTCCCTGAATAGGCAACCTATGGTGTCAATAACAAAGCTCAGGCGACTTTAATGAAAACTGCAAGCACCAAAGGGTAACCATTTATTTATGAGTCGCTATAGTATTACTAGGACAAAATTTATCTTCCCTTCTCACGCACTCTGTAGAAACCAAATCTGGTCAAAGTAACAGAGATCACATCCATATGTCAGTGGTTTGCTAACATCTCTCCTGCATGAAACACTGGCTGTTGCTCTGGAGAAATTGTTTGGTGCTTTCAAGTGACCCATTTTGCATAAGAAATCTTATTTTTATGAAAAAACAAGGCAAAACCTGAAGAACTCTGCAAACACTATAGCCTTAGCAATCACACTTAAAGGCAACTGTGGAAGCCTCTCATTTTTCTTTACCCAGAAAATGGGACAGCTGCCCCAGGGGTAGGGATGAAAAAAGAGAGGGTGGCGTGCAGATGAGGAAGAGAGAGATTTAGAGATCTAGTCGGATCCATAAATATTTTAAATTTACCAGTCCACACAACATTGTTCCCCTCTATCCACTCTGCATCTTAGGACACCAGTCATGAAATAAGTGAAAACCTCCATTTTCCACTCATTGCATGGTTTCCATCCCTGCCCCTCACTGCCCCTAAAATGCCTCTTTCCTTGGCTGGTGGCTATCTGCAAATCTGATGTATGTGTTATTTTTATAACAGAGAAACAATCCAACTTTTTAAAACTCCAAAGGCAGAAAATGAATGACCAAATTCAGAGGGGGAAAAAACTGTACAAAAGGGGAGGAAAGCCAGATAGCGCTCTCTTAATGTTCCATCCTGAGCCACAGTTAACTGCTGCAACAAAATATTTGGCCAGATTTTCAAGTCTACAGTTTTTCCCCACTTGTGTAACATGCCTGTCCTGAGTGAAGACAGCTTTGCCCAGGAATGTCAAAAGAAGGAAGGGTAGAGGAGTTCAACCACAATAGCACACATTTGAGTAATGCTCTTAGCACAGCAAACCAACAAAAGCAAAAGCAGAGGGGAAAGGCTGCGCCAAGGACTTGACCTAAGCAAATCTCAGCCTTCATTTCTTTCTCACCAAAGCTAATACCCTGAAAAACTCCTCCACCGGATAATTGCACCCAGGTTTGTTTCATTTTATGCTTTTTAATTTTATACAGCTTTTTCCTTGTGCTGCATTATAATAATATTTCCTCTAGTACTTGCATAGTGAGAGGGCATGAAAGGTTTTCATCAATGCCCTTGCCGCTCTACGTCTAGCACATAAAAAAAGTAAATAAGCAAACTCTTTGGAAATCAGAACAAAAATAATCAACATTTTAGATAAAACCCTCTTTTCACTTCATACATAATAAACAATTAAAAGGCATCTTGATCAGTTCAATTACTGCCATGACTGCTTTTAAAATCTGCTTAGTGAAATGGCATCAATTAAAGTTTAATGCCTTATAAAAGATCATTCAAGTATTATAGAATTAGGAGGAAATAGGTGCTGCTAGGGCTCTGACCATATTTTTTAGAGTTCCTCAACCAGAGAGATTTACAAGAATATTCATTATTGACTAGATTGCTTTCAATTCAGCCACTGCTTTATTAAAAGAGGTAGGGCAAAGGCCCGGCACAGTTCAGAGCACACTTAACCAGCTGCATTTTCAGTTTGCTAAATATTTCAACTAGTTTTCAGAGGCATCGGCACTTATTTTTCTACACACTTTTCCTCTTAATTTTTAGCCCCCTGAGTATTTCCAAAGGAAATCTACTCCACATAAGTAATTTGCACTTATCTCACACCAAATGACATTTGAATGAGTTATATGTGTCCTAGAAGTCCCATCACCCTTTTCGGTTGGCCTCTGAAAGCCTGTCATTCTTGGGAAGCCCCCTTCTGAGGAGAATTAACAAACTTGAACCTCAGTACAGCAAAGGGAACCGGCTCTAGGAGGAGGAGGCTGAAAGACCAAAAACGGGTAAAGGGGAAGACATCCAGCCAGGGGCTCCAAGCCAACAGGAAATCATTTTTGCCCAACCTATATAGTTGTTCAGGTGGTTCACTATACAATGGGGTTTGGCCAAGGGGACAGGTGGAGACTGAAATCCAGGCTATATTCCACCTGGCCAAACTCAGATTCTGGCCAGAGGCTGCATCTTCCCAGAGAAAGCGGGGACCTTTTTCTAATTGTCCCAAAGGCACTGTACGGGCTAGCTGCTGATAAAGGCACAGTAAGAAAATCAGAGAAAGCCAGACACAAAAGGACAAATATTGTCTGGTTCCACGAATAGGAGGAACCTAGAGTAGTCAAATTCATAGAGGTAGAAAGTGGGATGGGGGTCGCCTGGGGCTGGTGGCAGTGGGAGTGGGGACTTGTTTAGCAAATCCGGAGTCATAGTTCAGGAAGATAAAAAATTTCTGGAGGTGACTAATGGTGATGGTTACATAACCACGTGAACATGCCACAGAATTGTACACTTAAAATGGTTAAAACGGTAAGTTTTACATCATATGTTTCACTACAATAAAACAGAAAAGAAAACGCCCAGCTACACACCACTGTGGACTCAGATACAGACGCGGCTCTCAGACAAGCTTTGCACAAACCCACGCCTTTGACCCCACTTCTGAGAGCATATAGGGCTGTGCTTATCACCACAAACATCCGGCCATCCACTACCTTTCCAAATCTCAACTCCTACTACCTGTCTTTTGCCTCCAACGGTCACTGAGGAGCCAGAGCTTCTCTCTAGGGGCCTCTGGCCCCAAACTAGCAGACTCCTCTCTCACCCTGTCCTCCCTCTGCCTGAATCCTCAGCCAGCTTCAGCCTCAGCTAACTGCCTCCCTGTCCCCAGCCTCACCCCTGTCAGAACAGAGGCGTGCTTTCACCCAAGTCCACCCCCCGCCCCACATACACACAGAACAGTTCATTACTCTACACACTTTAAGTTTCCACCCATACAAGGCCAACTCAGGAAGAAGAAAAGTTCATGACTCCTATAATTTGTGGTAAAATTTAGTCTAAGCTGAGCCAAAGAAAGGGTTTGCCGTGAAAATTCACAATATAAAGAAGACTTCAGGGGAAAACAGTCAAGCAAAGACAGGAAATTATTCTTAAAGGTTTTAGCTCAATAATATATTTTATGGAAATTTCATTGCCAGTTATATACACATTAAAAAACACATTTTGTGTCAGGATTGGGAAACCTGGTCCTACCTCTGCCACACAAGCAGGAGCCAGTCCCACAAAGTCTCTGGTCATGTTCAAGGCTTCCGCGTCCATGGACGGGACAGAGAAGTCCCAGGGTCCTTCTGGGTACCATCGGACAGTGAAACCCATGTAATGTACTCTGCCTATTTACCTATAGCAATGTATGTGTGTGTACATACATGTAACAGTGAGGTCTGCTACTGGGTAGAAATAATTTGTCAGTGACTTAGACACATTTTCTATGCTTAAAAGTGATCAAGCTGGAACTAGAAAGTGGTGATGGCCGCACAACATTGTGAATGTACTAAATGCGACTGAATCCTATGCCTTAAAACAGTAAACTTTACGTATGTTGTATGTATTTTACCACAATTTTTTAAAAGCAATAACGCTGTGTTTCTTTTAAAACACTAAATATGTTCACCACTTCCTAAGCTGTAATTCAATCCAGTTCGTCCAAGTTAGCAGAATTTTGCAGCACCAGAATATACTATCCACTCCACCCAGATGAGCTTTTAACGTAGGCCTGAGGTCTGGATGTGTTATACTTGGGTCAAGTCCTGGAGACTGGGCATTCTTTCTGGCCAGCAAAGTACAAAGGCCTCACTTTCTACCCAATGAGGAAGCCATGTCCCCACCTATGGGGCACATCCTTGGTAGAGAAGATATCTGTTCCCACAGGAGGGCCACACAAAGCAGGCATCCTGGGGGCCCAGTACCCCTTGATGCCCGATGCTCACACCAACGCTTCACAATTGCGTAACTCATCACAGCGTACACTCAGCTCTTCTCACTTGGCCCAGGGTAGGGCTCCTTCCAACATGGCACACATGACCACAAGGCTTAAAGCTGCGGCAAAACTTCTTATCCCAATTTTGCAACTTTTTAAGCAAATAAAATGCTCCCATGAACTTGACAATCAAGAATTGCCATACAAAGGAGAAAACTGCTGAGTTCTCCTAAGATGCCACATTTACACCTTCCAGAACTAGGAAGTGGAGGGCAGAGATTGACAACTAAGAAGATGGATGGTACAGTCACAGATATTACTCAAATGAAGCTCACTGTGTTTTTTTTTTAAATCTCATTCCCCAAAACTGGAGCTTTCAGTCCCAATTAATTGCCTTTGACAAGAACTAGAGTCCTGACACTTCATTCACGAACAACCCTACACATGAAGAAGGGGGGGTGCCCTGACCAAGCCCATTTCCAAGCCGTGCTCTTTCACTTGAGCCTCCAAAGGGCCCCTGACATCACTGGTTCTGGATCTGTAGCACAGATTTATTTGCAAATGACATACCTCCTCTCATAGCCTTGAAATAAGTCCATTTTGTAGAGTAAATAATGAATTGTCTCTAGGAATTCAAATCTATGAGTATTTCTCTGGAGCTTCCTGTTGCCAATACTTTGGGTTTTATTCCTTGATTCTAACCCCACCTCCCAGCTTAGAGAGGCCTGACTCCATGCCCCTGGCATGATCCCAGCTGCTATCTCTAGAGAAGCCCTGTTCTGTTAGGTGCTATGCAAGATTAATTGTGGCCTGTGAATGAATGAGGGGGCTGAGGAGAAACTGAAGGTGGGGTGGCGCTTTGAGGGGGCAGCACTGAGCAAAGTGAAGGGTCACTGCACTCAGATAAACAGGTGCTGGTGTTAAAGGTCTGTGGTGCCCAAGGCTTGGAATGTGGCCCTTGACCATCAGGGCAAAGCCAGGCAGAAGCAGTGAAAGAAAGGGGTTCTTTGGAAGAACGAGTAAACAGAGAGAAGCCAGACAGTGTGACGTGCAAACTTGATCTGTCTCATTACCTTTATCCTCAAAAGACCAGGCTCCCCACTTCACAGTCACTGGCCCCCGCTATTCCACTGCTCCAATCAAGCAACTCCCAATCTGCTATGTACAGATGGAAGATAAATTTGGGTCTTTGTCTGGCTACTGGCTTTTTTAACCACCCTGGCCAACCTCTTCGTGGTTGGGTGCCCACCAGAAGCAACCAGAGAGCCGGTTAGAAATAGAAATTCTTGGGCTCCACCAAAACCCACTGAATCAGAATCTCCCGGAGTGGTGCCCAGGAATCTATATTTTTTAAAGCTCCTTGGGTAATTCCGATGCAGCCAGTCTACAAACTAGCATTTGGGAACCACTATGTCACCTCACTTGCTTTCATATGAGGAATACAAGCCAATACCGTCATTACAAGACCTAAGCAAGGCAGGGATTTTCCTTTAAAAATTAAAAGATGCTCACCCGTAATGCTTTACTGTTTGTTTACAGGTCATTAAATGTGGAGAAAAAGAAAGCTAGACACCCAAGAAGACCAGGCATTAAAAATATATTTCAACATAAGGACATCCCAAGAAATACAATACATATTACATAGAACAATTCCCCATCTGCATTAGCTTTAATACATAATTAAGACAAATCCACTGAGGAAAAATATCATGTAGGTCAATTTTGTTATTTCAAATCTAACACATTGAAAATTTAACAGATATTTACTTTCCTATGATATGTCAAGAATGGACTTGTTCATTATATAAAAAAAAGACTGATAGAAATAGTTAAAACTCATAAAAGGACAGTTGTGAAATGTTTTAATCACTTTGGATTAGCAATTTTTATACATTTTTACAATATGTGCCAAATATTTTTAACTAGTCATTAAAACTGTCCTAACAATCTCTATTGTAGACTTTGATACCTAATTCAAATTGCTGTATCAATTTGGAAGCTATAAAATCAATTTTCCATAAAATATCATTCGGGTTTCACTAATCCAAACTGGCCTCCTTCCTAATTAGGTTGAATTCATGGGGTTTTATTGTAATGCACTGCCAAATCCAATATAAACAGCTTGGAACTTTGTGCTATTTTGGATTATCATACCATCCCTCCCCTCCATTAGCAGAGACGAACAGAGGTTGCTAATACCATAAATATTTAATGGATGGTAACACTGTCCCTTGCCCCCAGAAATAGAGATGCAGACACAAACATACTTTCAGATCTATTTGTAACCCTGCTTTCTGCCCTCTCTCTTGCTCGTGGCAAATAGTGAATTTTCCCAGTACAAAGAGAAATGCCCATCGACTAACTCAAACCAAAGGTAAACAGAAAGAAAGTCAGAAGAAAGAAGTGGGAAAAAAACCAAAAAAAATGCAGCAGCTTTGGGAGAAGCAGTCTCCATGCCAAGACAGCATCACCTCCTCTAAATGTCCCCAGTCCCCATAACATTTGAAATCCAAAGGAACAGTGGAAATCCAGGACCTCGGGTCAGGCACAGAGTCTGAACGACAGTGAGCAAACAGGAAGAACCAAAGGAGCCCAGAGAGAGCCCTCTGGACTTAACAAGAAGTTAGGAGTCAGTGAGAAAATGGAACTTCAGTTTTAAAAATAGCAATTTTTTTTTCTTTTCTGGTTTTAATAGTTTCACTGCACCTTTGTTTTAGAGGCACTTCAGGAGTTCTGATATTTTCTTTCCACTTCTGAATCAATGGAGAGGAAATTAAACCACATGGCGAAGTTGACATCACCTTCTCACACACTTAACGCAGACACAGGCATGCGTGAGCATACATACATGTGGCCTCAGTTTTGTTTTGTTTAAGAGAGGAAATCACCAGAAGTGAAATCTTCTTATCTCCCTGCTAGAAAACTGGGGTTATTGGGAAGGAGGACAAGACTACGAAGCGAGCACTTAATCACCGTGACAGCCACCACCATCTTTCTCCTTCAACTATTCACATAATAATAAAGATCCTGGACATCTGAGCCAGAGAGATTCAGATTTCTGTTCCAGCTTCACCTCATCCTCCTGTGTGACCTTCAACAGGTTAACTAATTTCGGTGATCCAGTTACTTCACCTTTAAAATGCTGATAATTGTTTTTATGCCAGTCACTATTACTCCATCACCAACATCCCAGCAGAGGGAGCTACAATGTGCCCAAAAAGGATGCTTGAGGACACGAGCTCTGGCGCTCAGCCTCAGATCCAAGTGTCCCACCAGTCACCTCTCAAGGTATGTGTCCTTCTTTTCTTGTCCTCCCACTGGTGGGGAAGAAAATGTTTAATTATCCCACGGTGTAAAAACTCTCGGGGTGCTATTCACTGTTTGGGGCAAACATGGGAAACTTTGGAATATATCCAAATGTTGAACAGGCTGAGTCTTGACTGGACCTGCTGCAAACTGGTGTGGGACAGACTGTCTTCTACCTGGGAACATGACCAGCTGAGCTACCTGACATCTAACCAGCAACAGGAACTCCATCATGAGAAAGGACGCTGTGAAAGAGACATTCATACCCAAACTCAGGGAAACGAGCATCAGGTCTGGGAATTTGAGTCTCTTCAGCCCCAGTCCCGGGACTTCCCCACAACACAGTATTTAGGCGTATTAACGGTGAAGTATTCCTGGTTTGGTTTGGTTTGGTTTGGTTTTGTCAAGCCAAGGGCCTTAATCTGTTGAGGGTGATCCATGAATCTCTGAAACTAAATGTAAAATGTTGTTAATATGCATTTTTCTGGGACACATGGCCACAATGGTCATCAGACTCTCAAATATTTCACCTTAAAATATTAGGAATCACTGTTCTGATACAATTATTCCCTTTCTAAAATTGCAATGCCTTATGCTTCTTGTGAATTTTCTAATATCCCCTCACCTCCGTTCTCCTAAAAGTGCTTTATGTGATATTAGAATTAGTTCAATAATATGTTTGGAGATTTTAAAAAGCACTCAGATGCCTACCATATACCTGCAAGTTCTGTGTAATAACTACTGCCAAAGTGTCTTGGTGGTCCTAGGTATTGCCATTAACCATAGTGGACAGAATTCTTTTGAAAAGTACATTCTTACTCATAAAACAGACCCTAAACTTGACTCAATTTAAAAGAGAAGCTTCAAATATGAAATTTTCATGATTTTCCTTCTTTACCTGAAATCCACTTTATGAAATACTGACTTTTAAAAAAACTTTAAGGTCAGTCTGACTATATCCAGAATGGTTAGATCCCGAAATATATAAGCCAATGCTATCAAGCACCAAGATATAAGGGTTCTCTTTAGTAGAAAGCTGGGTTACTGTATAGTTGAAACCTAACTATCCATCATAAACACCGTCAATACATTTGAAACAGCAGGGTGGACAGATTCTCCCACACTGAGGATCATTTATTTAGCGATCAAAGGCTGTGGTGGGAAGAAGAATGAAGAGGGACAGGGCTTTATAGAATGAATAACTTTTCACATTCTCAATATTTCTTATATTCTTTTACAACAAATTGCTTGGCTCTTGAGAACAGACTCATAAAAGAAGTGAAATATATTTTTCTGTCCTGAATCTGAACTTTTTTTTAATAGATAAAGTTGTAATGACCCTTTCCAAACAATATGAGCCAACACTTCAAATTTTTCCATTGTTTCAAAGACACAGATTACTCTGTGCATCTATATCTATCAACTGAATGAGAAAGGAAAACACATGAAAGTCATCTGAAAGACAACATCTCCTAGGAATTATGCTTGGAAGATGGAAAAGCCCAGTAATCCCCCTACCTAGATAAACAGTCTTCCAAATGACTAGGGGGACCAACGAAGAAACAGAACCAAGCCTTGAATGTTTTAAAAGAGACTCCATATTAGACTTCGGGGAAAGAATCCAACATGCAGCTCCTTTATGGCTGGCCAACCTCTCTATGGCACAGCCCCACCTTGAGTGGAAGGGAATCAAAACAAAAGAGTATCTTCAAGCAATTTCCATACAATTCAAATGGAATTTCTCCAAGCTCAGAAAATTTGAAGTTTATTCAGTCCATATGCTATCCCGGGTTTTTATCCCTTCTTCTTTAAACAAATAGAACTTAGAGACAAGCAGCCATTTCTTGGTCACTCAAGATCAAAATCCCTCCTCCAGTAACCACAAATCATGAGTGACAGTAACTGTGCGTCATTTGGAATGTTTGGGGATTATTTTTTCCTCCTACTGAGAAACTCACTGGATGCATTTTGAAAAGAGTCTCGGGAGGCCTACTCAACTCTTCTTCCATTAACAGCAACCACGTGGCGTATGATTTGACCTACCCTTGTGTTCCTTAAACCAGGATTTAGGGAAAATGATAATAATTCAATAGGGTGATTATTCATCACAGAAGATACCATTCTGGAAGAGAAAAGCAATCACATAGAGCATTTTCTCATGGAGAAGTAAGTCTTTGCAGTAAGGTAGATCACTTTCATTACGCAAGTCAAAATTCATACTTTCATGGTGGAGGTGGTAGAGCATATTCTAGTTACAAAGACATGAGGTCAGATCCTACCTTTGCCAATTGACCCTGTACAAATTACTTAATCTGACTCTCAGTCTCACCATTTGTAAACTGGTAATGGATAATAGCAATGCCTAGCTCATAGGAGTGTAATGATTAAATGAGATAACGCATGTAAACCAATGAACACGGTGTCTAGCATACAGTAATCGTCCAGTTAGTGTTAGTTTAACTATTGTTATTACTACATTTTTAATTACCAAAATCAAGGACAAGTACTGGAAAGCAAGACACCGTTGCTTCCCTTGATTCTGCCTGTAATTGTATTTAAAAAAAAAAAAAAAAAAACACCCTATCTCCTGGGGAAGGCAAGTATTAGAACCACACAGAACATTTTGAGAATGTCCATTATTCCCATTACTTTCTCAAGAATTAGATGATTTTGAACACTTCCATTCTCTCCTCGCATCTTCCATCATTGTTCTCAAGGGGTCAAGTTAACAACGGAAACAGTGTTCCTCTTCCCTAACTTTAAGAAGAGGAGTCAGAATTCCCAGGCTAGAGATGTCCCTTTGAGCAGCTCGGAGGCATCTCAAACCAACAGGCAAGAAAGAGCAGCCATTCATGGAACAAATAAGTGATTTGCATTTCCAAGGATGTGGGGAAACATATTAGTTATAATTAGCAAACATGCAGAGTCTCCGTGACAGCTTCACTTTACAAACCCTTGAATGTTTGACAAGAAAAGGTCATGTTTTGTAAAATCCTCAAAAGGTCATTCAATAACAAATCACATGAATGAAATCGCAAGGGTTCAGGGAGGTTAACAGAAACACCACAGGCACTAAAGTGCGTTTTCAAGGTAAACAAGGAAAGAGGGAAAGCGGCCTTGCCTCAGCTCTGGAAGGGTAAAACACAAGCAATCTCTAATTTACCAAACACTGTAATTTCAAGACATTTTCTCCGTACTGGGTGGTTTATCACTGAATGTTATTTTTCATGTTCAGCACACTTGGAGGATTATCAGATAACAGCCCAGCAACATTTCAACAGTTCTTCAAAAGGTCTAGGCTGACCTTATCCAAAGCTTTCTTTTATATTTTTTATTTAATAAATCTCATGATTGGATTCCACTTAAAACAAATCGGTGGCTGCATACACAGCATGCACACCCACACACCTCCATGGACCATCCCTCTGCAGCAACCACCCCACACACACCCCAGATCTGGAAACTTTAGCCCCAGAAGCCTTTCCTTCTGGCACTTTGACCTGCTCATGACCTCTTTCTTCCCAGGTCTATTTTCTTCCTCAACAAGAGCCAGCCCCACATCTCTCACAGTCAGGAATAACAAAGGCTTGTTTATATAGGGTAATTTAGCTGCAGGATCAGTGGGGAGGCGAGAGAAGGATGATGCATCTAATCCACAGGTTGAAGGCACAATTCAGAAGTGCAGAGCCCACAGGTTTAAGGGGGGCTCCCTAGGGGAAGAGCCAATAGGCTGGCTGCCTTCCAGAAAGCAAGGCCAAGGCACAGGAGTGAGGGCAACCTCTAGGGTGCCTCACACTTAGGCACACCCTTCACATGCCGGGTATTGGGTGTTAAGATTAAGAATGCTGTGCAAAGAACATGCTAAAGCCTGAGGTCAAGCAGACAGGTTAGCGCAGACTTCCTAGAAAAGAAGAGTCACTCATCAGAGCTCTTGGAAATAGGCCCCAGAATTTTAATGAAGAAGCACAGGACCTGGAGATGGCAGCCCTAGTGCTTGGCTTGCTCTGTGACCTTGAGCAGATTAATTTGACTTTTCTGGGCCTCAGTTTTCCCATTCATAAAACGGGTTACTACTTCTTGCTTACTGCAGCAGGTAAGGTAAAGATAAAACAAAATAAGAAGTAATTAGAGAAAGCCATGTGTTGTTTTACACCAGCAGGGACTTGAGGTAGAAGTCCTGACTCTGATCACCACTCATTTCTACATCTTTGCTCCATCCTCAGAATTCAAGGAGAAACCACTCTCTATTGTCCTGCTCTGCCCAATGTCATAGCTATGTGTGGCTATTGAAATCTAAGTTTTAATTAAAAATTACATAAAATTTAAAATTAATTCCTTGGTCACAGTAACCACATTTCAAGTGCTCAATAGCTACGCATGGCTAGTGGCTTCCCCGCTGGACAGTGCAGATACAGAAATTTCTATCATCACCACAGAAAATTCTATTGAGTGGCGCAGCTTAGACGCACCTGTTTTAGATGGAGGACAGCAATGACGACCTTTCCCCTGCCACCACCCAACCCTCTCCATGGACCTCAGCCTCCTGCATCCCAGATTCACCACAAGATGATCCTCCAGATACAACCCTGACTGATGGTTCAAGTGTGTTCCTCTCACCTTTATGACTACCTGCCGACCATGAAGCCCCACCATTTTGGTGAATGTTTGATCAAAATGACGGTCAGAAACAAGACACCTCACTTTGTCTTCCTTGCCAACTATTTTAGCTTATTTGCCATGAGTACAGGGTATAATTAATATCACACAGGAGCCAGCATTGTCATTTTTCAAATCATTTCCCTGGAAATGTTCTACACCTCTTAATGGCCCTGCTAATGCTGTAGCTGTCATGTTTTGGACAGCTGCACTTTTACAAGACAAACTCTGCAGCGCCAGGAGCCTCTCTGCAGACTTTTTAGCTCAGAGGCTCAGAGGCTGTGAACGCCAGCCGGTAATGGCTAAGATGGAAATCTTTGATTAATTTTTTTACCTCTTGGTGCTGACTGCTACTCAAGTGTCACCTTCCCGGCTTCCATCCCCAGCTACCTCACCCCTTCATGCCCTCTCCCCTTCCCTCCCACCCCCACCTCCTCTTTTCTATGGACAGGGGATGAGTGAAATAGGCCTGAGTCATATGACTGATTAAAGCCAGGATACTCTGCCCAGAGGTGCAAAGGTTTAAACATCTAGATGGAAGCCAGGCCTCCTTGCTAAATGCCCACACACTGAAAAAGTAGGGCCTTCCATGCCTATATTTTATTTTTCAGAAATATCCCTATTCCTCCCTAACTTTTAGCAAAATGTTCAAATTTTTTTCTATGTACTAGATATGTATGAGAAAGACTGGGGCGGGAGACACACAATGAAAATAAGGTTATATTTGAAGTGTCCTTGGAGCCATGCACAAGGCAAGCAAGGACGATCTGAGCCACACCAATTATTGACTAAGGGGCATGAAATTAAGATGTTTTTAAACAAGATGGAGAAAAATCACCAGATTATTTTAAGTAGTTAACAGCACTTTGCTGTTGTTGTTTTTTTATTATTGGTAAAAAAATTTTTCTTTAAATAATTGGTTTAAAAGTAAAAGGGGGTTGTGTGAGTTGGATGTCACCAGAAAATATAAGTACATTGTCTAACCCTGTCCAAGAAAGCCCTTTCTGGTGAGGCCTTCTGTCTTAAAGGGAGCTACAGCCATGCAAGCGACACGGCTCTCTTTTTTAGGCTAAACAGAAATGTTGACTCACTGCTCCTTTAATGCTGTGTTTATTAGTGATCCGCAGCCCACGGAGAGACGAGCACACAACTCCCTTTCACGCTGCGTCTGCAAAATGCTACAGAAAGTTGGACTCATCAGTGAAGCAGCAGGTCCCATGGTTGAAACCAACCAGGCCAGAAAAGTGACATGAACAGGATGCTGCTAAACATGCACAATTCGAAAATACACACTATTCTCTTCTGCATGATTTGCTGCCATTTAAAAGACAATAAACAGCAACTTTAGATTGCTAACAACATGTCATTTAAGGTTTGCTGTTGCTCAACATCAAGAAAAATCAATGCCGGCTCTATGGGGGCAGCAAACCCCGGGAACTGAGCTCCATTTCAGGTCTGTTTGAACTCATTTCCTTTCTCCATGGTTGCCCCCTTGTACTCCCCCTCAGGCGTCCCCTCGCAGCAGGCTGACAGCTTGACACATTGACAGCTCGCACTGAATGACAACTGATTTGTACAAATTTCAAGCCTTATAAATCTACCTGTCACAACAACAACATAAAAGCGCCCAGGCCCAGCAGGTAATTCAGAAAAAGCTTCCCTTGACAGCACTTTCTGAAAAGCAATGGCGTGCCTCCTGCCAAAAACTCCAACTATCATCCTTGTATAACTTTGAATAAAAATTCAGGGCCCATTTTCTTGCCAACAGGCTACCAATCGTCTTATTTAAAGATTAAAAAGAGTGAACAGGAGAGAGGAAGGGGAAAAAAACCATCCACGCAATTTCATTTTATACTGATATGAAAGTAGCACCGCCTGCTATGCCAGGATTACCCCCACCGTTTTTCTCTCTGGTGCTCAGAAGGAGTAAATGAGTGAGGCTTTTTACGGTATTTAAACAATATCCCCGATTGCAGGGCTGCACGTCCCAGGACCCTCCTTGCTCACCTGAGGCCAGTGGTGCTGCCAGAGCAAGGTGGTTTGACTGGTGGGGAGCAGGGAGGCAAGGGTCTGAGGTCATTGGCCATTGTTTTAAGTAAAACTGCCCCAAGATTTCTCCAAGATGAAGGACCTTCTCATGTCCACAGCCCCACCTCACTTTTCTTACTAAAATGATCAAGGTATGTCAAGGTAAACCTTTATCAAAATACTCATTTCATTCAAATCAACAGTATCACATTATTTCATCAGTGCATCTTTATTACAAGACAGTAACCGAAATTCTGAATCTGGATTTGGTTTTTAGACACAGCTCCATAATTATGTGTAGCACTGAAGGACAAAATCTCCAAAAATAAGGTACTTAAAGTAACGAAACAGACAGACACTAAGCACATGAGCATTTAAGCAGGAAAGAGCAGTTTATGAAAATCTTCTCTTTCTCACTTCTATTCAAGACCTTCCAATTCCATTCAATATAGAGAAAGGCATAGCTGGAAAGTGGTTGGCATAATTTCTCATGTTCTCATATGCTTACGTAAAAATCTCTAAATTGACTCACTGATAAGAAGATAAACTTAGTCTTGCCTTTAAGGGTTTGTTGTAAGCGTATGTTGAACGAGGATGCTAAGGAGACTCCTAGGAAGAAGATGTGGGACCAAGAATGAGGGCAAAGTGAATGTCCATCCAATTGGCCGAACTCAGAACCAACAATGGTGCCACAAAGGAGTCTTGTCACAGTGCAGGACACTTCCGCTCTTCAGCAGGGGCCATCAAATGTAACCGTGAAGAACACAAATGCTAGATGGACGTTCTGGTTTCAAATCCCGGCTTTCCCACTAATGAGTCATGTAAGTTTGTGCAAGTTATATTTACCCTCCCTGTGTTTCAGTTTCACCATCTGTATAATAAGTATCATAAGGATTCAATACCTGTAAAAAATTTACTTCATAATAAAGAAGATGTGTTCATTCATTCATTCATTCATTCATTCATACAGAAACACGCAGATATATATATATATATATATATATATATATATATATATATATATATATATATTTGTATATATGATAAGCAGTGTGGAGAAAAAAGCAGATTATCATATATTATATCATTAGTATTATTAGTAATCTCTTCAAGATTCTAGATATAATTACTTTTGTCCCATACAGTGTAAACTTCTAATATAGATTTTTTTTAAAAACAAAAAATTAGGGAATAATCCCTGAATATGTTGTAACTCATTTGGTTAAAATGTACAAATAAGAGATTTCTTTCCTACAATATCTTTTATAAATTTCTTTATCTACTCTTTTAACTTGTTTCTTCATTAGCTCATGACTAATGAAATCGTCCAGTGTGTGTTGGAGAATATATCGTAATTTAGAAGCATATAATTTGTAGTCTTAACACTCAGACTATGAGTGTTAACACTATGAATATGTGAATTACGAGGAGAGAAAAAACAATATATACACACACAATATATACCTACATATGTAAACACACATAAATATATATAGGAAGAGAATATTTGGACCCCAAAACATAGTTGATGTATTATCTGGCTAATCTTGAGACTAAGATTAGAGAATCAAATAGAATGTTACCATTTGCTCTAAAGCCCACCATCAACATCAGCTGGATGCTAAAATATAACTGAGATTAGAATAATCCAAATTACACGAACCGATATCCACTTTGTAACATTCTCATTATTATGCTTCTCAATTTGGTTAATGTCAAGACTGGGGAGAGCTGACTGAACTTCAGATGCCAACAGGGAACAACAATCAGCAAATCCATTATTTTGTAATTATTTGTACAACCAAGAGCAAGTGTTTTGATTATGAGCCATTAGTGGCCATTAGTAAATAAAACTGAGTTTGAACTTTACAAACATATTTGAATTTCAGAAGATTTGTATATCATGCTAAGAAGCCAAAATCAAACTAAGTTTTTATGTAATAAAATAACTGATAAATCATAAAGCAAAACAACTACACATCGAATCTTCATAAAATGAGATGGAGAAAAAAACAAACAACTACCTATAAAATACGAGAATAATAATTTACCTTCACTAAACCAACCTTCTTTTTCATCTTTCATTAATTGTAATGTGAACATATGAGAACAGGTTAAGTCATGGATAGGAACAAACAAGGTATTTCAGTTAAAGTCAGTATCAACCCAGAATAAGTAATTTAGGTTGCTCCTCTGTTAACCCTTCTCTTTTCAACTTGAAGCCCAGGATTAGCCTAACAAAATGATAAATAATATTTCTGTTTCCTATTGTCTTCCTGACATCAGTCACCGAGATTTAACAAACAAACCATTCAGTGGAGACTGCAGGACTGACAAAGGCATAGTCAGGTAGTGCAGGTCAGATGGTCGCACGTTGGCCCACAGAGAGTTTGCTCAGGAAGAAACTTCAGATACAAAACACGTATCGTCTTATGTGTCTTTGATATTCATGCGTGTGTTGTTTCCCACGCAGCAAAAAAGAACAGTGCTTTCAAACCTGTTGGCCTTTCGTGGGCGCCTACAAATTTCTTTTGTTTTGTTTCTTTTGCCCCTAAGAGGCTCCACACTTCGCTGCTTGTTTTCTCCATCTCAATAAGAGCCAAACCTGGAATCTCAGAATGTCATCCACCTCTCAGCCATCAGTCCATGGAAGCTGATAGGCATTAAACCAAAATATGGTATTTCTTTGTGACCTAGGAGAAAGCTCCAACTACCACTCTCTTAGAAAATCCCGTGGCCTTGGAGCGGCTCCGCTCTGCCCGTGCTGTGCCCTCTGGGTCAGGATGACACCGCTCCTCACAGCTTCTCTGAATGCGTTCTACATTGCCCAGGGTGACCAAAGACTAAATGGTCAGTCCTTCAACCCACAACACTTTGAAAAGAGCGGCTGAGTTTCTATTGCCCATGGATCTTTGCATACACTCGCTGGAACAAAAGAACCAATTGCAGCCAACCTTTCCCACAAAACAATAGGTCACAAGACATTTTCCATCCACCTGACATCATCTGGATGGAAGCACACATTATGAATCACCACGGCCTTCTCAGCTCCACTTGCAGAAAAAGCCCAGTGTCTGAACCCAGCAGCAGCATACCCAGTCTGAAAGCCAACGTCCAGGTGTGACTTGTCTGGCGCCCCCCAGGGGCAAAATGGGAGAGCTGGCCAAGAAATAAAGGAGAGAGAATCCACACAGCCTCTGGCTTGAACTTCCATGGAATCTGTAAATTTTTACCACTTAGGACAAACCACGTTATTTGTAACTGTCAGAGGAAGGAAAATCTGTAATTGTTAAGGGGGATGAAGCCTGTGCAAATTCTTTCCTGTGTAAAGTGAACAGTCAATCACTTTTATAAGGACAGCAACAACTGAAACTATCCATTCGTATACTTTCCTTTAGTCAACAATATTACCTTTAGTAATCTGGGGAATGTGCATCCATAAATTACAGAAAGTGTTATTGCATTGCTGAATAAACAGCAACATTTCCATCAGCAGCAGCAGTGGCAGCCCCACAAAGGTATAACAAACAGACTCAATCATTTTCTTGTCAAGCTTTGCAATGACTGCAGAGTTTACTGCTGGAGATAATGTTGCTTTCCTCAGCATTGTGTGCCAAACTGCAAACTGCTTATTAAAACAAAACCTCTTTTTCGGAGCAGCATGAGTTGGATAATCACTTATTGCACTCAAGAAAAAACAGGTTTGGTGCCCAGAGGAGGTTAGCAATCAGGCATATGTGTTAACATTTGGCTGGTAAAGACTGGTTAAAAAATAAATTATCTGACATTGGGGTCGGGGAGGGAAGAAGCTAACTTATTAACATCCCTATTCCCGGGTTAACTATTTTCCTTATGACGTCATTCAGTCTTCTGACAACGTACTGAGCTGGAGTGCTGGATGGAAGCTTTGTTGAAGGGGGTTGGGGGGAGGAGAAAGGGTGAAGAAGATTATGAAAGGAACCCAGAAATGACATGCAGCCTGCTAATCTTCATGGGAAGAAATCTCTGAAAGAAACTGTATTCCAGGGGCAGGAGAGAAGACTGAAAAAAAGGCGGAGGAGGGAAGCAAGGAAACTTGAAGAACTAGGCATTGGTGACTACACTGTTTCTGAAGACAGCACCTATTATTACTCTGCAAAGAAATCGCTTGACATAACTAAGCCAGCGATGGCACTAAAAAACCATCCTCAATTTTCCCTTGCTTAAAATAGATTGACAGCCATTTTACTGAGCCTGCAGAACAGGTATGCCAAGATAGAGCCTGGGAGGCCTGCTGTGTCGGGAGAGCCGCTCTGTGAGGAAAACCATTATTCCTGACTATGGAATAGCTGCCCCCATACTTTCCTGTTTTGTTTTGTTTTTTTCTTTTCCTGCCCATTAAAGATGAATTAATATCAAAGCAGACACAGCCTCTCCCCTTGGCCCACCCTTCCACTGTCTGGATGCCGCCAACAGGCTGTGGTCCCAGATAATCAGCTGTGGAAGAGGAAAGCCTATACTTTGGATGTCCCTATCCGAACAGGAAATGAGACTTTGAAGACTTTATTATAACTTTGGGCAGCATATGAGGTTTGACTCCTATCACTGCTCTAAAATGAGAATGAGCAGAAAACAAAGAAAAAGAAAACAACACAGATGTAGAGTGGAAAGGCAACTCCACTAACTGTCATTCAGCTTCAGCAATAGAAGAGGCAAATGCAGGCCAGCACCGCGCCACATTCCTGGGAGGGTTGGTCAGCCCCAAGCCCTCGCAACTCCTCTCAGCTTTAAACCTGCAGAACCAAGGGCTGTTCCAACCCAGCTTCATCCTATTTGCCTACTCAGGGCCTAAAATCATGTGGTTCTTGCTGCCTGAAAGCCTTTTCTCCCTTTGCTTGGTTCATTATTCACATCATTGGCCATTTCTTCAGAGAAAGGCCTTCCCTGATTCACAACCTAAGTGAGCCTCCCTGCACTCCCCCCACCCTCCACCATCTCCCCTGCTTTCTTTTGGCTTTTCTTCAGATCACTCCCTCCACCTGAAATTATGTCATTTCTGAATGTTAATTCCTGTCTCCTACGTTTACAATCTGTCTCCTCCATGAGAAGGTAAACTTCATACAGGCAAGGACTTTATTTTATTCAGAACAATATCCCCGGCACCTACAATACTGCCCAGCACCCAGCATGTGTTCCATAGTTGATAAATTACTTAAAAACTATTCTGTAGTTGCAGAGAAAATATCCTTAGAATCACAGACCTCTGTCAGACTCAAACGATGGTTTCCAAGTGTGAACTATGAGCCCTGATCATGAGAAAGACTACGAAGAATCTTAAAAAAAAAAAAAAAAGATGAAAAATTCAATCTCCTAGGAATCAACTGAATATAAAGCAAAAATTTTGCATGACAAAAAAACAAAACAAAGATCCACTAAAAGAAAATCAGACAGCAAACCAAAAACATGGGGGAAAATGCAACTTTATCACAGAAAAAGGGCTGATAACATACACACAGGGTACACACATGCATATGCACAATTAAGCACACACACCAAAACACCATCTATGCACAAAGAGCTCCAAAAACAATCTTAAAAATGATAACAACCCAATAGAAAAATGAACAAAGGATACAAGCACACAGTTCATAGAAAAGGAAGTACAAATGTGTCTTAAATACGTAATAGGACACTTAACCTCATTCATAATTAGAGAAATGCAAATTAAAACACTGAGAAACCATTTTTTACACTTACCGGATTGGCAAGAATCCCAAAGTTTAATAACACACTCTATTGGAGAGGCTGTGGAAAAACAGGCATGCACTTTACATTGCTGGTGAGGGTGTAAATCAGTTTAATTCTTAATGAGTGTAATTTTGCAATGTCTATGAAAATTACAAATGGTATATGCCCTTTGACCCAGCAAGTCTATTTCTGGGAATTTATCCTATAGATATACTTGCAAAAATTCAAAAATGACAGTTTAAGGTCATTGACTGTAGCTCTGTACGTAATAGTGAAAGGAAGGGAACAAGTACAATGTCCATCAATAGGGGATTGGATAAACAAATTATGATTAATTCATACAATGGAACACTATATACCTATAAAAAAATTAATGAAAGGGCTTTCTATGTACTGATAAGGAAAGATATTTTTGCTAAGTGAAAAAAACTAATGGGCAAAATAATATGAATAGAATGCTATTTTTTATATAAATGGGAAAGGAATAACATATACAGTAAGTCTTCACTTAATGTTGTCGTTAGGTTCTCAGAACTGCAGCAAAATGAAGTATAATGAAACCAGTTTTACCACAGGCTAATTGATATAAACAAGAGTTAAGTTCTGTGGTATCTCATCAAGGTGATAACGAAACAAAGTTGAATGAAAGCACGCCATTTGAGGAACTGCTATATTTAATTTTGCTTGTAGACACAAAATTTTACAAGCTAAAAAACTATAAAGAAACCAAAAATAGTTGCCTTTAGGATGGGAACTGGAGAAGATAAGGAACAGAATAGGAGGAAAACTTTTCATAACCTTCCACGTCTCTTAAGTTTCAAATCATATGGGAGTATTGTCTATTCAAAAATTTAAATTGATAAAAAAAATAAACCTCCATTCACAGAGCATTAGAGTATTTTAAAAATCAAAAAATACAGCTCTACTCGAGCTGTGTGACCTAAATAGGGAAAGGAAGACTCTAAGTGGGAAAATACTCATGCAGATTGGGCAGAAATAAGCAGAGCTGGGGAAGTTTCTAGGCATTTTGGCCTTTAACTGACCAACAGGTTAGTATAACACGCAGCACACATGACAAAAAGACTGCAGCCCCAGTTGGTCCATTCTCTTTCTTTGGCCACTCCTTTACTTTCTAAATGTCATGGTAGCATACTTCCCATGTCCTTCCCTTTCTGCCTTATCTCCCGTCCTCCATGATATCTCGCTCAACAACCTCCTCCCAGCCCAGAACTCTGTTCTGCCTTGCTGACAAACCCTCTCTCATTGTATCCCTCCAATACTCCACAACTCACTCTTAACCCCATTCAGTCTTCCTTCTTTCACATCTTGCTGGGTTCACAGCAAGTGACCGGACCAGTAACATGGTGCTACCTTGAGATTATCAGTGAATGAAAGAAGAGCAAAGGGAAACCGTGCCTAGTTTCACTAAGAAAATATAAGCAAGAATCCATTATCATTTCTCTTTATCCAGCATGCAGTAGCACAAAAAGAAGGCTTGGAGACAGGATTTTAGGGGTTGTAGAAGAGACAGCCAGAATGTATGCATCTTTTAAGGATTCGAGTTCTGCGCACTGCCCCATTGAAGAAGTGCCCCTGAAGGAACATGTTTGCTCCCAATCTTGGCTTACACGGGCACTCAGCTCAAGGGCAGCCATCCACAGGGGCCGGCAACCTATCATGTTAGCTGGGGGCCATCTATCTTTCCAGCCGTCACATCTTTGGAGCCCAATTCTATCATGCAGAGTTACTGACTGTAGATTCCTCCCTGCTTCAAGTTAGCCTAAGACCTGACCAGTAACACTGTCAACTGCCTCCGTCATGTCAAGTCTCTCTTACAGAACCACGGACAGAGGACAGTGGCAAACCATCAGAGACTCTAAAGAAATACCATTTAATCTATTCATTTTATTACCCACACCTTTTTAAATACAGTTTTGGCAATTATATGTGTATATGTAAAAGAAAGGTTAGCAAAGTGTTGTTAAATGTGTGAGTTTAAATAAAGACGTCAATTAAAAATAACAATGCATTATCTCGGCATATTATTTGTCTTCAGGGGCCTCTAAAATACTCAGTGGGTTCCCGTAAACAGAAATAAATATAAGCCTGAACATTATATTTTAAGTCCTTTGCAAACACAATCAAAAGCTACTATGAATGTGAATTTCTGTTTAGCCTATATGCATCCCACCCCAGGTTCCATAGCAATGGACTCCAAATGAGCCAGATTTTATCATAGGTGAGAAATAAATCGTGACAAATATGTGACACAACTAGAACTTCCATACTCTGCTGATGGAAATATAAGTTGGCAGAACCACTTTGGAAAATTGTTAGGCAGTACACACTAACATTAAACAACATATATGGTATATGACCAAGCAGTTCCATCCCTCAGTATGTATCCAACAGAAATGGGTATGCATGTTCGCTAAGAGACAGACAAGAATGTTCATAGCAGCACCATTCATAATAGCCAGAAACTACTGAGAAACAACCCAAATATCCTTCAACAGTAGAACAGCTTTTCACAAATTTGGCATATCCAACAGAATACTATATAGCAATGAATACATGAACAATTGCTCTGTCAGCATGAACTATATCTCACAGATACAATGTTGAGCAAATGAAGCCACAAATAGAAGAGTACATACTATAGAATTCTATTTACATAAAGGTTTAAAACAGGCAAACCTGATCTTTGCTGTTAGAGAACAGGACTGCGGTCAGTTACGCTTGGTAGGCAGAAAGGTACAAGTGGTACCTGGGACAGACACTCAGAGAGCTGCTGGGTGCCAGCAACACTCTATAACTTCATCTGAGTGCTGAATACACTGGTGTGCTCACTTTGTAAAACTTAATCAAGTGGGGCACTTAGGATTTGTGGACTTTTTTGTATGTATGTATGTTATACATCAACAAAACATTTATTTTAAAGTATTTAGAAAAAATATTGCCTGCAATTACTCCTCAAAGCGTCAGGTACCTGAACTGCTGCCCCAAAGTTAGAGAGACCCTTAATTCCTATCATTAGCTCCTGACATGTCCAAATGATTCTTTGGCGACTTGTTAATAATGGAATCAAACAACACTAATCTCATTATCGCTTGTCAGCAGGCGCTGTCAGATGCTGTTGGCCATTAGACGCCTGCTGCCGTAATCAGTCCGAGACTTGCAAAGCTCCCAAAAGGAGACACAAGATACCACTACTTTAGTTTTTCTCTTGTCCCACTCACCGTATACCAATCTCATGCCAAATTCTTCACCCCCACCACAGGTTGCCTTCTCCAAGAGGCCATCCCAGACCTCGCCAGCCAACACAGAAGTCCCGTTCTTTGAACAAAATTCCAACATTTATTCACACACTCATCTATCCATCTGCACATCCATCTAAACATTCCTTGAGTACCCACTATGTGCCCGGCTCTGTGCTCAAGATATGACACTGAGGAATGCGTAACTCCTTTCCTTGAGGTGCTCACAGTATTGTATGGAAAACAGAAATAAAAACAGAATTATAATGATAGACACGTACACAGAGAATAGAAAGAACACAGGAAAGGAACAGGCAAGACAGTTTTGAGGGCAGGAAGCAGGGAGGAAATGATTCCTAGAGGAGGTTTCACATAAAATATGCCTTAAAGGATAAGTGGAAGTTGGCAAGTCAAATGAAGATGAAGGCAGCTCCTAGCAGAGGGCGTATCATGAGTAAAGACACGGAAGCAATGAAAGGCCTGGTGTGGGGATACGGGTGCTGGCACGTGGGGGAAATGCAGGCAGCTCCATACGGTCAGAGAGTAAAATATGGGGGAGAGTAGGCATCTGCTTGTAGAGAGAACAAATCACAAAGGTCTTTGTAAACCATGTGAAACAGATGAGACTTCATGCCAGAGAGGAGGAACAGTCACTATGGGTGGTGAGCAGGGGAACAGCAGGGTCAAGTTTGTCATCACAGAGCTGTGTAGGAAATGGAATTGGAGAGAGAAAGAGGCAGGGAGATGTCATCGTAAGACCTGCTTGAACCAGAACACTTGGGATACAATTGGAGAGGAGAAAATTTCAAGAAATGCATAGGTGGTAGAAATCAAAAAGACTTAGTGACCAATTTGGTGTGGTGTGAGAGTGGGGAAGGAGAAAGGGAAGTTGATGAGAACTGACGGATTGGTGACAGGAACTAAGAAGAGGACAAGAGGAGAAGAAGCTTGGTGTGGACAGGAGGAAGGTGCTGAGGTCAGCATTGGAAGTATTAAATGTGAGGTACCTGTGGGGACTTCAGAGAATATGTTCAGCAGGCGAGTTAAACACCTGAGTCTGGCAGGAAGGAACTTTGGCTGATGGCAGAGATGGACCCCTCAGCACATACTAGAAATTGAAACCCTAGAGTATAGAAAGCACAGCGTGCACATGGTGTGCAAACAGAGATCTGAGGACTCTTTGTAACGCCAACATTAAGGAAGGAGTGAGAGAAAAGTCTATGAAGAGGACAGAAGAGGACTGGGCAGAGAAGTAACTCAGTGAATCAGGAAAGTGTGATGTTATCAATGCCAAGGCAGTGCAAAGTTTTTAAACATGAGTGACACATCAATAGTCCCAAGTGCAGTAGTCAGAGGTCCAGGAAGTCATTGATGACTTCTGTGAGAGATTTCAGACGTCAGTTCACTTCCAACAACACGGCAGGCTAGGCTGCTATAAACCCAAGTCACAACACTCTTAAAGAATCTGGATAAAACATAACCCTCCCCTAAAATTTTAATATATAAGAGAGCTTGGGAAAAAAGACAGACAGAAAAACTGCCAAGTAAGAGAAACAAAGACTAAATCCAAGTCTACACTGCAGAAGCCCATGACAACATCAGACCTGGATATAAACCCTAGGATTCAAGTATTTAAAACCCTCAGATGGATAGGACATGTTGCTTTGGGCCCACACAAGATGGGGAAATGGAACTAAGAGTTCTACATAAAGCTGGATATGTAAGGGCTGCCCAATACATAAAAGGGGAAAAAGAGAAACTTTATCTACCAGCCCAGAAAAGCAATAAGGAAGCATGCTGTTTCTCAGGGCTCTAGACAGAAAAGAAGGCCCCATGCAAGAAACTAAAACTGCAAGCCTATACTACCCAGGGTAAAGAGTAATGGTATTTCAAATCCGAACTGAAAAATAACATAAAGCTGGTGCTAGAAAGCTCTGTTTTATTCAAAAATAGTGATCATTCCACAATCTAGGACCCAAGAAATATAAGCTCACAGTAAAAAAGAAGAAGAAGAAGAAGAAGAAGAAGAAGAAGAAGAAGAAGAAGAAGAAGAAGAAGAAGAAGAAGAAGAAGGAGAAGAAGAAGAAGAAGGAGAAGAAGAGAAAGAAAAAAAATATTATAAAACACACAAGGAAACAAAAACTATAAGGGAGATTCAGCCAATCACAAATGGGAGAATGGGAAGTTATAGAAAAATCATAAAAACTTAAAAGGTATAGAAACCATTATGAAATAAGAAAACACTATGGGGGGGAAGAATAGAATATCAAAAAAAACATAGTCCTCAAAATTAAGTTTGTGGATGAGCACACTGGAATATTGGGTACAATGAAAAGAAAATTTGTGAATTATATGGTAAATATGAAAAGAATTACCCAGAATTCAGCATGGCGAGATAAAGAAATGACATATGATATAAAAGATACATGGCAAGGACAGAATAAGATCCATGATGTAATCTAATAGGAGTTACAGAAGAAAAAAAGAGACCAAGGGGAAAAAAGGCAATAATAAAAAAAAAGAAAAAAGAAAAGAGTAGCTGAGGATTTTCCAGAACTGGAAAAAAATTAAATACATGAATTCTCAAATTGAATAAGGTCACTAAGTCCTAAGGATTTCAAATAAAACAAATTACACATTGATATGAAATATTGTTATGAAAACCCTAAAAGGAGAAAAATCCTTTTAACAAGTAGAGAGGGAAGATTATCCTCAAAGAAACAAAAGATTTAAAGTAGACTTCTCACCAATAACAGTAAATTACAGAAAACAATGAACTCTTTATCAGTTTGTGCTACCATAACAAAATACCACAGAGTGAAGTTGTTTAAAAACAGACATTTATTTTCTCAGTTCTGGAGGCTAGAAGTCCATGATCAAGGTACTGGAAAATATGATTTCTTCTGAGAACTCTCTTCCTGGCTTATAGACATGCAGATATACTCATGCAGAGAGAGAAAGGAGAGGGAGAGAGCAAGAGAGAGAGAGGAAAGAGAGAGAATTTGATCTCTGGTATCTGTTCCTCTTCTTATAAGAACATCAATTCTATCAGATTAGGGTCCTACTCTTATGACCTCATTGAACCTAGTTCTGTCCCTACAGGCCCTATCTCAAAATACAGTCACATTGGGGGTTGGGGCTTCAACATATGAATTTGGGGAGAAGGGACTAGAGAAACAATTCAGTCCATAACAAAATATCTTCAAAGTGAGAAAAATAACTATTAGCTAGAATTCTATACCCAGATAAACTATGTTTACCCTTCAGGAATAAAGCCAACGGAAAGACATTTTAAAACAAAGTGAAAAAACTCGTATATCTGAACCATCTGAAAGATCTATTAAACTTAGCAGTACACGAATTCAAACTAGTAGCAAAGAGTGAATAGAAGAAGCAATAAATCAACTAAATTGATAAAATAGTCTCTCAACAAATATGGATTAAGCACTATTCTTCTATGTGCCGTGACCTGCTCTATTTGATGAGGCTAGTACAATGAATAAAACAAAACTCCTGATTTGTTATTAATACACATAATCTGGTAGATGGTGCTAAGAGCTATGAAGAAAAATAAAGCCAGAAAAGAAGACAGAGAATATAAAGGTTTTATTCTATGCTATTAAATTTAAATTGTGCTTTGATTATTAAAAAGTGGTGAATATGAGGGTTTAAAAATAAGGGATTCCAGATTTGAAGATGAAGGCAACAAGGATCATTTTGATCAGATAGGTTTAGGAGGCTCAGAAGTCAGTGCTGGGGAACCAGAGTCAAGTTTTAAGGCCCTTTCCACATCTCCCCGCTGCCACCCTCAGTATGCCAATTCATCCGCAGACTATCAGACCCATGATGGTAAGATGACTCGAGTTACAAAAGTTCTAATGCAGACTCAATAGAATCTAGTGGAAAAAGCAGAATCATCTCTTACTTGTATCTCTTCTTAAGAACAAAGATACCTTTCCCCAAAACCTCTTGGAAGATTTTCCCTTATGCTCATTGGCCCAGAGAGTATCACATGCCCATGTCTAAACCAACCACAAACAAAGGAAATAGGATCCCAATATTGATCTTAAAACAATCCAGATTTAACCCCTGCAGCGAGGTGTAGGTAATGTGGAAAAGGAGAGACATGCAGACAAAATCCCAGTTTTTCCAGCAAGAAAGAAAGCACTGCCCACTGGGAAAACCACAGTGTTTGCCCCACCTGTCATCTGCCTCAAATCTCACCATACAGTGGTAACCATGTGATACTATGATCACACTTCCACACAACATGACAGAACATACCCATGGAAATCTGAAAAAAAGAACCTTATGTTAATCTAATTCTTTCTACAAGTCCAACTGCATTGACCAAAGCCCCCAGCATGTGCTCAGAAGCCACGTGCATGCGTGTTACCCCGAAAATAAGACCTAGCGAGTTAATCAGCTCTAATGCATCCTTTGGAGCAAAAATTAATATATGCCCCGGTATTGTATTATATTATATTGTATTGTATTACATTACATTACATTATATTATATTAATATTACGTAAGACCCAGTCTTATGTTATAGTAAAAGAAGACCAGGTCTTATATTAATTTTTGCTCCAAAAGACACATTAGAGCTGATTGTCCGACTAGGTCTTATTTTTGGGGGAACATGGTATCTCTATTGTGTTAATTCAATAACCAAACTACAAGGACAACAAGACCATCCAACTACCCCCAGCAATCCCTGAAGATGGTGGAATGGAATATGCCGCATGCAGTAGGCCAAACGATGATCAATTTATGCAGATACTTAGAGCTTCCCAGATGCCACTATAAAAATTCTCTCTTCAGACTACACAGCCACTTCTAGATTAGCTGAAATGTCAAAGTAATGCCCCTTTCATTAAATACCATTTCCAAATTATTTCAACATTATCAAGTTGGAGGAAGGTTGTGGAAATGACTGGCTAGAGTGGATTAAATGCTTTCATTTCTATGAGAAATTGAAGTTATGATAATGGAATTTTAGAGCCAAAATGGACTTCTCAGAGACTATTTAATAAGACTCCCACATTTTACAGATGAGACTTTGTGCAAATCAGTGGCACCAAGGCTGGCAATTTGACAAAAGATTTAATCTAAGAGGAACCTTTTAAATATCTTTGTTGTCACATCTTCCTGGGAGCATACATTAATTCAACAGTTCTCAAACTTTTTGGCAAAGTCACAGACCCAAATTTTATACCCAATTTAGGTTGTTCCTGGGCCCTCTGAAGCTCATCTAGGGAACTTAGGAATAAAAGTTCCTCCATTAGATATAGGTAACACATGGCTCAGATAAATACATTGAAGTTATGATTTCCCATGTTATTATTTAGATGTACAAAATAAAAATAGCTTTGCGGTAGTTCCTCCCACCCCCTGCTCATCCTATTGCATCTTACAGTTAGTATAAATTCAGGAATTCTATCCATTTTAAAAGTTCTCCAAGAAAAAGAGAACAGCAATCCCATAATGAGAGGTGAATAAAGGGACGTCTTTGCCCTCTTTCCAGTCCACCACTGTACCCAGTTTCCCTGAAAATAAGACCTACCCTGATAATAAGCCCCAGTTAAGATCTCAGCCAGTACATTATGACAATGTTCCAGAAGAAGATAACATGACTGTAATTGAATAAATATAGATTGTTGTACATGAAAAAATAAGACATCCCCTGAAAATAAGCCCTAATGGAGCAAAAATTAATGTCTGACCTGTCTTATTTTCGGGGAAACATGGTAACAGAAGGTAAGCAAGCCATCAATAAAGGTCTTTAAGTAAGTAACCGGATCAATGGAATGCTTTTAACCTTTCAAGATACTTGTAAAACTATTATCTCAAATCTTTTACCATCCTGGAAGGGTTGGTTTGACTATTATTCCCATATTATAGAAGAGGAAATACAAGACTCAATAACTTGCCCAGGGTCATATATCAAATTAAGAGCAAACCTAGGGTAATACCTGGGTTTCCTCACTGGTATTTCCAGCTATTGGGCCAATGGTACACTGCAGCACTTTTTCAACTGGAAAAAACCATACACATATAAGCTATTGTTAATATACTGTGCCCCTTCCAAAGCAAAGCAGAACTTTCTTGTGGATTATCTGCTCACTTTGAGTAATCCATGCTGCTTCACTCCACTAGCCTGGAGAATAGCACGGGCTATGCCTTAAATATGTGTAAAACTGCCTCCATACACATGAATTATCCACGCAGTAGAGGCACAAAAATGAGGCTTTCCACTGGCCAGCTGACCACAGCTAACCTCAACAGTCTCCAAGTAATCCTGAGCAACTTGCACATCTCCTTAATCTGATTTGTGCCAAAAAGAACTAATCCCTTCAGCTGGGCATAATCGGAAGATGAAAACAATAATCATCTTCACCAACTTGGATCACTTTCCAGCTCATTTTCGCTGGATATGTAGCACCTGCGAAGTGAAATGAAAATGGAAAATGTTTTAAAGGGTTTTCGCTTAATGTCTTCATACTACTGTAAATGTATGAGAACTTTATATCCGGGTTTTTATTACTGCTGATTGCTCAACTGACAAGGGAAAATAACTCGAGCTGGCACATTAATGAAATATGACTGTTTTCTAAGTTCCTTTTTTATTTTTTTTATTTTTTTTTAAAAGATTTTATTGGGGAAGGGGAACAGGACTTTATTGGGGAACAATAAAGTGTGTACTTCCAGGACTTTTTTCCAAGTCAAGCTGTTGTCCTTTCAATCTTAGTTGTGGAGGGTGCCATTCAGCTTCAAGTTGTTGTCCTTTCAGTCTTACTTGTGGAGGGCGCAGCTCAGCTCCAGGTCCAGTTGCCATTGCTAGTTGCAGGGGACGCAGCCCACCATCCCTTGCGGGAGTCGAGAAATTGAACTGGCAACCTTGTGGTTGAGAGCCCACTGGCCCATGTGGGAATCGAACCGGCAGCCTTCGGAGTTAGGAGCACAGAGCTCTAACCACCTGAGCCACCGGGTGGCCCCCTTTTTTATTTTTTAAAGAACAAAGCTAAATGCAATTAAATGGTGAAAAGCCACTCCAACTTTTAACTCTTTAAAAACTGAACAGTAGCTCTCAAACTGTTTGTTACAGGCTTAGCCACTTCCCCCTTGTCTAGAAAACCCTCTGCTGTCTTCTGACACAGCAGCTTGCCCAAACCCAGCCTTATGTTTTCAGGTTTTCTCCCTCAACACCACTGCTTTGCCCCTCTTCAAATAAATGTGTTTTCAGAGACTTCAAGAACATGCCTATCCATTCCAGAGAGCGGTGGCCAAACAGAGGAAGAGAGAGTAGAAAAAGAGTGCCAGGACTTGTAGGCATAGAGCACGAGAGCCTCCATGGAAATAGTGCCAACAATAATCCAAGTCTCTCAGAAGTGGGTTCAGCCCCACCAGTAACAACAAAGAGGAGCTAGCACCCTTCAAACAATGCTCTCTCTCACAGATACTCATGAACGCGTTGCTTTAGAAGCTCGCATTCATCCAAGAAGTAGTGTCAGCGCTGGAATTAGTCACACCTGCCAGTGAATAGCAAATAACAGCTGTATAGACACAAGTGAGTTATTGCTTGTAGGCTACAATCTCCCAGGAAGCAAACTATGCAATTTCTGCTGCTTCCAGGCTTACTGAAAGGAACTTAAACTTGCAAATGATTAAGTACCTTAATTGTGTCATCTTAAAGCATTTCATTACCATAACCAATACCAAAAGGCTGGAAGAAGCCCAGCTGCCACTGTCAGATGCCTGACCCTCAATTGTAGCAGCCATGACACTTTCCATCCTACTGCTCTCTCATCATCAGATCTTGTATGTGGGTTCTTACTCGCCTGATGTGAGCTAGTTAGTGGAAGAGACACCCCTAGATATCAGGGATTCTGACTTCCAGTGTTGTTTCTCTCACCACGTTGTTCCTTTGTTTCTACACAACAGGAAAGGGAAACTCGGGGGGAATAAGTATGAGGTTTTTAATGGATTTCTGCCAACATTGAATGTTGTGAACTCGGTCCATATTTACTAAATACCTGCAGAAAATCCGGTATTACAAATAAATAAATAAATAATATGTGGTATGTGCCCTCAAGGAAATTGTGTTCTGGATCTGAAGGCAAAACGTACATCACACTAAGAACGTTCATTCACCAATATTTATTAACACACGCTATGAGCCAACCATTGCACTAAAAGCCTTCAGAGGAACTACAAAAGGACAACAAATAACCCTCCCACCAAGGAGACTATAACTAAGTAAAGCTAGACTTGAAAGGGACCTCAGAGACCACCCAGTGAGCTCTTCACACTCAATCACACCCTGGCCAAGAGACTGTAGCTGTGCTCCCCTTAAAGAGATTCCAATTTATCTACTTCCAATTTAAAATTTAGAGCCCAGAACAGAATACAATATTGTAGGTGTGGCTTTCCTCCATTTTCAAGATAACTTGCTTCTGTAATTGAACCTACAATCTCATGAGCTCCTTAAACACTCAATTCAGATATTTAAACATTCCAAATACAACTTACTTTTTTCCTAACACATTGTCTTTATTCTGATTCTTTTCTTTAACAGTTGATTTTGGGGCCCAAGTACAAGTATAATCTTAAATTTCATTTCTTCTGATTTGACCATATGTTAGCTGAGAAAACATTGTGAGATCATAATTCTATTATCTGGTCCTACTGTCCTTCCCAGCTGTCTTCCACAAATATGATACATGTGCTTTCTGTGTCTTTACCTAAGTCACTGGTAAATATTTTGCTAAGAGTCAGGTACAAAACCAAGCTCTGTAGGAAACCACAAGAAATCTTCCTCCAAACTGACATAACTCCATTTAGGTGCCCTCTTCTGGTGGAGCTGTTTGGCACAAAGCCAGTATTAAATGCCTGCCTGATCTTCAAATGCACGATGCTTAACACATTTCCCTTATTGATTAAGTCAGAAAAGAAATGGAGAGCATATGATCTGATCTATTCACAATGAAGTCAGACTGACTCATAAACAACTGCTGGTTTGCTATCCATCCTTGTAATAATCGGTATTAGAATCTCATTCCAGATTCCAAAGGTCATATTTAGTTAGTATGCCTAAAAGAGGAAACAGGACTTCAGTTTGGCCTGACATATGGCATTTGTAGAAAAGAGTAAAGAAAGGACTGGGATCTCAGCATAGAAGACCTTGAAGCCTGCCCTGAGGAGATTAGACTTAACGCTGAAGGTGGAAACAATGAGTGCTGTGGTACAGACGAGGGGCATCATTAGGACCTCTAGAAAGAACACCCTGACAGAGGAGGGCCAGAAAGGCAGACGCGAGCAGTGATTAGAATTATAAAGATCAGCCCTTGTAATGGTTCAGGAAAGATGTTTCAATAACTCGACTCCATCGGAAATGAGAACATCAGAATAACATGGCAACCTGGTGACAGATTAGACAGAGCAGGAAGCCAGGGAAGAAGTCAGTGATGATACGGAGACCCCCCCAGGGATGTCACTGTAAGAAAGGCCAGAAGAGAAACTGCCTTTTGGAGTAAAGGGAAAGATAAGTTAGTTTGGACTGAGTAACCTTGATGTTCCAAAGGGACATCCAGTGTGGAGTTGTCCAGAAGTCAACGGCAACAGTGGAAATGGGCTTTGGGAGAAAGATAAAGTGGAGCTGGAGACAAACTGGAAATATACGTATTTTGGAGATGACAAGAGCAAAAGAGGCCAGAAAATGACCCAGGCAAAGAATGGCCAGCAAAGTGTGAAGGTCTGGTTAGAACTATGTTAGGTAGTCAGAGAGAGGCTTTAAAGAAGACAATCATATCAAATGATAGAGTCATCGAGGAGAAGGAAGAGTGAGACATGGCCGTTAGATGTTGTGCTTAGAAGGCCATCGGAGGCCTTTAAGAAAGGATAGCAGTGCCTCACAAACTTTAATGTGTCACCAATCACTTGGGGATCCTGTTAAAATGAGGATTCTGACTCGTTAAGTCTGGAGTGGGGTCCACACTTTGGCATTTCTAACAAGCCCTCAAGGGACGCCAATGCTACTACTGGTCCACAGACCACACGGAGAAGACCAAGAGTGAGGGCTGAACAGGAGGTGAGCTTATGAAGGCAGTCAGCAGAGACAGGGCTTTTAGGAAGTTCAGTAAAGGAGAAGGAATGAGTAATGGAATAGGTAATATAAATTGTGAGTGCTGTAGGAATTAAGAATCAGAGGAAGAAAGAATCAATAGTGCTCTTTTTAAAGAACTCCTCTATCCTAGAAGCTCACCCTGAGAGCTTTGATAAGTGTGCTAAGGGAATTCAGTGTATGATTTCAGTTCCTCTGTCATGTAACCTTACTTGATCCAAGTGATTTAAAGTTTAAAGCTAAGTAGGAAGTGTAGAGTTGGACGATCAGGTTGGTCAGCAACAAATGACCATACCCCTCCATGACTATTCATTGACTGGTTAAACATCCTATTAGCTGCCCCAATTCTCCTTCCAAGATACTTCCTAACTAGAGGGATGCTCTCAGAATGCAGTTATCTTCATACTTCAGCTCTAAGCCTCCCCAGCTCATCCACACCTGTTTGATTAGAACTTAGCCTCTGTTGACAGATTTTTATCTGTGGAAATGCCCTTGGCTGTGCCAAAAAGCACAAGTGAAACAAAGGATTAACCAAAACATTCTCACAGATGCAGTCAAGCCAGCACTGAGTTAACAGGCAAAAACAATTTTAGGTAAGCACCCTCAGGGAATTGCTGCTGAGATGCCCCCAGTAAGCACCCAGTGAAAGAATTCAGCATTCAGCCCCTTTCCTCTGATAACTATCTTTGTGCTTTTTGAATGGAAATTTTATTCTTGAAGGAACTTTCATATATTCTCGATACACCCTAGAAAACAAAATCATCCCTGCAAACCCACAAAGAATGGCTCACCTGCCAAAGTCATGTGATGGTTCTGAGACAAGTCAGAACTGCACAAAGAATCTCCCCACCTAGGTGGTACCAGAGATTTTGCTTCCAGAGTTAACTAGAAAATCTTTGTGAACCATTTCCATTCCTTGGGATGGGTCAATCAAAATGATCAAATGAATGGTTGAGAGAGAGGTTGCACTAGGAGGAGACCTAAAGGATATTAAGATAAAAACATCACATCATCCTAAATGGTCCAATTTAAAAGGGAGTGTACATGCAAAAATCATCTTTCCTGACATTCTGGTAAAATCATGGAATTAAAGAATGTTACAATCTGGAGAAGTCTTTACAGATCAGAAAAGGATTGCCTATGAAGCTTGGTGAAAATACAGACGCCCAGGCCTCACCCCACACCATGGACTTACTGACCCAAACACTCCAGGAGTGTCTGATTAACTTGCTTTATTTATAAGATTCAGAGAAGTTAAGTGACTTTCCTAAGACCACAACTGTTTAAAGTTATACTGTATCTTATTCCAAAAAGGATGTAAGGCAGAGAAGATACACAGTTGATGAGTGCTATCAACGATTTAAACAGGCCCTTATATAGGATTCAAGTCAATGAAAACTTTGAGGACTAATTTTATATTATTTAGTGCAAAGTCCTATGGAAACATAGGATTGCTCTCTTATTAAAGAAAATAGAATTCCACTGTGCCAATACCCTCTAGGTCTTTAAGCCCCAAATTGCTTTACATAGCCTAACTTTCAAGTAGATGCTCTCAGAAGTTTTTAGCAGACACTCGGCAAATCAGGCAAGGAAGAAAAGGAGGACAAGAAATCATACCATGGACTGTCATCAAATTTACTTTTTTTTTCCAAGTTGGATGAAAATGTTTCCCAGTCCTTTCTCTGAAGAAGGGGTTTCGGAGTATGAGTGCCATTTTCCCAATGAAGCAGGACACTGCATACCCTCTTCCTTCATCAGAGAAGGAAAAACCATGCCATTGTACTGGCTGTATCCTCTATGCCGGCGGTGTCTTAGAGGATTTAGACACCATATAATAAAGTCACACTAGCCTCCTGCATATCAGTCTGAAAGGACACATCAAAACACCTTGTTCTTGAGACCTACTGGGGGCCCAGATGGAAGACAGTTGGATTTAACAAATCAACACATAGCTCCATACATTATGACTTTAAAGGGGGAAGAGGAATGAAGAGCTTAGTGAAAACAGGAACTTGCATGAAGATGGACAGGTTGCAACCAGGTGAAGCAGGAGAAAAGACACCTAGGCTTCTTGCCCCATGCTTCAACCCCATTTCCAGCTGGCTCTCAGCATTGAAGTAGAGCCAGTTTTAGCTGACAGAAACTGTGTAGTGTTGAATCAGGGCCAGAAGAGCTGGACAAACCATAACCCATGCCTCATGTCTGCTCTAAATAGCTCATTTCCTTTTGTCTGGTCCACCAATATCAATCTTGCAGGGCTAGAACATGGGTTTTCAGAGCCATACTGCATTCTGAAGTCCCAAAGCACTTCCACAGCCATTTAAAACATCCCTGGGAACTAAAATGTCAGGACTTATTCGTTCCATTTTAATTGGGAGTTTAGTCCATTAACATTTAATGTATTTATTGCTACTGTTTGAGTTAAGTCGACCATGTTACCCTTGTTTGCCTCTTGTATTTCTGGTCCTTTGTTTCTCCTTTCCTGCCTTCTTTTAGAGTTTATTAGAATGTCATTTTAATTTATTTATTGGCTTTTTATCTATACCACACATTTTGTATGAGTTGCTCTAAGATTACAATATGTATTCTTCATTTGTCACTATCGGCTTAGAGCTAATATTGTGCCACTTCATGTAAAATGAGGGAATTGTGCAACCACATGAGTCCATTACCCCACTTCCAGACTTTATGCTACAGTTGTCATATATACTACCCCCTACATACATATACTGTAAAGTCCAAGATACAGCATTAGAGTTTGAGGGTTAAACACTCACATGTATTTTAAAGAAATCAAGGGGGAAAACAGTCTCTTTTTTTTTGCTTAACCACATATTTATCAGATCTGATGTTCTTCCTCAATAGGAGTTTCCGTTCTTTAGCCTGTAGAACTTCCTTTATCCTTTCTCGGTATGCAGGTCTGCTAGTGATTAATTATCTTAGTTTTCTTCTGGGTGACTATGCCTTTATTTCACTTTCATTCTTGAAGGATATTTTTGCTGGATAGAGAAATCTGGATTTACAGAGTATTTTCTCCTTTCCATAAGCCCTATAAAGATATTTTCCTACTGTCTTCTGGCCTCCACTGTTTCTGATAACACACTAAAGTAATTCAAGTTGTAAGCAATGTGCATTTTTCTCTAGTTGTTTTCAAGATTTTTTTCTTACTTTACCTTTTTTTTTTTTTTTTTGAAAGTTTAACTGAGATGTGCCTAGGTGTGGACTGCTTTAAATTAATAATGTGTGGTGATCACTGATTTTCTTGCATATGTAAATTTGTACCATTCATCAAATTTGGCATATTTTCAGCCTTTTTTTTTCTTGCCTAATTCTCTCATTTCTCCTTCCAGGACTCCAATATGTTAGAACTTATATTAGAACATGTATTAAAGTTTTCAATATTGTCCCACAGGTCCCTGTGGCTTTACCTTTTTTTCTTTTTTCTATTTTTCATATTGAATAATTTATATTGATCTTTGCTTAATTTATCTGACTCTTCCTCTGCCATTAAGCTTACCCAGTGAATTTTTGTTTGATATAATTTTCAGTCCTATGTTATTATGCTATTTCAGTCCTATGTTATTATTATGCTATTATTATTATTATAACAGAGTAGTACTATTTCTCTTCTGTAATGTCTTATTTTTTTCTATATTGTGAGCATATTTCTTTTTATATCCTACAGCTTACTTAGAATAGCTACTTTACAATCTTTGTTTGCTCTTCCATCAGCAGGGTCATCATGGGGTTGGTCTCTGTTGATTACTTTTCCTAATGCAATGAGTAATTTTAGATTGTGTCCTGGATGTCTTGACTAATACATTGTAGAAATTCTGGATTCTGTTAAGTTTCTCTAAAGATTTTTTTTTTTTTAAGCAAGCAGTTAACTTGGCTGAAAGCAAACTGCAAGACACTGTTGCCCTGAGATAGGCAGCAGTTCAAATTTCAGTCCAATTTTTTCAGTCTTACTAATGTGGAGTCTACCCCACACATGTGGTTCAGGGTCCAACTACAGATTTGGGCAGATTTTATATATGGAATTTGGAGTTCCACTCATTGGCTCACTCCTTTTAAGGAGTCCCTCTTCCAAGAGCTAAGACTGCCCTAAACCTTGGTTTCTTGTTATTCAGCCAATAAAAACTGTCCTTTCTATTGCATTTTAGCCTTCCCACATGACATAAATTGAAGCCTGCCCCAAGATAAAGCCTGTAGAAAATCATAAATTGACCCTATGTCTTTCCCTTTCTTCAAGTGTCAGTTCCCTTTCCAGGAACTGTCTGCTCCTTCCCTCCTTAGTAATCATGCAAGGATAGTATAGTTGCTCTCTACTTTTCTTTACAACTTCATTATAAGGCAATAGATAGCAGACTACATACAAAGCGGCATATTATTTGAAGATAAAGTGTGACAAGTTAAAGATACATACTTTACCCCCTAAGCAATCACGAGAAAAAATTCAAAAGGAGACAAATTTATAAGCCAATAATAGAGATAAAAAAGAACCATAAATATATAAAATAATCTCAAAAAATGCAGGAAATGGGAAAAAACAACAGAGACCAAATGGGATAAATAGAAAACAACTTACAAAAAGTTAGATTTAAAACCTCCTATATTGATGATATTAAATGTAAATGGCCTAAAATTCCAAGTAAAAAGCAGAATTCATGAGATTGGATATAAAAGAAGTTCACTATAAATATAAATACGAAGATATATTAAGAGTAAAAGACAGATATGCCACACAAAAGTTGAAATCTCTATAATGTGATACAAAGTAGGCTTCATAACAAAGAACATTTTCAGGCACAAAAAGAGTTGATTCATCAAGACATAACAAATATGTACATACCTAACAAGAGAGTTCCAAAATAGGTAAAGAAAATCTAATCAGAAATAAGAAACAGAAAAAAATAATTGTATTTGGACCTTTCAGTACTCCTCTCAGTAATTTATATAAAAAGTAAATCAAAAAAAAAAAAAATTGGTAAGGACGTAGAAGACTTGAACAACATTTGAACCAACTTGACTTAATTGACATTTACAGAAGACTCCAACCAGCAATAGCAGGATCCAATTCTTTTCAAGAGCCTATGGAACATTCACCAAGATAGACTATTTCCTGAAAAATGTTTCTAGCTGCTTTGCGCAAAATAGCCAAAAACTTTAACCAATACGAACATCCATCAAATGATCAATGTGTTAGCATATTGTGTCAGCATATTGTGGTAATCCACACAATGGAATACTATTAAGCCAATAAAAAGGAATGAACTACTGATATATGCAACAAGATGGGTAAATCTCGAAAACATTATGTTAAGTGTAAGAAGTTAGGCACAAAAGGCTACATCCTATATAATGCCATTTTTATGACATTCTGGGAAAAGCACAGTTATAGAAATAAATTAGATCACTGCAGGCCAGGGACTGGGGAGAGAAAGGAAACTGACTGAAAAGGGTTACAAAGAACATTTTTGGTGTGATGGAAATGTTCTGTCTTGACTGGTGGTGGTAACCTGACTACATATGAGTATATTTGTCAGAAATCATCTAACTGTTCACTTAAAAAGGGAATTTATTGAATGTAAATTACTAAATCTGAATTTTAAAATAAAAAATAAATGTCAATACTGGCACCTAAGATAGAAAATAGTAGCAATTAAATATTATTATTATTATTATTATAAAATAATAATAATAGACTTAATTTGGTCAGATCAGCACAGTCTGATTTACTTTCCTGGAAAAGACTTTCTGAGAATCTACGTCATCCTGTTGTCTCACACAGAATTTCATCAAGACTATAGCACAGAGACACCTGTACAACAAGGTGTACTTAAATCTCTTTTGTGAGCCAGAGGTCAAGGAGATAAAAAATACAACAAATTTTAATCACATGAAGGTATATGGAAATTTGTTTTCTTGTTAGTAATGGACCATCCAGTATCTGGTTCTGAATTGTACCCCTTAAGAACACAGAGCATTCAAAAGGGAGTTTTGGGAAGCAGACCATTTGGGAGCTTTTGTTGAGAACAGAAACTCCTTCATTGCCCTTCGTTGTTTAGAATGTTGTGGGTTGTCCAGGTCAGAAAGAATCTAATCAACAAAGAAGAAAGCGTAGGCTGGGTCCTGGATTTCTGGGTCCTCCCTAGAATACTAAAATAAAAGCTCCTCTGTCTTAGATGGGGAAGGGGCTCCCTGATCTCTTCCTTGGGCAAAGCCAGAGCATAGAAGGGACCTTCCTACATAGAAGGAATATGCCAGCTAATGCTGCCAAAGCATTGCTGGTTCCTGCCAGGGGAAGTCAATACTGGACACTCTTTTCATTGCTAAAGGTTAATCTGCAAAAATATTAAATGCCACCCTGCTCTTGAAGAAGAGTCTTTGGAAAAGTTCACGACGTTCCTACCAAACCCAAAATAACTTGCTTAATTATCCGTTAAGAGCTCCCAACAGGCCACCTCTAGAGAAACATTTGCCCTCTGAGTGTTTTTTCCTTTTAAATGCTGTCTTTCACCACTGTGTTTATACTTGCCACAAATATATGGTGTGATTAATGCAGAAAAAATAAATATGAAAAGATTTACAATCAAATTAAGGAGGGAACTTGATAAAATGAGCCCTCTTCTTGTGAGTAATTTGAAAGAATAACTGTTTTTCATTACAACCTCAGCTCCCAGCAGGTCCTATATAAACCAAGCCAGCTGTGGTTCAAGAAAAGGTCCAAAGGAGGACCCACTCAAGGTGTGGATAAATCACAATTGTGATCACAGACCAGGTTTCTATCTTTTTTATCCCCCTTAATAAATTGGGCTTGACCTGAAACTCCAAGAAAGTTAATTTATAACAGCCAATTTTTTTTTTTACATCACAGCTCACCTTTCTTTTTCTTTTAAAATTAAACCATTATGACAAATGGAGATTTATTATATACCATAAACACATGTGGCCTGAGCACTGGTATTTAGTCTGGAAACTCAGATGGGGCAGTAAGCTGCTGGTGCAATCAGGAAATGCCACGTGACATTCCTGATAAAGATGAAACACTCACATTCCATAGTGCTTACTGTGGCCACTGTGGTTTTGGCCATTGTGTGGGCACTGTAGCCCAGTGCAGGCTGTGAACTGAAAGGTGTTTCAGCTAGCAGGAACAGGTACTGTCTGTCAGAGCCACATTCACCCAAATAAGCACTCAAGTCTTCACAAGGGCAACCAGAGCTTTTAATTAGAGATGAGCAAAGAGAGACAGCCTCCCAAGATATTCCTCCAACCTTGGCCTGGTCTCATCCACCTTCTCTGCCCCTGACATAACCCTGCAAGTGGTTCATGTTTTGGTCCAGAGACGCTCAGTAATGCTACACGGACTCATTCAAACATATCAGGCTGGGTTCACTGATGAGTAAGGGGAATCTTGGTGGAAGATGGGTTGGGACCTTATTTCCCACCATGCCAAAACTGGGATAAGACACCTGATCTTTCTTCCCCCTTCTCTTATGCAGGCTGAAATGATCCGTTCCTCTTCCACTGGTAACTCCTGTATTTCCTCACTGGCAGTGGGCACTAGGTGATTTACCAGCTAAGCAAGGTTCCCTGGGAGGTGTATTAACGGGTGAACTTTAGAGTTAATCCTGGCTCTGCCATTTCCAAATTCTCTAAACCTCAGTTTTTCCATCTGTAAAATGAGAATACTAATAAGTACTCTGTGTCTGTTGGGAGGATTTGGTGAAACAATACATGTACACCAAATAGATGGCCATAATACATTATTAAAAATTTAGAGAATTTCTACCATAATCTAATCAGCCACATAATAGTAAAATAGTTAATAGTTATCAGTAACTATCATTATTAATAAACTTTCCATATAAGTTCTCTCCAGAACAACAATAAAATTTCTTGAGGGCAGAACCTCCGTCTTTACTCTCATTTTTCTTTGCTTATAGCTCCCAGGCACAAACAATTTATTTATAAATACTTGTTGACCACATCAGTTCAACCATTCAAAACAAAACAAACAAATGGAAACCTTTATTTATAAAATAGAGACCAGTAAAAATACAGATAAAAAGTAGAATTAAAATCATCCTTGATCCCAATACTAGAAATAACCAGTTAATATTCTAATACATACTTTTCCATTCTTTTTTCTATGTACACATATGAATTGAGATCCATAGTATATACACAATTTCATAACCTGTTTTTTTTTGTTTGTTTTATTTTTTTTTTTTACTTAAGAGCAGCTCTTGGATGTTTTCCTCTACCATTAAACATGACCTTGGAAGGCAGCATGGTATGCCATCCTATGGTTATATCCTCCATTGTTCTCGTCCACCATCTTGTAAATGGAAAATGCCTGTGATACTAAAGCTCAGTAAGACCACTGAAACCAGAAAATGTGTGTGGAATCACCTGGCACAATGCCCAACACTGGTCAACACTCAATAAATGTTCTCTCATTCCTCTTCTGTGTGTCTCATGTCTTCAAAGAAACTTCAAGATTCTAACTTCCACCATGAACTAATGCTTCTCCAAACTAAGAGAACTGACCCCCAAGACCATTCCCATAAGTCTTCTGCTCATTTCCTTTAGTTTCCAGCACAAGGTTTTGGATCATAACAGAGTCGGCATGAGTTTCATTGTCATTATAAATGATAATCCTACTTACCTATTCCTGTGTCCTTCTAGAATCCAGAGCTCACAGGCTGGAAATTTTGTCACTAAATGCTTCTCTAATTATTTCAGACATGTTGAACTTTCCCTCCCAATCAGACTTAAGTTCTAGACCCTAAGAGGAAGCTTAGTATTGCAAAGAACATAGAACTTGGGGTCAGAAAACTTGGTTCTTGTCTCAACTTTGCCATTTATAATACTAGCTGCAGGAAACAACCTCCCTTTCTGGGATTCAGTTTTCATATCTGTAAAATGAAAGTTTTCAGTAAGATAATCTCCAGATTCATTATGGAGCCACCTTTAGGACAGCAACCAATTTATACATCGACAATTACTTACTTATTAAGGTCTAGTGTAAGTCAGACACTAGTCTGCAGGCTTTGTCTTATGATACAGTACTGTCATTTGTCCCATTTAGCAAACAAGGAAACTGAGGCTTAGAGAGGTTAAACAACAAGCCCAAAGTCATGCCGTATAACCATTATCAGAATCCAGGTTTGTGTCTAAAGCCTGTGTTCTTGACCAGGAAGCTCCATACTTCTCAAATCTTTTTGGTTCTAGGTCCCCAACAGCAGCTCCAAACTCTCAATAATGCTTGTTGATTGACAGATTGTTGTATCTAGCACAATCCATGGACTTTTACTGAGAATTTATTTCTGTATGTCATTATGCTAAACCAGATTGACACTTGGGATCTAATAATTCTTTGTCTTGGGGGCTTCCTGTGCATTGGAGGCTATTTAGCAGCATCCTCAGCCTCTCTACCCACTAGATGCTAGTAGCAATCACCCTCCCAGTTCAAAATTGTCCCCACCTTCCATTGCGAACCACTGTTCTAAAATATAACACACTGGAAACACAGGAAAGACAGGCAAAAGAATAAAGCATTAGACTAATACCCATGTGAACAGTAAGAAGAGCATCCTATATCCAAGTTAGGAGGAGCCTGAAGGTATTTTCCAGTAGAACCAATGCTAAAATGGTGAGGTTCTCAGGCTGGCCCACAAAAGTCTACCTAAAACAGTGCTCTTTTGCAGAACTGAATTTTGTGAGATAGCCTGGAAACCTACCATCATTTAAACCTCCGTTTTGTAAGAATGTAAATTCTAAATATGAACTACCAATCAACAATAAATTTTGGGAGTCAGACTCGATATAAGGTAAATAACCACAACCAAATCTTTGCTCTACCTGTTCTTTACCCAGACATTCCCAGTATTAATCTGTCTCCTTTCTCTTAGGTTCTCCATCAAAACTTATCACGTAAGTAAAAACACACACGTACACACAGCTTCTTTTCATTCTTAAGTGACCTGTAGTTGAGTTTTTAGGGATCTTCCTGGCACTCTTTTGAAGTTGCTTCCTGGGGTGAAACTGCATTTGGACAGAGGTGGGGTGAGGGACCCAAACTTTAAATACACCAGAAAGCACAAGCCACAGTGGGGAAATGCTTTCAGGGACCCCTATATCAGAATTAGTAAGTTTCTGTCACTGACAAGAGTGAAAACCCAGAAGTGCCATAGATCATCAGGGACATTTCAGCTTACCACCATATTTTACAGACAAAATTACATTCCAGGAACGGAAAGAGGGGTAATGGGAGAATAGATGGAGGGAGGGAGGAAACGCCACATAAAAGTTCTGAAATATATCAATGTCCAGAAGTAGGAAAGGAAAAATAAAATAAAAAGAAACCTTTGGAGAATTTAAAAAACATGAAATAAAATATCTATCTTATTTCAGAATCTGGAGTAAATAATACGTCTGATGACCCCACAGAGAGTCAAATCCAGCCACCAAAACAAACACAAATACAAATAAATACTGGGCTAGTGAATTAGGAAAGGTACACAGAGGAATTTAAAAATAGGATGAGGGTTTTGTTCAGAAATAGGATCCTTCTTCCCTCCACCTCTTCCCCCCCCCCAATTATTTTTTCTTGAAGTAAGATCCATTATTTTGAAAACACCATTTGAAATCCTAAAGAAATAGCAAAACAAAGTATTGTGGTATTCCAAAGTAATCTCTCTTGTTTATAACCATATAAATTTAGCCCCTGGCAATACAGGGCTTACATAATAGAATAGAGTTATTTTAACAGCGCCCTGTTAAAGAAGAAGCAAAATGTTCAGCTCATTTTCTCCAGTGGGAGGGACACATGGCCTCATGTGAGAGAGAGGGAACATGCCTAAGTCATTACCGCGGGAAAGCAATCCGTCAAAGCCGGGTCGCTCTGGCATGGCCAACACCACTGGCGAGATCACAGAGGCAGCCTCTGCTTGCAATTACCAGGGAAGGACTTTGGCTCGAGGCAGCCTGCTATCAATTACTACCCTGGCCTCACCGCTTGGACTTGTCAATTTCCCAGTGTCTTCTGTTTTGTAACAGTAAGAAAAAGGGCTCCTCCTGACTGATTCTTGGAAGTTTCTCATGTGTTGTGTCACTCCTCGGTGTCATTAACAATTCAATTAAAATTTCACAGCACACAGGCAGGCAGCACCGGACAGGGGCAGGAAGGGGCCCGGGAAAGGAGATTTCCGAAGGGCCTGCAATGGGGCCACGTCCGATCAAGCGAATCCAATCTTGAAATTTCTTTGACTTCACAAGTCAGGCTTGCATGTGTCTCCCATCTGATGCGATGCTGGCTGTCATCTTGGCAAGATGACATGTTTGATGTTCTCACCCCGCTGGGGGTGTAGTGATGGAAAGGAATTTCAGGCTGGCGAGAAACAAAATCTCACACATTATTTCACTCAAAGTTCTGGCTCCATAATGGATAATTATAAATATTCATAATCCGCTCTATTAACCTAGTGAGTTCTAGAAACTTCTTTTCTCCACTTGGTTTTGTTCATTGGGCCCTCCTATTTTCTTGCTGTTCAGCGTGGGGCTGTCTCTAAGAATTTAGAGACAGAGTGTAAATCACAATTAAATTCTTCGGGAAGGTGGATGACTGGGAATGCTAAGACGGGATGGCTGGAAACAAGAAAGACTCGCTACTGTCATTATTAACTCTGTGAAAGTGCAAACACTCCTTTGTCTTGCTGAATGATGGAGCTACACATGCTCACGTGCTTTTAAGCGTCCCAAGGGTTTAGGGCAAAACCCAAAAAAAAAGTTTCAGGCTTAAGACTTCTGAGGCAGCTTTCTCTCTAACCCTCAATGAGTTTAGTCATGCAAGGAAAGATTCTTTAAAGTTACCAAAGACTTTGTTTAATGCCCAAGAAAATGCAGACTGTCAGCACTCTTTGTCAGGTTTTGGTGGCTTAAGTCCATTCTGCAATACACTGGTGACCCTCCACCCCTTATTCACTAGTTTCTTTTTGACATCAAGCGCTAGATAATTGTTTGATTTCCTTCTAGGTAAAAGGAGATTAAATGCCCAGCTGCAACAGCTGACACACAAAAGGGAAAATATAGTTTAACCACCATATTTATCAAGATAATTTTTCTTCCACACGCTGATTAATAACATTAGCCAACATCCCCTTTGGCTTGGGGTTGGGGCGGTAGGGAGAGACATGTCCCCCTCAAGAGTATCAGAAACAGGAGTTGACAGTTCAAGGCAAAAATGATTTGCATGTAAATTCTGATCAAAAGCAAGTCTGCACCCTGAAGTTGTCAAGTTTTGCTACCAATTTGACACTTAAATGGGCTATAGCAAAACTTGATTTAAACTGAAGAGGAAAAAAACATGGCAACTCAATTACCCCTTAGCAGATCGGATCTGGCAGCTGAGGTCAAACTTTTCACCCTGCCATTACACTTCTCAATACCTGATGCTTTAAACAAACACTATGTATTCCTCCTACAATCCTGAAAGAAAATGCATTTCTCAAGACTCCCTACTGTGCCCCAGATTAAAAAATAAAGTTTCACTTGTGTGGGATCTGGGGCCATTTTCTCCATGTAAATTTCCGAATAAATCAGGACTTAAGAAATGGCCTTTTACACTGGGAAAAATAGTCTCTGCCTAAAAAAAAAAAAATACTTGGTGGGGAAGATTTGTGGAGTACTAAAAGATGATTTAAAAACAAATATTCCCATAGCATTAGGAGGAAAACATTGACCTGTTTTTAGTTTGCTTTTAATATATTTCATATTTGAGCTTCGGCTGAACAGCACATTAATTCAGCAGGGAGAAGAACAGCTAGCTAGTTCCAGATCAGCTCCAAATTTATGAAGGACGTATCTGGTAAGGCCCTGGGACAAAAGCTCAAGTGCAGGAAAGACCCAGTCTAACGACCCAGCTGGCCTCTGGGATTTCCATCCCACCAGAGCTGGAATGCTGCAGTCTCTGGAGCCATTTCAACCTCCCAAGAGCTCTCATTCCTGCAACAACTTTTTAAACCACAACTCTTTAAACTCTTGCAGCTCTAAAACTGTTTCCCACCCACCCCTTTTTTTAAGTCTCATTTCCCTAAGTTAGTGTTAAGCTCCCCTTACAAAAGCAAGGAGTTTATTGACTCTGCATTCACCATAAATTCTATCACTCATATTGGGCAACCAGGTAACGTGTAGGGAATTGTCTCACTTATTAAGCCAGCACCTACACTGAGCATTTACGGGGTGGCAGGCACTGCGCTAAGCACTAGGGGCCCAAATATGAGTAGCGGCTGCTTATAGAGAGACAATCACATATACTACTAATTACAATAATGTGGGATAAGCATGCAAGAGAGTAATATTCAAAGTACTATGTGAGAGCAGATCTAACTGAGGGATTCATTCTGGGGGAGTGAAACTTTAAAATTCCCCCGGTGATTAAGACTTTATGTGTGTTGACATCCAGTGAACGGTGGAACGCGAGTGCCAATGGAGTAACGAGACATTTCTATGGATGTGAGCAAGGTGAAAACAGGAAAGCCTATTTGGCCAGGCTCTAGGTAGATGAAGACAGGATGGTCGTAGAACAAGAAGCCTATAGCTACACACATAGGACAAACGTGCAGAACATTCCTCTTGTACCTGGCTTCCTTGCAAGCCAACTGTGTCAACCCCAAAACCTGGAGCACTCCCACCGTTGCTTTCTCTGAGATGCCCTGGCCTTGCTTTTTCTCAAACTGGCCGAGCTTGTTCTGGCCCCAGGGCCTTTGCACTTACTATTCCCTCTGCCAGGTTCCCAAACCTTTGTATGGCTCAAGCTATATCATTAGTCAGTTCTTCACTCAAATGTCACCTCTCAGATCAACTTTCCCTACTATCTCTATCTAAAATAACTCCCACGTTCATTTCTCTGAGACACTCTAACCCCTTACTCTCTGCTTTATTTTCTTCATCACAAGCATCACTACCTGAAGTTTTATTATCTGTTTATTCCTCCTTCACAGTATTGTAAGCAACATGAGGATCAGGACTATACCCCCAGTGCCTGGTATAAATAGTACAATAAATATATAGTGACTCTATTAATACCCATTAACCCCCCCGTGCCATTAAGCTAATATCCCTTAATTCGTGCTATAACGAAAATTAAAGCCCAAAACTAAAATCACCACAGACCCTGACTTCTAGGTCCTTCCATCAAGAACAAACAACAGTATAGGAAAGGAAGCAAATGGAACAGTTTTGAAATCTAAATATAGACACAGGAGGGAAATCACCAACACGCCAAAAAAAAAAAAAAAAAAAAAAAAAAAGTTGCCATTTATCAGAAATCTCTGAGATCTTTCTGAAAAATACACATTTCACTCTAACTAGGTTCTCAGGCTTCCCACAAATCACCACCACACAAGGGGAAACCATGTGAGAAGTTATGTTCTGCTTCTGAACATTTAAGCATTTTTATCAATATTATTTGCCAGTATAAATATTTTCCCCATAACTTCCTATTTAAAATAGGAATGCACCAAACCGGGACTTATAATGTGCAAAGGAAACAGTTCAGTCTAAGGTATTCATAACTTCAGTCATTCTCTCATAAAACAACAGATGAAATAAAATGTATGACATTCCCAAAGAGGGAGTTTCTTGTGTAATTCATCTTAAAATGCAATGTTCTGTCATCTCAAGTAACACTTACTGAAAGCAACCATCAATACTTTTTGTCAAAAGCCCGTACTCTGTGTAAAATGTTCCATCAATCTCTATTTACATAAAACAAAAAACTTTCAGTGTGGTTCTAACACACAGCCATGGAGCGTCTCCATCTCAAGTTTTCATGCTCTACTGAAAAATAATTTGACTGACACCAGAAAAATAAAGATGACCCTTAAAGGAAAGCTTTTTAGAAGGGAAAAGCTACAATGGGAAAACGCCTTACTTTGTTAGACACAGGTCCTATTGAAAAAAAAGGTGATTTGGTTCTTTTTAAAACCAGAAGATATATTTTCTTTTTAAACACAAAAAAAATTCCATTTTGCTAGGAAATCACCCCCAAAAGCTTTTGTTCAAAAGCATGCAAGCAACATTTACCAACAAGTAATGGAGGGTTACCACGCTGCAGATTCCAAATGTGAGAATGGAACCCATCCCACTACTGCAAACCAGAAATTTGAGTTACAAGTCCTCTAGAACGTGAATATCACAGGAGGCTAGAAGAAGGTCATCGCCTGGGGGTGTTTATAAAACACACAAATTAAGGTATTAGCCTTTCGCCCTGAGGGTCTGAAGATCAAATCCCAGCTTAGGTAACAAAACAGAAAGTCTTCCCAGCAGTCTTTTCCTAATACTTGGTTGTTGAAAACATACAGACCCTTTCATCTGACCCAAGTTGGCTAAAGCCTCCATGAGAAAGCTAAGAAATTGCATGTCAAAGCCAAGAAAAACTATTCAGTGCCCATCAGAGACGTCTGAACTTCATGCCCGGTGACCCTTGCTGCCATCCTTCATCCTAACCCTATGACTTAAACAGTCCAGGGTTGAGGATTACACAAGAAACAAAAATCCCACTTACATTTTTTTTCATCGCAAATGGAAGATCCATTAGAAACTCATTCAACCTCTCCTAGCTATTCCTTGCATTCACTCACTGCCTGAGCACCCACTATGTGACGTGCATGGGGGAAAGCAGGGTGGCCAGAGACAGCTTCAAGTATTGCTGCAGTGCCTCAGCCACACCACTGCCCCCTCTGAGTCTCTGGAACTTTGTTTCTTCACCTGCAGAATGAGAGTTTGGCTAGACCAGTGATCTTCAGAGTGTGTTCTCCAGTGCCCGAGGGGTAGCAAAACGGGCCTGTGGAGGGGGGGATGAAGACTGAGAGAACAGTATCCTGGCCCCTCTGACAGCAGCCTCACCATTACCTGTTTTGTTAATGGGCTAACAGAGCTGAAGGCTTCATCTACTCTTCTGTGACCTCACGCTGTGGTGGAGCAGGAACAGACACACACTTCAAATCAGCGAAGAGGATGGAGGGGAAAGTGTGCCTCAGTCACATCCCCAGGAGATGCATGTCAGCCACCGGGGCATCAGCAGGTAGGATATTCAGAGAGCAGAGGATGGGACATGAGGGAGAGTGGAAAGGCCATCCTAAAGGGGGCACAAACAAGATGAGCAGCAGAAAACACAGAGGCAGGGCCCAGGAGCACGGGCAAGCATGGGGCAACTCCAAGAAAAGGGGAGGAAAACTACCAGTGATCAAAAGCAGAACCCTGCGAGGCAGGCTGCGGATTTGAGACACCTGGGCCCAAGAGACACTCACCACAACCAGTCATGAATGCCAATGCCCACTAGCAACCCTAGCTCACTTCAATGCTTTTCATCACATCTACAAATCCCATGCACATTTGTCCAGATCTGCATGTCTGTCCTAAAGGCCTGGTTCAGGCCTCTCACATTTGGTAGTCCATATCGTCTCTGATAACAAGAATAATGAGGATAAATGATGTGAGGCACTTCGCTAAGAGCACACAGGCAGTGTCTGACTTCATTCTGTCAGCCAGGGACAGAGGTATATCACCATTTCATGGGAGAGAAAATTAAGGCTGAGACTCACTAACTTGCCTGATGCCACACAGCTTGGAAAAGTCAAAGCAGAAGTCAAACCTGGATGCACTTGACCCCAAAGCCAGGCTCTGTGCCCCACAGCCACCCTGGTGATGATTCCCAGAGGTTGGGTAAGAAGCGGCAGCAAGGACAGTGCTTCCAGATGATGGAGAAGATGCTTCCTTCAGGAGTTTACATGTTAGAATAAGTGATGGACTGACAAGGGTTTGAGCTAAATGGGAAAATGCCACCCCACCCCCACCCCCAACAATAAGGAACAGAGAGGAAAGAGAAAGCTCATCAGAAAGCACCTAGAGTGACAGTGGAAAATGAATGGCCTCTTGGATAGTTTGTGCTTAAAATTTCATTCTTTGCTTTTGTTCTCGACTTGAACCTAACGTGAGTAGCTAAAATACCAGAGCTTTCCTGCTCTCTAGAAATTCTAGGCTTTAATCACCAACCATCAGTGGGACACCTATTATTTGTCCATTTTATGCTGGGTGCTCTGTGGGACACAATGAGGACACGGTTTTGTCCCCAAGTTCTCATAGTTAAATGTCAATCAAGGCTTGAACATCCAGTCCCTTCAAGATCAAAAATGCTACAATAGAAGAACAGCAAGTGGTCCACTATATAGTTGTGTTGAGCAGTACTGGATGGACAAGTACAATAAAAATCTGAGAAGGGTCCTCTCTTTAAACACCCAAGGAGCTAGGAAAGGCCTGAAGTATTCTGCACTGGCCCTGAAAGCATGGTTAAGATTTCAGTAGGCTGAAAGAAAATATAGAGGAAGCAGGGTAGGCCCCTGAGATGGTGAAGCTGACACAAGCAAAGCCAGGTGAGGGAGAGGGACAGACTGAGTCCAGCACAGCTGAAGCAGAGTGACAAGCAATCAAGTCAAGCAAGGAGGTGGCTTTACCTTGCAGCACACAATCCAAAGCACCGTCCGATCCAACTTCTCATTTTACATGATACTCAGGGTCTTGTTCAAAGTCACACAGTCAATTTAGTAATAGAAATGGATCAGAGCAGCCCCCAAGGGCAGGGGGGCATCAGGAACCTGAGAGAGGTCAGTTTCAATGGTAAAGATGAGTCCACTTCACCTCCATCCAAAATGCTTGCTTAATGGGCCATACCTAATTTTTTCATCCTGAAAACCCTTGAATGATATAGTTCCCTTCAAGATCATTTCAGGTTCCTAAAAAATGACCTGAGGTTTCTTTGCTATGGGTCATTGCATTAGTTTGCTCATCTTATTCCCAAAAGGCACTAAGAGTGGAAAGGGACTAAGATGGGAAATAAAAAGAGGAAGAAAGTTTCTAAATTTCAGTTTTTGTTTTCAGAGAGGGATCCATGACTTGAATAACAAATCTCTAAGTTACGGCTGAGGACTAGAATAAAAACGAACAAAAGAAACTAAAGGAAAGACGGGGATCTAAACTGGGATTCTAGGGAAGAAATCAGAGAACAGAGACGACTTACTGAGTATTTAAGATTGTTGGTAGGGTGTCAACGCTAAGAAGAAAAACTCAAGTGAAATCTCTGTGAGAGTATTCCAACCCTGGTGCAATCCTAATGAGGAAAAGGCACTAATGAATAAGCCAAAAAAAAAAAAAGCAAAAACCACAATAGCAAAAAGAAAAAGAAAAAAAGAGCCTTTTATCAAAAATAGTGAAAGATTCAAAGACATGTTCACAAAAATTTCCTCCCATAGGCTTACCCAAGTCCCTCCACTGTGGACAGAGACGTCACCAAATAAATGTGTTTTTATTTATTTTGAGTTTGGAGTCTGTGTTTGTTTTTTTAGTGAAGGTTGTAGATAAGAAAGAAATCCTGGTGTATAGTTTAAGCTCTTACTAACAAAACTTTTCTCTAAGTGTGACCCTCATTACCTAATTAAGCTTAAAGGGAGAGGTAAAAAGAAAACATGTCCAATTCCTTGAGTCCTATTTTGGGATTCAAAGTTCTTCAGAAAAGCCAAGCTTGAATTATTCAGCCATCCCGTGGCTTGAGTCAAGGTTTTATGAGCATTTTCTGTCCATCAGCCATCATTTCCCCATCAGCAAATGGGGGGAAAGACAGACATCATAATTCAGAAGCTATCCCGGGGCTACGTACATGGCCCGACACAATGCTCAAAGTCAGCTCGCTCGCCAAGGACACACATATATTTTGGAAAGCAGTCCTTGACTTAAAAGCTAAAGACCAGAACCTACGGTCATCTTCCATTCTTACTACTGAAGTTGACTCACGAACCCAGAATCCCCGCCTCAGACAAAAACACACCCACAATACTGCAGAGAAAGCTCATAAAATTCCCCAGAGCCAGGGTGACTGGGAACAGTCAAATGCCACTCCATTCCACCATACAAGTTTTTCACTATTTTTTCTTAACTTCTATTTTTAAGTACTCCCCAAGTGTAAAGGTCTCAGGACCAGTGCCCACTAACTAACTGCCCTGCACAGCACTTTGCGCCCAGTAGATGCACAGAGTTGTCTGCTTAACTGAACACAGTCACAGGTTTAGATGACAGCACCTCACAACTGAGCACCAGAATCACTCCAAGCGTTCACCCTCACATTCCACGTTCTCTGTGAAGGACCTAAGTAAGCCACATAGAGACGGCCTGTCGACGCTAGAAACGGCCAATAAAGACTGAAACTGGATCCGTGAGGACACCTGCTGAGCCACTGGATCAACCTGCCCTGAAACGTACACACACACCTAGCTAATAAATTTCCTTTATTGGTGAAGCCAATTTGAGATGGGTTTTCTCTCCCTTATGATACAAAGAGTCCTGATATTATGTCACACAGATTGCATATATACTTTATTATAGCATTTGTCTTTTTATTCCATGCTGATCCTTTCACTACATGCCAAATAGCACCTCCTCCAAAGAGCGAACAACTCTTCCAGCAGCGATGAATTATGACTTTCTCTGGAGTCCATGGAATTTTGTTGACTCTTTTTCTCCGCTCAACTCTCCCAGTGACTCTCCCAGAAAGGGGCAGGGAGAACTTGCTCAGTCATAGGCTGCCACAAAGGCCTGATCCCAACCCCACTTCCCCAGGACACCATGGAGTATGCGCCCCAAGTTTTCCACTCCAAGGTTCTCCAGAAAGTTATGTGTTCACACAGAACAGACAAGATGACATAGATGTGCCATAACACAATTCATAACTTCAACCAAGCTGGTGGGAGGAACAATAAGGATGAGTGTACCCAACAGTCTCTCATTCAGACCCAGAGAAACTCATTTACAAAGAACTAAAAATTTTACACCCACAAAAATCAATGTTTTTCCGGCTACACAAAATCCTTCCAGGTTCTGTCACTGGCCTTTCCCGGAGGTAGATCCAGGTAGACTAGGAGTTGTTCCACCTCTAATTACCGCTGATTTCACTCGTGTATGGGTTTTCCTCATCAAATGTTACGAGGGCCCATTTGAAGGGCAAATGAAGAGAGGTACATGAGCAGCTCAGCCTTCCCTAAAGCTAACGTCAGTGCAATCTGACCCCCGCTGTGTTCTGTGTGTGAGCCCTCCCCCTTCACAGTTGAAAGGATGCAGAATGTGCTTACTTTCTGCAGGTGGCTTCTCTTTCCATAAAATCGCACTGGCTGCGATGTGTGTTAAGATTGACCAATCAAGTACACGTCTTTTCTACCTGCTATAAAGTGGATCCTTCCTCTGATCAATAATACTTGCTCAACAAACATGGCTGTGCTCTGTCTTGTATTAAAAGTAGCTATCTGAGGGTGGTCTCTCTCATTAGAGAGTGAGCCTCTTGAGAGCAAGGGCAGCTCTCTAACCCCTGCAGCGCTTAGAACCAGGCTTCCTACAAAACAAACCAGCAATTTTCAAACTTGAATGCACACCAGGATCAAGCACAGGGCTCATTCAAAATACAGATATCTGAGTCCCAATTGAGGGATGCTGAGCCACTGGGTCTGGGGGAGCGCCTGGGACTCTGCATTTCTCACTTCATGAGGCCGACTGCTGTGTGCTGTCTGCTGAGCATACTGAGAATTACTGAAGTAGGCACTCGATAACAATTTTTAAATGAGTGAGTACAGACACACTGATCCATGCCACTACCAGTCCTTTCCTTAGTATGCATTCCTGAGGATGTTTCCTGAATTGTCACCTACAGGTCCTGGAGAACAAAGCTTGTCTGGCAAACTGGCCTCTCTCCACAGCAGAAAGAATGCCCTGCCCAAACCTCACCTTCTGCCCTCAGTATGTCAATACCCAGGCTCAAAAATTACACCTGAGGACTCAAGGGTCCCAAAAGCCCAAAGACAACAAGCCCAGGACAAAAACTCCAGTATTCAGCATTAAAAAAAGGCAACTCAGCTCAGGAACCATCATGGAACCAGGCCACTAGGAATGCCGTTGTCACCTTTCCCCGGGATCTCGGGGATCTGGCTCCCACAACAAACTTCTAGCAAGAGGTCAAACAAATGAGATGGAAAAGAAGACAATAAAGACAGCGGTGGGGCAACTAATAGCCGACAGGTCATGAGAAGAGACATTCATTACCTTTAAAAAAATTTTAGCTGCCTTGTGCTCTTTACTGTGTGGTTGTTTTCTAAGGCCAGTTCCCGTTGGCCGCGCTGGAATCGAAGCTCCCTGAGAGCAAGGAGTGCATGTCCCATTTCTCTTGCACTGACCTTAAAGTTGGGCAAATGTGGGGTGCTTAAAAGACTCTGTCAGAGAACAAGGCAATGTAACAAGCCAGTGAAAAGTGCTGGCTTTAGAGACAGAGAGAACTGAGTTCTAAGACCACCTCATCTTTAATCCCTGTGAGACCTAGAACCAGGCCTCATACAAACCAAACCAGCAATCGTTTATTCTTGGGCCAGTCACTCAGCTTCTACTGCAGAGCAAAGGGTAGGCTTCTGGGGGAGGGGAGGGTCTGGCTGTCAAGACCCTCGGTTATGTTCAGATACATACCCTGTGCTGACCCTTTCTAAGGTTACACTCACCGGGTGCCTAGGAACAGAAAAGGAAAATTTTAGTCCTATATCCCTTCTCCGGGCCCCTCGCTCACAGGCTCCCACTGCCCAACTGTCCTCCTCCCTTTTTTCAGGATAACTCCTCATCCTTCAGGACTAAACTCCATTGTCCAGCAAGCTTTCCCTGACTTTCTGACTGTGTTCACTGCCCCCTTTGTTGCAGCCACAGGCTCCTGTACCACTCCCACCCTAGCACTTATCACACTGCATTATATCTGCCTACTGGCTTGTCTGTTCACCCTGCCAATGAGCTCCATTAGGACAGGGTTTATGGGTGTCCGCCCGCCATAGATGTGTCCAGCGCAAGAATGGATCTTACTAAGCCTAGATCTTCTCAGATGTGAAATAAAGACATTTTAGGACTGTTTTACTTATAGGACTGTTGTGAGGATTAAAAAGGATATATATAACACAGCCTAGTACAGTCAATATTCAATAAAGTACAGATAATCTCATTGAGGTTGCTAATATTGAATTATTTATTACCAAAAACCCATAGTGATGGAACTGAGACTGGTAACCAAATTCAATATAAGCAGCCTAAGTGCTATGTCGATGTTTTATTTGAGACTTTCTAAAGGATCAACCCCTGAAGCACCTCTTTAGGTTTTGCTTCTAAGAAAAACACTCAGGAATACAGAGAAGAGGAAGGAACATTTACTCTTTGTTCCAAGGAGCCCAATGTTATTTCCCAGTCTCAGTAAGCCATCACCTGAAACTAAGAGTCTAATGGGAGGGAATGCGAAGAAAAGCTGTTCCCACAGTGAAGAAGTGAGGCAAGCTAATTTATGAGGCAAGATTCTAAAGGAGCTAAATACACACAGCTTGGCACAGCAACCGGGTGAGGAATTGGGGGGAGCCTTTCACAGCCAGGAAACATCAGGGATGAGTCAACACTGAGGTCAGCAGTGGGAAAGGGGCAAAAAGCCGGTCCCTTCGTTCTGGGAAGAACTTACAGGCGTCCCGTCACTTGTCAACTGACCCAAAGTGCTCTACGCATTTCTGTCTTTGGATTCCTGCAATTCTGTGATCCAATTAACAACTGTCCCCTTGGGAGAGTCACAAGTAGAGTATGACTCCATGGAGACTCATCAAGAATTCCCATCCATCATTCTCATAAATCAATATATTTTTAATTGTTTTCCAAATTATAAAAGAATATAACCATTGTAGAAATTTTGAGATATATGAAATGTATAAAGAGGCAGAAGTAAATACCCATAATCCCACTGGCAGTTTCCCTCAAGGTTTGTAAGTCTGGGTTTGGTTTTGTTTTGTTTTTTAATTTATACATATATAAAATATCAAAAAGTTCCCCATGGTTTGTTACAAAACAAATCTTTCTCCTCATTTCTCCTTCCACCATCTTTTGGACTAATACTTTTGATAGTTTCCTCCATGTTTCTAATTTACAAACAAGTATCATTATTTCTTGATTTTTCACTTTTAGGCATTATCTATTGATTTCCTACTATGGCTCTCTCCCTATGCTACAAACGCAGATCCTTCCTAGTCGCCTTTCTATTTTACCAATATAGTCATACGTGATTTGACTTAGACCATCTTTTCTGTTCCTAGTTACATTCAGTTACATTCATGCTGTAACTGAGTGTGATGTAAAAAACAGTTTTTCTTTCCCGCACATTTTTTGTTTTCCCAGGAGTTAACAATTGTCTACCAATTATTCAATACCAAATTCTAGCCAATTTTTAAAGCTTCCTCTCCAAGTGTCCAGATTATAGCATATTCGTTATCCTGGAGAAGCCTCTCTGGAAGTTTTCTCTCTTAACCACTCGAGGCTAATGGCCCTCCCCTGGCACACAGCTGCCATCATCCTGACATCTTCCCTGTCCCTCACCCTGGAGATGCCCTTCCCTTCTCCCCAGCAACATCAGCTTTCTTATTTACTGGCCTGTTTTGATGGAACACCACCTCCAGGAGTTTCCTCAGAAGGTAAAATGTTTGAGACATTCCATACCTAATTCATCTACCCTCGATCTTGTCTAGCAGATGATAGACTTCCTGGTTAATATCGTTTCCTTTCAGAATTCTGAAGGCTTTGCTCCATTATCTCCTAGCTTCCAGTGTTGCTGTTTGGAAGTCTGAGACCGTCTGAGCCCTGATTCTTTATATGTGATATGTTTTTCCAGAGTCCAGTATTCTGAAATTTCACATTCTGCATAGTGGTGTAAGTCACTTTTATGGTACGTACTTGGTGAAATCTTTCATTCTGGAACCTTCTGTTGTTTGGTTCTGGGAAATTTTTTTGAAATAATTCATTTGTTTCTTTTTTCTCTGAAGCTCTAATTATGTGGATATTGGACCTCTTGAGCTCTTCCTTTAATTTTGTTTCCTCTTCTATTATTATCTCTTTACCTTTTCTTACTCTACTTCCTAGGAAAATTAACTTCTATTGATTTTTTTCATTTCTGCTTCCTGTTTTTAATTTTCAAGAGCTCTTTTTATTCTCCGCATATTTTTTTTCTGATATCCTGTTCTTATTTCAGGACTACATTATCTCCTTTTATCTAAGGATATTAATAATGAGATTTTTCTTTTATGCTTTCTTTTCTCAGCATAGTCCCTGATTGAACCAAGTTTCTTTCTTGCTTGCTTGTACTGACCTCTATCTTTCATGTTAGAGGCTTCTCACAGATATCAGGCAATCCTTAGATCTTGGCCCATAATTAAGAATGGAGAACTGAAAACTGACTGGAATCTGAAAATGAGGAGGGCTTGTTATCTGGAGCTTCACTGTGAGGTGAACTGGCTTGACCATTTACTTGAGAAACTTCCAGGGGAAGTACGTTCAGATCTCTTCTTCAGCTAGCTCCCCAACCCCCGCATTGGGGTAAAGGCCTGACTACCAGTCCTAGAAGTCAAGTAAGTAAAAAATGCTCGGTGGGGATGAGGAGTGTCTCAAAATCTACTATGTATGTGTTTAACTAACATGCACGTTAAATTAAAACATTCAGCTACCTGTTGTCTATAGTGAAACCCTACCCACAAGAGTGCCTGGGTTCCCCATGTCCAGAGATCCTCTGGTTTGCTCTCTCCAAAGAAGAAATTTCCAGTCCTTTTCCAGAGTGGGGGGAAGAGCAGTCACCAGGCTATATGGAATGGGAGAGGGCACCAGAAGTCTCACATCTTCCAGAGGGACTTGTGGCATCAACTTCCAGGCTTTGGGGGAATTATGTAGTATAAGTCAGATTGGTTCTTAGCTTTCCCTCCTGCTGGTTTAGGGTTCAATTTTCCTCATCTACTTTCCAGCTTGCAAAAATCTATTGCTCACATGAAAAGATTCTCAACACCATTGGTCATTAGGGAAATGCAAATCAAGACCACGACATACCACTTCACAACTACTAGGATGGCTATAATTTTTTTTAAAATAAGTAAAATAACAAGTGTTGGTGAAGACATGGAGAAATAGAATCTTTGTCCATTGCTGGTGGGAATGTAAAGTGGTACAGCTGCTGTGGAACATAGTCTGGCAGTTCCTCAATAAACTAAATATATAACTGCCATATGATCCCTCAATTTCACTCCTAGGTACACACCCAAAAACCTGAAAACAGGTGTTCAAACAAATATGTATACAAGAATGTTCATAGCAGCATAATTCATAATAGCCAAAATGTTGAAACAACCCAAATATACATCAAGTGAGAAATGGATCAATAAAATGTGGTACATCTATGCAATGAAATATTATTCAGTCACAAAAAGGAATGAAGTACTGACATATGCTGCAACATGGATGAACCTCAAAAACATTATTTCAAATGAAGAAGCCAGACATAGAATGTTATATACTGTATGACTCCATTTATGTGAAATATCCAGAATAGGCAAATTCACAGAGACAGAGTAGATTAGAGGTTGCCAGAAGCTGGGAAAGGGGAAAATGGGGCACAATGCTTGATGTGTATAGAGTTTCCTTTGCGGGTCATGAAATGTTCTGGAACTAGATAGAAATAGTAGTTCCATAACATTGTGGATGTATTAACTAACTAAATTAAATACTTTAAAACTATTAATATGGTAAATTTTCTGTTATGTATATTTTTACCACAATTTGTAAAAATGTTTTCCTGGTGCCTCCATGTTTATAATCTTCATAGCCTATGAATTTATGCCTTTTTAAATTTTTTTCTCTCTTTTACAGGGTTTCAGGGAAAAACAAAAGATTCATGGGTTCCATCTACCATTTGCACCCAGAAGTCTAGCCACACATTGTTCAAAATATGAAATCAACAAGTATTTACCAGGATTAAGGAACATACAAAGCATTGTAAAGCTATATCCTAACTTCAAAGAGTTTACAATCACGTTGGGATTTAAATAATAAATAAAATTAATGTTTTAAATGAAAGAAAACCACACTATGCAATAAATTATTGTGGCCAGACTATCTCAAACAATACATGCCAGACAGATCAAAAGAAAGGGTTGTAGCTGTGGATATTTATGAAAGGCTTTGCAATAAACACTGAATTGGAGCTGGGTAAGAAGTAGCCTAAAAAAAAAGATTTTCCTAATAAATTAGGTCAGAAATGAGATAAACACAGGACAACAAGAATGTATGTAGGGTTTGGTCAGGAAAACAGCTGTGCCAGTTAGTAATGAACTATATTACAGAAAAATAAAAAAGCAGTCTGGGGTCAGACTGAGAGGTTATTTGCTTACATGACCTTTTCTAAAAATAAGAAGGAAGGAAGGAAGGAAGGAAGGAAGGAAGGAAGGAAGGAAGGAAGGAAGGAAGGAAGGAAGGAAGGAAGGGAGGGAGAAAGAAAGAAAAAGTCCTCCAGATACATAACAACTCAGGTTAAAGTATTCGCACTAACCAACCCACTCAGAACCCTCCATACTGGATTTAATCTGAGGCATTTCCATTTTCAGCTCTGGAAGATAAATGGCCAGATAAAATGCATACTCCAAACTGCTGCAGAATTTTAGTCCCCTTAGCATGACAGGCCTGGGCTCACATACCCTCCCTGACTTCCACATACAAGACTCATGTCTCGTCCATCATTCTGATTCAGCCCTAGAGGTAGGAACCTTAATGACCGTTGATTGGTAACCAAATGGCCTCTGAAGACCAAAAACGCTCTCTCCTCCCCGATTAAACAGGGATATCAGAGAATCATACTGTGGATGCTACAAAGCCATGGGTGGTCTGCAGACTTGGGGGACAGGGGGTGGCGCTAGGAGGGAAGGTAAAATCATCACCTCCAGACCTCTGTATCCAGTGCTGGGCTTCCCAGCTACATGAGCCAATAAATTCCCTCTATGACTTTTGCAAATTTATTTTGGGTTTCAGTCACTTCCATCTCAAAGGGTCCTGATTAATACATATCCCTACTAAGCCCCAACACCCAGGGCTCAATTATCTTATACTTAAAAGCTCCAGTTTCCCCTAAATCAAACTCTAGCTCCCATTAAATCAGCTAGGCGGTAAGTTCTTTGGATGTCTTTGTGTCCTCCTCCCATTGATTTGTACATCAAAACTATTTAACAAATGATGGATGAATGGAATGAAATTTAAAAAGGAAAACAGAAAAAAACATATGACAAAAAAATACTAAAGTTTCTGCCTAATTTCATATGTATTCATCTTCTTCCAACTCCAAGTTCTCTGTTTTGAATTCCTTGGACGACTACCGAGGCCTTGGTTATAAGGGAGAAGCAATCTACACAGAGAATTCCATTAATCTATACCAATTTCCCATTTCCTAACCAAATGACCCTGGGAGAGCAGAAAGGAGAAAGCAATGTGTAATATTTTAAGTGTCTCTATGAGCCACCGAATTAAGTGATACATAAATAATATCTCACACAATCATCACCAGGGTCCTGAATTATAGGTATTTAGTCACCATTATACAGATGAAAAATCCAAAGAGAAGGTAAAAATCTTGCCCAAGGTCATACAATTGAAGAAACACACTTGTATATTTCTGTACCTTACAGTCAGTTATTTACATGGATAAATGTCTATGTGATATGAGTTTAGGGCCCCCAAAAAGACCAATCTCCACAAAAATGTCTCTTCCCTTGAGGCTAGAAATTCTATGGTAAATTCATTCTTTAGGTTGCTATGTCCCAGACTCATTCATAATCTTAAATAATAATTTACATTAGGATTAACCCTCCATTAGTCATGAATCACTTCCATGTAAATTCTTTCGTTTGATTTGCACAGCAACCACATGAAGCTAGTATGTTTATCTCCATAATACAGATGAGAAAAACCAAGGCTCAGAGCAGTAATGAGCCTTGGCATCCTGAGTCTTCCAACTGCATGTTTTCAGATGCTTCTTTTACATACAAATTATAAACTGGGGTGAGGGCTGATCTTGTATTTGGACACTAAGGAGATAAGTGTCTCAGGAAGGAGCAGATACAAGAAGGGATGCTGGGGAAAAGGGAGGGAGAGAGCAAGGAGGCTAGAGCCTAACTCTGTCATCACCCAATCTGCCCTGGACCCGACACTGGACCAAGATGCCCAGGTGTTATTACAAAAATGCCCACACATCCCAGCCTGGGACAGTCCTGGAATGTGCCTGTTTTCCCAGCATATTAATAACTCCCTTTTTCATTTTCAAACATGTCCCCGTTTGGATGATAAATTATATGATCACTTCAGTTTTACCTGCCACAGGTAGAGATTTGGGGGAGGTCCCCATACCACAGTCCCTGCACAGCTCCCAGCTATGTGTTTCAAGTGAATGCAATCGAATCCTCTTGTTTCCCATTTCAGATGAAATTAGAAAACAGGATTACAACAGTTCACACAGAGGCCCCTGGGCAGCAGAACTGGGCACCCCACTGCACAAGCTCTTTTTTCCCTTCGGTAATCTCTGGTTGCTCAGCTAGCTTAGCACCAACACCCTCATAAACCACCATGTAATTATGAGAAGGCTTGAAAGAAGAATGCCCTCAATGTGGCACAGCCTCTTCCAGGAGAACACAAACACACACACTCATGTGCCTGTTCTCACAGGCTCTCTACTCAGGGAGAGCCAGTAGTAGCAGTAACAGCTTACACGTAGACAGTACTTTACAGTTTATGAAGCTATTTTACCTACGTTACCCGATTTGTTTTCCAACACCCTCATGACGAAAGACAGCAAGCAGTATAAGCTCCAATTTACAAGTGATGAAACTAAGGTTCAAAGAGATGGGCCAAGGTTGCACTACTGGGAGGAGCCAAAGTTGGGACGAAAATGCACATCTTCTGATTGGTGCTCAAATGCCCTCTCCACCAACCACACGTACCCAAGCACTTTTGTGCTCAGCTCAGAGCCACCTATTGTTCTGGGGAGGCCAAAGAGAAAACTCTCCAGCCTCTACTCTCAACAACACTTCCTGGGCCTGAGGTCACTCACTCAGTTGCCTCTGTTTTCCTTTTGTCCCAGAACCTCAGCCTTCTCTCCACCCTTCCACACACTTTTTGTGCCTCATTATTCAGTTGGTGTTTAGAAAATAACTCATCTATATTCAGCCCCAAGATATCAGGCTTGATCTCGTCTTCCACAGCAATGACAATCCCATGGTGTAAGAAAAAGGAGGGCCCAGCACTCAGGAGTTCTGGGCACCCAGGTCTCCTCTACCACTCACAGGTTGGGTGACTCAGAGAATTTATTTCATCTCTTTGTGTTTCCATGTCCTTATCTTTAAAATAAGGAGGGGAAACTAAATGGGAAGTTGCAATCTGGTGGCCAGGAGGCTGCACCCAACTCCCCGGATGTCTAGAATTAGCCTACACAGCATTTTTATATCATTTTTTAAAATCCAATCCTTCTACTCCTAATTGTATTTCACGAAGCTGCTTTGCTCTTTCATGTTCTTTGCATGGAGGCTTTTGAATTTCCAACCACTAAACCAGATGACCTCTACGGCCCTCCTAGTCCAACACTCTGTTTGGGAGGTGACAGACCCTGGAGCCAAGGACCTCTCCATCCACAGGGTCACGCACATCGGTATATCTTCTTTGCTGAAGTGTCTGTTAAGGTCTTCGGCACACTTTTTAATTGAGTTATTTTTCTCATTGTTGAGTTGTAAGAGTTCATTGTGTATTTCAGATAACAGTCTTTTATCAGCTGTGTCTTTTGAACATATTTTCTCCCACTCTGTGGCTTGTCTTCTCATTCTCTTGACATTGTCTTTTGCAGAAGTTTTTAATTTTAATGAAGTCCACCTTCTAAATTACTGTATTTTGCCATGTATAATGTGCTCCCATGTATACTGCACACCCACATTTTTGGCTAAAACTATCAGAGAAAAAAAAAATCTTTCACTTTAATTTTTTAATTCAAATTTTTATTTGTTTACATTTAGGTACTTTTTTGTATTATAAAGGAATTTTAGCATTTATTTTTTAACATGTTATAATACAAGAAATTTTATGTAACAAATAATTACAAAACACAACAAATACAAGGTACAAGAAATTTTATGTACTGGTAACAAATTTACAATATTTATACATCATAGAAGGCCAAGATCTCTCCATTGTTGCAAAAACTGATGATTGTATTCCAGGGTATTATTTTGCATATGGATATCATTATTGATTTCTAGAGTTACACTTTTAACTCATAAGCATAAATAAATTAAAAACACTTATATAGATACAGAGTTAGTACTATCCATGTATAACGTGCATCCTTATTTTTCCCTCACAAATCTGGGCAAAAAAGTGCACATTATACACAGCAAACTACAGTATTTCTTTCAAGGATCATGTCTTTGGTGTCATATCTAGAAATTCATCATCATACTCAAGATCGTCTACGTTTTCTTCTTTTAGGAGTTTTATAGTTTTGCATTTTACATTTATCCCTATGATCCATTTTGAATTAATTTTTGTGAAGGGTGTAAAGTCTAGATTCATTTTTGTGCATGTTGATGTAAAGTTTAAGCACCATTTCTTGAAAAGACTATCTTGGTGATTTCCAATCACAATGGTGCAATAGGTAAACTCTGTGCTTGCCTCCTCTCTTGACCATATCAAACTTACAACTAACCTACAGAACAACCATCTTTGAGAATCGCCTGAAGTCTAGCTGAACCAAAGTCCTACCCCTAAGGACATACAGAAGAAGCCACCTCAAGATTGGTAGGAGGGGCAGAGATGCAGGACAGGATGGTCCCACAGCTGGATGTAACCATTAAAAATTTGGAGGGTTCATAGACACAGACAATAGTTTAGTGGTTACCAGAGGGTAAGGGGGGTGGGGGGTGGGAGATGAGGGTAAGGGGGATGAAATATATGGTGATGGAAGGAGAACTGACTCTGGGTGATGAACGCACAATGGGATTTATAGATGATGTAATACAGAATTGTACACCTGAAATCTATGTAATTTTACTAACAATTGTCACCCCAATAAATTTAATTAAAAAAATAATAATTTAAAAAAAAAATCTGGAGGGATATCTCAGTTGTCGAGATTTCCCAGAGAAGCGAGTGGCCCCAGCCCCACTCCAGGCTCCCCAGTCCAGGGTTCCATTGCCAGGGAGAGAAGTCCCCATAACTTCTGGCTGCAAAAACCCGCAGAGATTGTGGTTGGGTGAGATGGAGGGTAACTGGATCCTTTTAAAGGGCCCATGCACTCACTTATTCTCTGGTGGAATCACTTGCTCTGAACTCCAGCACTGAGACAGTAGCCCAAAAGGTGCCAGGGACATATGGGGAGAAACTAAGTTGTCTGGCTGCAGTGTGAGGGCTAGAGGAGCAGCTTTCTCCCAAACAGAAGTGCTGGTAGACTCCACTGGTTCTTTGTTGAACGCTCATCCATCCTGGCGTGCAGACACAGGCAGTCATCATAAATAAGTCTCTATCAACCTGGCTAACACTATTTGTCCTCCTTGCCCTGGTAATTCCCTGAGACCCTACCCAACTTCCAGACACATCCAAGACACTTCCACTGGCTTTTCCCTCCAAATGACCTGTCTTGACTCATGTTATGGACTTTCCTAAAAATCTCTCAAAGGTTCACAAACCCCAAACAAGCAGCATCTGGCTTCAACATGTCCCATACCTCTTGCTGAGCAGCCCCAAACTGAGCACAAGCAGCAGCTAGCCTCAGGTCACAACTGCCTCTCCAGGCATCTCCAAAACCAGCACAGAAGGAGGCAATCTGCAGATTTCTTTGCAGCTCATGCCAGGTGGCCCATGCAGGGCAATAACTGAGGCTGAACTTCACATATGGCAGGGCCCCTCCCAGGAAGCCCCAGGGCTGGCACACCTGGTGGCCAGCTTCAACCTGAACTAGAGCATCACCTGGCCACCTCCAAAACTAACACACCCAAAGGGAAGATTAGGCAAGCACCTGAGCCCAGCTAAAGTGAATCCTGCTCCGTAGGGTCAGCCACTGCAAAGCAGCCGCTCTACTGTATCACAACCAATCATCCTGAGGGTCAATCTCTCCCATTGACATACAAACAGCAACCAAGGCTCAACTACAACAAGAGGGCAAACACAACCCACACAAGGAACACATCTGGAGTACCCAGATCTGGTGGCCAGGAAGACGGTGCCAGTGTGCCCCTCAGCACACCTACAACATAAGGCTACTCTACTAAGACCGGGAGACAAAGCAGCCATACCTAATACATAGAAACAAACATAGAGAGATAGCCAAAATGGGGAGACAAAGAAACAAAGAACAGAACAAAGCTGAAAACAAGCAATCTACCAGACAGTGTTCAAAACACTGGTTATAAGGATGTTCAATGATCTCAGGGAGAACTTCAACAAAGAGATAGGAAACATGAAAAGGGAGATAGAAAACATGAAGTACAAGTCAGAAATAAAGAATACAATAATTGAAATGTAGAATACATTAGAGGGAATCAACAGTAGAGTAGATGAAGCAGAGGACTGAATCAGCAATTTGGAAGATCAGGTAGCAGAAAACACCCAAACAGAACAGTAAAAAGAAAAAAGAATCCAAAAAACTGATGGTAATTTTAGGGGCCTCTGGGACAACATTAATATCACAGGGGTACCAGAAAAAGAGGAGAGAGAGCAAGAAACTGAAAACCTATTTGAAGAAATAATGATGGAAAACTTCCCTAACCTGGTGAAGGAAATACACATAGAAGCCCAAGAAGTGCAGAGTCCCAAAAACAAGATGAACACAAAGAGGCCCACATCAAGACACATCATGATTAAAATGCCAAAGGTTAAAGACAAAGAAAGAATCTTAAAAACAGAAAGAGAAAAACAGTTACGTACATGGCGCTCCAATAAGATTATCAGCTGATTTCTCAACAAACTTTGCAGGCCAGAGGGACAGGCACAAAATCTTCAAAGTGATGAAAAGCAAGGACCTACAACCAAGATTACTCTACCCAACAAAGCTATCATTTAGAATTGATGGACAGATAAAGAGCTTCCCAGACAAGAAAAAGCTAAAGGAGTTCATCACTACTAAACTAGTATTACAAGAAATGTTAGAGGGACTTCTTTAAGATCAAAAATAAATAAATAAATAAATAAATAAATAAATAAATAAATAAAATGTACAATAAAATGGCAATAACTACATATCTATCAAAATGACTTTAAATTTAAATGGATTAAATGCTCCAATCAAAAGATAGGGTGGCTGAATGGATAAAAAAAAAAATCCTCACATATGCTGCCTACAACAGACTCACTTCAGATCAAAAGACACACATAGACCGAAAGTAAAGAAATGGGAAAAAGATATTTCATGAAAATGGAAATTAAAAAAAAAAAAAAAAAAACTGGAGTAGCAATATTTATACCAGACAAAATAGTCTTTAAAACAAAGGCTATAACAAGACACAAAGAAGGACCCAATAAGGGCCAGTGGCTCAGGTAGCTGGAGCGCCGTGCTCCTAATGCCAATATCGCTGGTTCAATTCCCACATGGGCCAGTGAGCTGCACCCTCTACAGCTAAGATTGTGAACAACAGCTCTCCCTGGAGCTGAGCTGCCGTGAGCAGCAGGAGGTTGGCGTCAGCTGCCACATGGCTGCTGTGTGCTGCCATGGGCTACCATGTGCTGCCATGAGTGGCTGGTGGCCAGCATGAGTGGCCAGCAGCCATGAGCTGCTGTGAGCGGCTGACCAACGACTGGAGATGGACTGCCTCAGCTGGGGGGAGTGCAAGGCTCATAATACCAGCATGGGCTAGGAAGCTATGTCTTACACAACTAGACTCAGAGACAATGGCTTGAAATGGAGTGGTGGGGGGAGGTGGTAGGAAAGGAGGGGAGAAAGAAGGACCCAATTATCCCACTTCCTGTTATTTTTATCCAAAGAAACTCAAAACGCTACTTCAAGGGGACGTATGCATTTATATCATTGCAGCATTGTTTACAATGGCCAACATGCAGAGGCAGCCAGGGTGTCCATTGGCGGAAGAATGGATAAAGAGGAGGTGGTACATATATACAATGAAATATTGCTCACCCAGAGAAGGGAATGGGTTCTTGCCATCTGTGGTGGTATGGATGGACATGGAGGGTATTGTGCTGAATACAGCATGTCAGACAGAGAAAAACAGATGCAATGTGATTTCGCTTATATGTGGAATCTAAAGAACAAAATAAACAAAACAGAAACAAACTCATAGATACAGAGAACATTTTGATGGTTGCCAGATAGGAGGAGGATCAAGACGGTGAATGAAAAGGGGGAAGAGATTAAGAAATACAAATTGATTGTTACAAAGTGGTCATGGGGACGGACATACGGCATCGCATAAGGAATATAGTCAATAATATGGTAATAGATATGTATAGTGCCAGGTGAGTACTAGACTAATCAGGGGATCATGTCACAAATGTCTAGCCACTATGCTGCACACCTGAAATAAATATAAAATATTGAATGTCAGTTGTGGTCAAAAAATTTTTTAAAGAGGGGAAGTAAGGTGAAAGGGAATATAATAAATAAAAATTAAATAAATAAATAAATAAAACTAACAAAAATTTAAAAAAAAAACACAGTGGCACATACGTCTTTAAAGATAAATGCTTTCAGATTTTGGGGGGTAGATACACAGAAGAGGGATTACTAGGCCATATGGTAATTCTATTCTTAATTTTTTGAGGAACCTCCATACTGTTTTCCATAGTGGTTGTATCAGTTTACCAGCAGTGTATGAGGGTTCCTTTCTCTACCACCTCTCTGTTATTACTTGTCTTGTTGATAATAGCCATTCTCACAGGTGTGAGGTGGTATCTCATTGTGGTTTTGATTTGCATTTTCCTAATAGCTAGTGAAGTTGAGCATCTTTTCAAATATCTGTTGGCCATTTGTATGTCTTCTTGGGAGAAGTGTCTGTTCAGGTTCTCTGCCCATTTTATAATTAGATTGGGATTTTTTGCTATTGTTGCGTTGTATGAGATCTTTATATATTTTGTACATTAGCCCCTTATCAAATGTGTTGTTTGCAAATATGTTCTCCCATTTGGTTGGTTGCCTCTTTGTTTTATAGACGGTTTCTTTTGCTGGGCAGAAGCTTTTTAGTCTGACATAGTCCCATTCATTTATTGTTGCTTTTAGTTCCCTTGCCATTTGAGGTCAAATTCATAAAATCCTCTCTAAGATCGAGGTCCATAAGTTTAGTACCTATGTTTTCCTCTATGCATTTTATTGATTCAGGTCTTATATTTAAGTCTTTGGTCCATTTTGAGTTAATTTTAGTGTATGGTGACAAATAGCATTCTAGTTGCATTCTTTTGCATGTGCCTTTCCAATTTTCCCATCATCATTTATTGAAGAGGATTTCTTTTCTCCATTGCATGTTTTTGGCTTCTTTGTAAAAATTATTTGCTCTTGCATATGTGGGTTTATTTCTGGGAGCTCAATTCTGCTCCATTGGTCGGTGTGTCTGTTTTTCTGCCAATACCATGCTGTTTTGATTATTGTCACTTTGTAGTATAATTTAAAGTCAGGGAGTGTGATACCTCTGGCTTTGTCCTTTTTTTCACAGGGTTGCTTTCTCTGTTCGGGGTGTTTTGTGATTCTATAAAAATATGATGGTCTTGTGCACCTGAAACTAATAAAAAAATGATTTTTTTGTTCTATTTCTTTAAAAAATCCTATTGGAATTTTGATGGGTATTGCATTGAGTCTGTATATTGCTTTGGATAAGATGGCCATTTTAACTATGTTGATTCTTCCAATTCATGAACACGAAATATCATTCCATTTCTTTGTGTCTTCTTCAATTTGTTTTAATGATGTCTTATAGTTTTCAGTGTATAGGTCCTTCACATCCTTTGTTAATTTAAAATTCACATTATGTAAAATTAACTCTTTTAAAGGTAACAATTCAGTAGCACTTAGTATACTTACAATGTTGTGCAACCATCACCCCTATCTAGTTCCAAAACATTTTCATCATCTTAAAAGGAAACACATACCCATTAAGCAGTCACTCCCTTGCTCTCCCCAACCTCTTGAAACCATTAATGTACTTTCCAACTCTATGGATTGACCTATTCTGGATATTTCATATAAATGGAATATAAAATATGTGACCTTTTGTGTTTGGCTTCTTTCACTTAGCATATGTTTTTAAGGTTCATCTATGTTGCAGCCTGTGTCAGTACTTTGTTCCTTTTTAGGGTTGAATAATATTCCATTACATGGAGATACCATGTACTGTTTATGCATTCAGTTGATGGACTTCCTTTGCTTTTTTCTGCCATCCAGAATAGAAATTCTAAGGTGTCCTCAGAGCGGCCCAGTCACCCTCCCCGGGACCCCTCTCAGGCCCAGCCACTCTGACCCCCGGTACATTCTGAACTGACACTAGAAGAACCATCTGCTCCTGCCCTTCCAGATGAGGACACTGAGCTTCCCATACAAGTGACAGGGGAATGTATGATATTTGGAGACTGATATTTTGGAGTTTAGTTGTTAGGTTTCCAAAAAAAGAAGAATATATAGTCAGAAAACTGATAGAATCTTCTCTTGGGAACCAAAAAAGAAAAGAAAAAAAGGCAAAAGCGGGTTGGCTACCTTTGAATCAACTGTACCATGGGCAGGAGTTGAGCTAAGTTGTATAGTTTAGGTCCTGGAGAATTAATAAAAACCCTCCAAACAGGAATAATTAATCTTTTTAAAAATAATAATTACTCTTTTATAACAAAAGTTAGAGTGATTCCAGAAATTCAGGAAAGTTCTGGAGAATACTACCAAGAAAAATACGTCCACTTTAACCACCTGATGTCTTGTCCATTGTCATAGGCAGAATAATGCCACAAGATGTCCATGTCCTAACGCCTAAAACCTATGAACGTCACCTTACATGACAAAAGGGACTTTGCTGATGTGATTAAGAGTCTTGCAATGGGGAGATTATCCTGGATTATCCAGATGAACATAATGTAAGCACAGGGGTCCTTTATAAGTGGGAGCACAAGGATCAGAGTCAGAGAAAGAGATGTGAAAACAGAAGCAGAGGTCAGAGCGACGCAGGGCCACCAGCCAAGGAATGTGGGCAGCCTTTAGAAGTTGGAAAGGTAAGAAAGATTCTCCCCTAGAGCTTCTATAAGGAGCACAGTCCTGCAAATACCTTGATTTTAGCTCAGGAAGACCCGTTTTTGGACCTCTGAGCTCCAAACTACAAGATAATAAGTCTGTGTTGTTTTAAGCCACTGAGTTTGTGGTAATTTATTACAGCAACAGTAGGAAACTAACATACCCATCAAAAATACCCAGCATTCCTGCAGTTTATCGACTAGTCACCAGCACATAGAAAGGCACTCTGAGAATTGGACGTTCTCCATGGGGATGCTTGAGTCTTCATGAAAAAAACACGCTGTCTGCATGTAAGAAAGAAAGCCAACACACATATGAGAGAGAGATTGAGCCCTGATGTTTGTTATACTGGAATGGAGGCGGGGGAAAGCCTTAAGGATCACAAATTTTTCACATCTGTGAAATAAAACATTTCACAGCACCTTCAAATCAGATGGGCCCTGGTGAAAGGTTTTAACAAGCAACTACCCCATGTGGTAAGACTCAGAAAATGAACTTGGCAATTCTCTTAATTTTTCAGTTAAATGAATCTGATTCTCTCTACAGGGAGAGAATCAAACTCCCCCAACCAAGAAAACCCCCTTTTCCACATAACAACTGATATAGTAAAGATAAACTTGTCTATGTAATGGCCTCACTCTTGTTGCAAATCATCTGTCAAATTTTGTTTAACAAGCAGGGTAAATTCAAGAGAAATAAATAAGTTTTCTGCAAACCCTCATGTCCACACAGGTATACTTTAAATGAGCTATGCTTGACATAAAGCACACACTCACTCACACACACACACACACACACACACACACACACACTTTCTCAATTTCCTGGCAATGCACTCTTGCTTAAATATACAATCATCAAGCACAGAGAAAGATGCAAATCATTCCTCCTCCTCTTCCCTCTCTTCCTCTTTCCCCCTCCCTCCCATCTCGTTCCTCTGGGACCTCAGACTCAAACCCGTTCTGCTCCTTCCCAGCTGCCAGTTCCCAAGAACCCTCACACTAGCCCTCACAACTGCAGTCCTCCTAAAACAAACAGCACATAAATCAGCAACAAAAACTCACTCAACTTCAAAACAGTCCGTTCCAACATTAATAGAGCCTTTGTTGTCAATAAACCTATATTTGACTTCTCCTATTTTTATGTGGATTTTATTTATAAGTTACTAATGCTTTTCCTGGAGCAAACTGGTCAAAATAATAGTCTACACTGAGCCATACTTCATCAGCTTGAAAAGAAAGAAAAAAAATACAGTTCAACTTGAGTCAAGGAGAGAGAACTATTAGCTGTGAATATACAGGCATTTCCCATTTCTACTTGATCTGCATTATCTACACTTTCCATCCCTTGTAGAAGAAACCAGTACTGTACGGACTTTAGGCAGTAGTCAAACAGGGAGACAGAAAGTGGCAGTCACAGCTCTCAGGAGCCAGTCTATGTGGCTGTGCCTATGCAGAGACAACAGTATTGCTGGATTTGCCAAAACCAGGAGAAGGGTAGTGGTGGTTTTATACTGAGAACCTACTGAAAACCAGGTATGAGACAGAACCCTCCAGCCCCTCAGGAATGCAAAGAACTTCCAGAAGCAATAGTTCTCTCTTCCTCAAACTTCAGAGCAAGCTAGGACATGGTGCTCGTGGGAGGAGATGGAATAGTGAGCTGCTCGCAGAGGAAAGCAGAAGAGGAATATGCCAGGATTTAACATGAAGTTCCAGTTCCTTCTTTGCCCAGAAACCAAAAGACTTATTTCTCTCCTGGAGGGATCTCTCAACCTAATGGGTTTGCAAGATGAAAACTTCACATGAAGGGAACAGAAGAAAAGGAGGACAATCCAAGTGTCTTGAGCCATCCGGCTTGAAGGAAGCTTTCTCCTCTGATTCCCGGTTCGAGTGGTTCAACGTATGTGTTGCTTTCACAGAACTTGGGAGACAGTGGGAACTGTTACATGGATGGGTAATGTCTATCATCTTGGGATGGGGAGAACAGCCTCTGAAGTGCCAAGGACTTCCCCAAGCTGGCCCAGTTTACAAACAGACACATGGAGTCCACATTCCAAGGAGCACAGGTCCATGGCAGGTAAGAAGAGCAGGAAGGCACCTGAGAGATTGTCTTGTCCAACCCCTCACTTAAACACTGAGGAAATAGGGGCTCACAGTCCCACAATATGTTGAGGGGTAAAGTTGAAACCAGAATCCTGGTTTCCTTACTCCTCCTATATTTTATCCTCGATCCATAGGTTGGGTCCTCCAGAGGTCGATAGAATAGGTGCAAGTGTGGATGCCGTGGGAGACAGCAAGGAGAGGGGCCCCGCCACACCGCCAATTGCCTTTTGTTTCCCTTCCAGGGATCCAGCTAAGGAATGAGCATGTACAAACTCAGAGCAGTGGCCTGGCCTTTAGGGCTGGATATGGCTATTTCAGAGGAGAATGATCCACTCTCCTGCCTCAGGGACCAGGCTGGTCCTACCCTTCCTGGGCTTGCTCAGTCCCTCACACTACCCTCCCTTCTGCCTCCATGGCCAACATCCCCACCTTTTCCTACCTTGCCATCAGACCAACTTCCTCCGTCCCCACAGGAACCGTCACATACCACCATCCATTCAGTCGGCCAAGAGAGCAAACTCAGGCTAAGGAAGGCCAGTGTCTATGGGTATAGAAGGTTTCAGCTTGAAACTGGTAGATTTCACCTATCCCAAACACCTATCAATCTCCCTTCAGAATTCAGCTCAAATCCCATTCCTTCCTCCAAGAAGCCTCTCTCATATCCTCATGTGTTTAGACATCTTAGATCACCCCCACCCCAGGGCTCTGAAGTAATCATAACAGCTAATGTATCAGAAACAAGTTTTAGTCCAAAACTACATAAGATACAGAGCCCCTTCTCAGGGACCCACTAGCATCCGTACTTTTCTTCACCTCTGACTCTCTTCTCCCCTGAGCCCAGAAAATCTTTCCCTAGTATGCAGAGTCAGCCAGTTCTTCCATCAGTATGCGTTCTTCCAAATCTTTCTTATACTGGGGCCTAAACTATGAAATTCAAACACTAGGATTGGACTCTCCTCTTGTTTTTCTGCCATGTCATCATTGTTGTTGAAGAAAGTAAACATTAACATCAAATACCCAAGATGATAGGAAGGGCAAGGGGTGCAAAGAAATGTAGTTGCAAGGGGAAAAAAAAGCTCTATGACAATCTCAAATTCAATATCCTGTCACACAAACATTTATCGAGTGCCACTTCTGTGTCCGGTACTCTTCCGGGCATTCCCATTTCTGTTCTCTCCTCTAAACTCAGAACCCTGACTCCATGTTACAGAGGAAGAGACAGACTCAGATGGCCAACAACTTCCTCAGAGCCACATAGTTCACGTGCCCTCTGCCTCCGACAGGTGTCCAGGCCTCAAGACTGGGGCTGTGAGCTCACTCACATGCAGGGTGGTAGAGGAGAGGGGTTAAGAGTGAGGGGCCAGGTTCCAACCCCCACCACCTACTAGTTGAGGACCTACTAGCCAACCTCTGAGCCAGTTTCTTCACCTGCAAAGTGGTGATAACTGTACACACACACATCCCTCCTCCCCTCCCTCTCTCGATGGTCTGATGGAGGATTTAATAAGTTAACACCTGTAGAAGTACTTAGAATTGTGCCTGGCTCAGAGTGGTCCTTTAATCAACGTGAGCCATCATCACCGTTTTCCCAGCCAGGTACGGGCAGCACCCAGGGCAGGTCACACTGACCACTGCAGCCAACACTGCAAAACGAACTGGATTCAGGGGAAATTCTTCTCATGCACAGACACGCTCATCTGAGAGGGATGCACTACAGGGTGACTCAGCTCCTACTGTCTCTCATGCCCTCAGCTTTGACAAGCCAGCCACACTTGGGGATTGCACATTTTCCCTCCTCAACTTCCAGTTTGCACGTGCATCCCTTACTCTTTTCCACACACCTGTGCACGCTTTAAGACCTCCACAGTGACTCACTTCTGAGAGATTTCAGCGCTGTATCACATTCCCAACTTGACTGCAAGCCCCCTGGAGATGTACGTGAATCGAGGCCACAAGTACAATTCCGCACTTACCTCAAACCGGAGACATAACGTGGATGGGGATTCCACCCCAAGCTTGCTGAGCGGGCACCAGGAAAGGAACAGTGCTTGGAGTTTACCTGTTTGGCTAATTTCCTACTACTCATCAGTATCGATGTTGTTCTCTCAACTTTTTGAGTTCAGATATTTCTCGCTTTTACCTCGCAGTACATATACCTAATCGTGCTCAAAAAAATAAAAAAGTACGTAGTGTTTATTTCAGATCAAGGTAATCAATGACACAAATATTAGCTACAAGGTAAAGTAAAACAAGGCTAATATGCCCGTCTTAATATTTCATTTATGTCCTTGGAAAAATTATTCCTTCTGTTTTTAGCCTGGTGAACCACAGGAAAGAGGGAGAAAAGTTTAGATTCTGGACAGCAAGAAAAGAAGGGACGAGGCCACACGTTCAGAAAAGACAAGCCTCTGAATGGTTTTTTAAAAAACTGTTCCCAGTACAAAGCCCAGTCCTTCCTCAATTCGCATCGTAAAAATTCATAGGCTTCTACAATGCAAGTGAGTTTAGAGGCTAGCAAATTCAACCCCCTTTATTTTACAGATACAGAAACTGAGGCCAGAAAAGTGAAGTGACTTGTCCAGTGTCTCCTGACCAAAATAAAAATGAGCCCTCAGTGAAGATAAGGAAAATAATGAAGGGGAAAAAATGGTTGATCTCAAACAGGGACCCATGGACACCAATCCCGGTTCTGCCACCAATTGTGCTACCTTCTCTGGGGCCCAGTCTCACCTGTAAGATGAGATCTGGAAGAAATCCACAGCAAATTACAGTGGCAATAGATGGCAAAGACACCATGCCAGCAGTAACATTTTGTGACCCCCAAGATCCAGTCTCACAGTCTAGAGTTTTCTACACACAACCTTAAAAGCAGGACTCTAAATAACATGCACACACTGCACATCTGTACAAAACCATGTATATGTCTGTGCTAGCGGAAAGCAGAAGAGAATTTTAACTCTCACAATAAGAGTTTTGAATTTAACATTCACTTTTTTTCTTTTTTCCTCCTGGTAAAATTGCTTAAAGTGTGTTACTTACACACACACACACACACACACACACACACACACACACACACACACACACGGTCCAACTTCTCTGGCCATCTGAGTTTCTGTTCCCAGGCAACACTGCGCCAAGGAAGAGGGATGTAAGCCAGCAACGGTGGCCCAGGAGGGCCAACAAAGACGGGCCAAGCACTCCCATTGTCACCACCCTAAAACACCTGGTCGAGTCTGATTAATGAGATGAGGACCAGATGCTAAAAAATGTCTGCTAAATTAAAAGAAAAAAGAAACAAAGGGAAAAGGAAAGGAAACCAGAAGCCTGCCTTTAATACAGTGCACTTTGTTATCTGTAATGTCTTTCAACCACAGATAACAGAATCAACCACATGGAATCTAAGATGCATGCCAGGTGAAAAAACATCATAAAGACATAATAAAAAGTTCCACCAGTGCCCATAAATTGCTGGGGGACTGTTACAAGGGCAGAACCATAAATTCTTGATGTTTCCTAAATTAGAGGGTACCAACACGTATGCAGATATATTTGTGTGGGTAATTGAGGGCTAAAAATCTTACATTAAACACAGCTACTTCCTTCAAACGCTGTTAGGGGAGCCTCCAACAGGCACACACATACAGCACACACTGTAGGAATTCAATTTGGAAACCATCATCTAAAGCACAGAGGAGAACAGGAAAGTCATATTGCTATAATGCTTAGATTATCAATCATCTTGACAGTTTATTGGCTTTATCACCACACATACCATTAAAATGATGTCTGGCCTAGACTGTCAGGAGCAAACATTAAACAGACCAGGATTAAAAAGCAGATCCCAAACAGCACTCCAGTCAAGTTTCCCTTCCACTCTGAAATTAGTTAGAGCTGACTAAGAAACTGGCGCTAGACTTTGAAGAAATATACAGCCCAAAGGCTGCGAGTCAACTCAGACCTGACGAGCTGATAGGTAATGTCATGTTATGGCAAATCTGACTCTCCTGAGGTTGATTTATCACGTACTGTGTGCAACAGAATGATTGCTAATGGTGGAAGGGAGAAAGAGGGGGGTGGGGGGAAACACCACCACAACTTGCCTCTTCTTGCAACCAAGGGCTTGCATCAAAAGGGCCAAGCCAGCTCCCCGAAGTGGGGTAGGAATGCTAATAAATTCACACCACTGAGCAAACATATTAACATTACCCCCACATAGGTTATTAAAGTAATTTTACAGATTCAAAAGAACTGAATAGGCAGTGGAAGAGACATTCATAATTCAAGAGCTCTAGACAGCGAAAGAGTTACAAACCCTATACGTTTTTAAAATGCTTCTGCATGTGTCACTTTGGCAAGGAAATCTCAACACAATTAAAACTATACTAGCACATCAATAGGGCTCAATTGAGAGCTGTGTACCTGCCTTTTACTAGGCCAGGGCTTTATAGATGCCTCAGGAAGAAAGGGGAAATGGGAAATTCACTGCTAATTAAAGGGAACCTTCTGTGCCTAAGGAAAAATGGTGGCATTTCTAAAATATATATAAAAGAAACACATTTTCAAATATCTGCCAAGGGTTTGGCTTTTTCACAGCCCCTAGAACTGTTCTGTGTTTGTTTGGAAGTTACAGAGCCATTCTGTTTGTGATTAATAGTTTGCTTTCCAGTACAAATAAGTCATTAAGAAGGGTGGGGTGGGGTGCAGAGAGAGCTGACAGGGTAGAAACTGGCTCTGAAACAATGCAAGTAAGAAATTCATTCCACATTTTCCAACTTTTTCACTCCCTTGCCTTTACCCAAGTGGGGTCCCATGTCCTGCCCACTGGGTGACTTAAACATGACCCCTTAGTTGAAAACACTCATTGGGACACCATATTAGAGGCCCTTTCTCTTGCGCCTTCTCCCCCCCACTGGGTTTGTCAGCACTTCAGGAACTCAGTTAACTCATCGTTCAGAAAAGGCTCCGAAAAATGACAGGGCAGAAGTGGCCACAGGGCATAAAGGAGCTACCAGGGCAGTGCTCATGCTCTCACTGGGGTACCCCGACTACCAACATCTCTCCCAATGTTTGGTGCCACCATTTTGTAATACTTCCAACCAGCTTCTCTTTCTAAGTCGTGGTATCTTGTTTCGTTGGTTATATGCTGGGGGAGAGGGGTAAAAATACACCATTTACCCAGGGGTAGTCATTCCTTGTACGTAAGATGTCACCAGGCAGGAAAGAAAAAATGATAAGAGAATACAAGGCTCGTATAAGCTGAGCAAACACTGAACTTTACACCTGAATTAGCATCTGGGTTTGGGAAGCCAGGCAAGCCCCACCCACATCCTCGAGCATGCGCACAACCAAGAACATCACAACTGCTTACACCAGAGCCAGGAGGAAAATATAACTAGGGGAAGGGCAGCCAGCATCCAAGCGCCTCACCCCCAGAAACTTCCTCTGCCATCACCTCTGGCTCAGATTTCCAAAGCATTTTCACTATCAGTGAGGAGGAAACCTCCTACAACCCGTCTTCCACCCACCCACCCCCCAACCAGGAAACAGACGGAATCTCCACTTTCACACTACAAGACATCAAGGCACCAAGTGCTCCATGTAGAGATATGCAGCAATCAGTCAGTGAAGTCATTCATCAAGGTCACTGGGCACAAGTCAAGGGACCAATATTGTGCTGAGCTCTGTCAGGGACAGATGGGACTCTGGAGAGCATGTCCATGTCTCCACCGAGCCTACCACCAATCCAGCTAGGGGACATGATTGACTTATCACCAAGTAGCTAGACAGTTTTTGCTCCTTCCACCAACCCCTGAGCTTCTGCAGAGCAGGGTCCATGTCTCATTGATCTGCTGTAAAACACACCAAGGAACAGAGACCAGACATGAATGAAAAAAATACATGAATGATGATTTTTTAATCAAACAATAAAACAGCAAAGAGTGAAAAGGCAAAACTGTTAGTTGGCTTGGAAAGCCCAGCTTTGCTGCCAATTCAAGCCCTTCTTCCACCCATTGACTGAAAGAACTCAGACAGTGGAGCAGCAGGGAGCTGAATAAACGTGTTCCCTTCCCTCTATGTCCTCCTAGAACCCTCTACTCCTTTCACCACACCTTCATAATGCCCGCCGATGCCCGCACTGTAATGAGTGGCCACATTTACACGGCTGTAATCAAAACAGTAAGTCAGGACAGGATTAGTGGGCATAGGAAGTACTACAAAGAAATGAGAAAACTGAAGTTTATTTTAGGCTTTTCTATTTCATTGCCTTCTGTCATGGAAATGGCTCCAAAGGATTCCTAAGTGTCACCCAAACATGAAGTTCACTGGGGTTTTTCTTGTTATGAAAAATAATAAGCTTTGAAGGTTCTGTGTTTGTGTTTTAGGAAGTGGTAGGGAGAGAGGAGAAGTTAGTCTGGCCCATAGTAGCCTCTTAATAAACACATGTTGAACAGAACTCAGACACACAAGAGTAATTTGAAAAGTTAAATCATTCAGCATGAGAGTTAAACAGAAAAGACAAGTCATCGGGTGAGAACTGTTGTCATTACACAATGCAGTCACAGAAATGCTGAGTGTTACGAGTTCATCTAAAGGAAAGCTGGGGTGGGGGTTTCAGGGACAGCTTTATGGAGCTGGTAAGAATCAGCTGGGCCTTGAAGCATGGGTAGGGAGAGAGAAGGGCATTCCAGTTAAGAAGAATAGGGATGGTACTGGGGATGCGGGAAGTATACCTCAGTGGGAGAATAAAGGTGTCATGGAGATGAGATGGGAGAGCTAAGACAGGAGAGGGGGGAAATCAGAAGGATCCCAAGCAGAGCATGAAATAAACACCTAATACTCGCTCCTGATCTTCTCCTACCAATTGGTCCTTTTCTGGCGTTTCTATGTCATGACAGCACCATTATGGTACAGATGGTTGGTTGTCCCCTAATCATCTATAGCTATGTGTGGTCATATGACTAAGTTGTGGCCCATGGGATGTGAGCAACTTCTGAGTAGTGACTCTAAAGGGAAGAGGCACGTCTAAAATGAGGACATAGTGGTAAGCCAGCGAGAAGCATGATGATAGACAACAGTCTAGAGCTGGCAGCAATATAACCAAAGGATTCTGGGAGTGCACGACATGAGCCACCATATCAGCCCCACAGCGCTTAGCCTTGGACTGTGATGTGACAGAGCAACCCATTTCCATCTTGTTTAGCCACTTTGAGTCGTGTTAGTAACTCAAACCTGTAGCATAACTAAAATAACAACCCTTATTCATCCAGTTTCCAAACCAAGCACTCAGGTGTCAGCCTGGACTGCTCTCTCTCCCTCATCCCTATAACCTGTCTCTCTCCTAGTTATTCTGATGCTAATGAGTCTCTCAAATTTGCCCTCTTCATTCCATCTCACTGCAATAGGCAAGTGTGTGATCTAACCACATTTATTCTGACCTCCTCTGATCCACTATCACACTATAGCCAGAATCATTCACATGCAAATCTGAACCTATCTCCTAATGAAAACTCCCAATACTTTTTCATCATTCTCACAGTAACAACACAAATCTTTAACACATTCTACAAGGCTCAGCACAATCTGATCCCAATCTGCTTCTCTTCCACCACACTCCACACCAACCTTCTATTTATTGGTCCCCAGTACCTACCATGCTTTCTCCCACCTCAGGGCCTTTGCACATGCTGTTCCCACTGCCTAGAATGCTTTGTCCTCCCCCACTTTATTTAGTTAAGTCCTACTCATCCTTCAGATCTTAACCCGAGCATCACTTGGATAGGGAAGACTTCCCTGACCTCCCACCAGGTCAACTCCCCCTATTACTGCACACACAAATACATACATTTATACACTAATATTTACATGTTTACCTACAGGGCTTTTATAATATTTCTATTTGTAATTAGCCAGGTGTCTGTTATGCCTTAGCTCCTATTAATCTAATAAAATAAATCAAATACTACATTTATTTGATTAATATCAAACCCCCACTCCCCACCCAAGACGATATGCTCAATGAGGATGGGACATCCTGATGCTGCTCAATTCTGAATCTCTAGCACCAAATGTGACGCCTGGCACAGATGCATTCAGTGAATATTTAACAAATAAGCTAACACAAAAATTAATGGATGGCTCTGTTACCTTCCATGGCTTTTATTTCATTAATAACCCTTATGCATCTAATATCTGGCTAATCAGATATCATTATGTGTGGTTGATCTTTCCAAATGAAGCAAAGACTCTCAGACCTAAATACTGGGGAAATATTCTTCCTGCTCTCCCTCCCTCAGCTTCTTCCCCCATAAAGACAACCTACTGTGTGAGTATAGCTCCTTGTGTACTCTATTCCCAGTACAACTATTATGATACCAAAAAAAAGAAGAAAAAATCCTAGAGGAATTGAGTATCACTGGTACTTAATGACCCATTAGACAGTCACCTTGATGCAAACCAGAAGGTGGGTAATGCTCTAACAAACTGACTCTAAACCAAGGTAACAGAGGGTGGCAAAGGGATTACAGCTTTTATAAACCAGCAGTCACGGTTTATAACACTAATATTTCATTAACCGAACGGTAAAAAGGGCATACCGGATTCCTGACAGATTACCAAGCAGCACAACGGAATAGTAGGGGCTGTGGCCAAGATCCCCAAATGTCCACAAACCTAATGCCACCTGCATCCCCAAAATGGCCCTTTCTCCTTTAAATATCCACCACCATCACCGCCATCCCTGTCCTACACACACACACACACACACACACACACACACACACACACACAGCAACGCTCTCCAGCATGAGAAGCTGCCACCTCCAAACTGCACAGTCAAGCGTTCTGGAAGAAGTCAATGAAAGCTCCCTAAAAGCCAGCTGGCTTCACATTCAAATGCAAACTTGTTTTTAAAGACAGCAGGCATAATTGCGGTACCTATAATAAAGAAAATGGGCTATTAACTGACAGTGGGTATCCTTACCTCCAAAACTGCACTCCCTAGAGAAAGCAATTCCTCCCTGAGTTTGTACGTTCACACGGTTAGCAGGGAAACACCTGCAGGGGCTTGTGTGCCATCTTACCCTGCCAGACACTTCAGTGTTTGGGCCTCTCAGGTTAAACTCAAAGGCTGTGAGTGATGCCAGTGAGTGATGCCGTGGGTCACAGGGTGGTGTGGGCACAGAAGCCTCACAGGAAACGGATGGGTGAAGGACTGCGGAGGAAAGAACAAGCACCAGTCAGGACAAGAAGAGGGGACGTGCAGCTGGCAGAGCCTGTGGAGGCCTCTGAACCTCTTGGAACAAACAACAAAACTAAACTTAGGCCCATGCTTGCAGCTTCCTGAGTACCAGGGCCAACCAGGCTCGGAAGTCAAAGATTCCAGGAGAAGTTTATTATACCCGATTCTTCCAAAGAAACACGGTGGCCTGGTGGGGGCCCTTACCCCTCTTTCTACCACAGGGTGAACAGAAGCACACAGCAGTGGTTCCATAAATTCAAGTCAGAGGCTGATTTAAGAAAAAAAAAATCTAAAAAGCAAGATGGCATATTAGTTGTTCTCTGGACTGGGTAGGTCAATTATAATCCCCTCCTGAACCATGCCCATCATCGGGAACGGTAAAATGGGTCATCAACAGTCAGTGTTGCAAAAACCATGAAGATGCTGTACTTAACAGCTGGTGTGCCTTCTTCTCCCATATTCTCTGTACCCATCCACCAGAAGAACGGAGATGACTCCAGGAACAGAGAGGAGAGAGAGGGGAGCTACAAGGGGAAAGGAGCTTGGGCCCTGACGGATGGCATGAAACACAGCTCTGCTCTCCCACCTCACTCCCACTCATGCACACACCCTCTGCTTTAGACTTGAGACAGCAGTAAACAGAGTTGCATCACGTTAAGCCACTACAACTGGAAGACCGGTTTTAATGGCAATTAAGTCTTCTCTGGCTAATGGAATAACACAGACTTCATTAGCATCTGGTTTGAAACCCATGCTGGTTGTGCTTGTTTGAATAGCAGCTTCAACCTCTTGATTCGACTGGGTTCTGGTTAATATTAATATTTGGTTTTTCTTCTCTCAGTTGGATCATTGAGTCTGGGATAAAAATTTCACCATGGAAAAGCCTCAATATGGAAAAGCCACCAGCAAATATTCACAAGCTGACCCCCCTTCCATGTCTATAAACAGGCCTACTCCCTCTCACTTTCATGTTCCTTCTGGTCTCTCTTGCAATGGACAGAACACACACATGGAATCCACTATTTTCAGGAGCTTATTAGGTCAGTTAGAGCTTTATTAATGAGAAAACACACACACACACACACACACACACACACACACCAGGCAAATGTGGGAGCAATTGAGAAAACATTTTACACATTTTGCAAGGGCATAAATATGAAATCCAATCAATGGAACAAGTTGTTATCTATTGCTTTGTTTGAGACCACCAATTAAAAATGCTTGTTTCAAAGAATGAAGGTAAACAGTTTATTCAGGATGTTTATCACATGTTTAGAAAAGTATAAACTGCAGACCAACTCCTGCTGGAATGATAGGTAGGAAAAGAAAAGGCACTAGAAAAAAAAGACAGCATCCTGGAGTACCGTAGAAAGCACATTTTGGCTTGGTGGGGGCCTAGACTTACCTTCCTAGAGAGCTGTGTCATTAATGAGTGGCACCTGCAATGAGCAAGTCTGTCTTGAAACAGGGGCAACATACAAAGAGCAGATCTGCCCAGAAGACTCATAGCAGATAGTATGATCTCATTCTGGAATTGGGGAAACCAGTTCTGTATATTGAGTGTCCACATAACGCATCACTTAATTAAGGGTTTCTTCTCCTTGGCAGGAAAAAAGTTTAAAAAAACACTAATTTAATCCCTCTACTTGTCTCACCATTGAGGAGGTTGGAAAACAGGAGTTAACCCAGGTATTCTGGCTCTCAGCTCCATTGTCTTTACATTGAACCAGGTGGAGGCTGGGGAAGGGGAAGAACCGGGTTTCTTCTCCCAGGCAACCTGCGCTCCAGTGTCCAGACCTTGGCTCTAACTAAAAGCCATCTCTGGAAAGCCTTGTACATCGGGGAAGAGGTATTACCCATTTCCTCCCTATTATTTGCTATTATTTGCACCTCTCACTTACTGTGTTAGACAAGGCTGTCTCCATGCTAATGGCACTGCTCAGGCAAGCTCCAGGCCTGGGACATGGAACCAAGATAATGACAGTCACGATTGTAGCTTAATTATCATCGCAGCATCATTTGTTGAGCATTTACTTTTTGCCAGGCACTGTGCTAAGCACATCACACACATTATTTCATGTAAACTACAAGACAATTCTGTAAAGCAAGGTGCTATTTTTATCTCCATGTTGCAGAGAAGAAAACCAAGGCCGGCCCACAGAGTAAACAAGTGGGCCTGCTCACCCCCACCCCGGGGAAGGATGGAAGTCGAGTCTGACCCCAGGCAGTCTGGCTTCATTTCCCATCCTCTTCACTAGTCCACATACTGTTTCCCAATCTCACACCCACACCCTGAGGAAGACCTACGAGCAGTGAGAGATAAACACCAAGGAGCTGGTCATGGATGGTTGTGTTTTAGGACAGGGGAACAGGGTAAATACCAGGGAAGTTGGAAGGCACGTGGGGTAGGAACTTCACAGCTCAAGAAAACTGGATGCAAAACCAAATTGTCAGTGTTTCTTAGATCAATCCAGAAAAACTACCAGGAGAAAGAGACACTTAGGAAATGTCTAGATTTCATTATTCAGGTCATCTCTACAACGTCATTCATTACCACCTTTCCTTCTCGCCTCTGACCTGTGTGTCCAGGTCAGCACTTCCCCACACGGTCCTGCTTCACACAGCACACAGTAGGCACTCAACTATTTTCCTTCTATCCAGCTGCTTTAGGAAGTGAGCCCACAGTGCTTCTTAGGGTTTGCCTTCCCAAAACCAACACTCTCCCCTCCTCAGGCTTCTGAAAGAGAGAATTCATAGAAGGTCACACCCCTGGCTAATACTTTGCCAACTCACCCATCTTCCCTCCCTCCTTCTTTAATTTCCCCCATTATGCCTGGATCAGTTTCCTCACCCTGTGCTAATTCCTCTCCCTCTCCGGTGTTTATACCCTTCAGATGTTTGCAGGCTATTATCATGTACCCACTTAGTCAAGCAGCACACATTAAGTTCTTTTCATCTTTCCTCATAAATCAATCCCTTAATCCCTCCAAGCCCTTTAATCGTACTAGCTGCTCCTCTCTGAACTCCGTCCAGTTTCTCCAAGTCTCTGATAATGTTGTGACACAAGGCTGGATACAAGGCTCCAGCTGCTGACTCTCCAAGCACCCCAAGTGTCAAGGAGCTCCGGGCACGCACATGCACGCACACACACACACACACACACACACACACACACACACACACGACCTCATCAGGTAAGATGGTCACCTTGCCTTACCAGCTCCCAGCACCCTTTCTGCAGCCATGTCATCGTGAAGTTAGTATGGCTATCTACAGAGATCAGAGAGCTCTCGAGCATTTGGGTGTCATACAGAACTTAAGGGAGAAAAAAATCTTGCAGGAACTTTTATAGCCCCATAAGATTTTCACTAGCAATTCCCACACACTCCCTAAGAATAGAGATAATGCCTCTGAGATCAAGGGGGATTTAGGAGCCTAGGAAAAGGCCATGTTGGAGCCCCAGGCCATAATCAAATTAAAACCAAAATGAGATACCACTACACACCCACTGGAATGACTGTAATTAAAAAGACTGACAACACCACATGTTGGCAGTGATGTGGAGCAACCAGAACTCTCACACATTGTCGGTAGAAGCGAAAATAGAACCATTGGGAAAAGGTCTGGCAATTTCTTTAAAAAGTAAACACTATACTACACTACGACCCAGAAATTCCACTCCCAGGTATTATATTTACTCAAGAAAAATGAAAATATATGTACCCACAAAGGCTATATGCAAATATTCATAGCAGCTTAATAGCTGAAACCTCAAAACAGTTCAGTTGACATTCAACAGAATAGACCAATCGTAGTATATGCATACAGCAGGAGACTACGCCAACAATGAAAAGAAACAAACCACTGATGTACACAACATGAGTGAATCTCAAACGCACGGTACCAGTGAAAGACACAACAAATAATCATACCATGAGTCCAGTTATATGAAGTCCTAACACAGTCAAATCAAGCTACAGTGGAAAGAAAGGAAGAGTGATTGCCTCTGGAGTAGAGGAAGCAGGGAATAACTGGGAAGCGGCATGAGGACCCTTTCTGGATTAAGGTCAGGTTTTACATTTTGATAGGAGTTTGGATTACAGAGATAACTCATGCATCAACTTATTAGGGAAACCTCTTCATGGACAGTGTAGATGCCTGACCACTGCACTGTACACCTGAAGCTGAGGCTGAATAACACTGAATGTCAAGTATAATTAAATATAAATATTATATATATATAGATGTATATATAATCACATGGTCATGGGAGGTGGAATACAGAATAGGGAATGGAGTCAATAGAATTGTAACAGCTTATATGATGTCAGAGGGGTAGCATGTTGGGGGAGGGGTTATCACTTTGTGAGGGGTGTAAATGTTTAACTATTACATTGTTTTGTACACCTGAAACTAATTTAAAAACAAACTCATAGAATGGTACTCTTAAGGTTCATACATCTCTCCAAAGAAGAAAGACAAACTAATGTTGAAACTGTAGCAAATGACATGCTGCTGAGTGTTTAGGGTAAAGGGTACTATTGTCTGCAACTTGCGTTGAAATGCATCCAAAAGTCAGATGAATTGATGGGCAGAGAGAGGTAGAAACAAGTAAGCACAGTAAAATGTTAGTTGAAGACCCTGGATACTACCTAAACGGTGGGTACATGCCTGTTCACTATGCAATTCTTTCAACTTTTCCATACGATTGGAGTTTTTCATAAGAAAATGTTAGAGAAAGAAAGACTTGACCCTTTGCATTCTTGACTTCCAGTAGATACTGGAGCCATAAATGCCACACTGGTGTGGAATACCATTTCTGTCGTTCAGTCACTATCTCAGCCACTTGCTTCTCATTCTAGGTGTGGCCTACTCACCGTTCCCCGCCCATACATATATCCTCCATTCACTTCTTTTCCTCCATTCTGTTACTGTCAATATCTATAACTCTTTAAAAAATAAATAAAACATTCATACAAGGATTCTTAACCTAGGATTCCTTTAGAGGAACAGGGAGGGGGTGGGGAGAGTGAAATCCACACATCACCTGAAATTGTATGAAAAACATACACACACGTGCATTTTTCTAAGAAAACAATCCATAGTGCGCCTCAGATTCCCATAGAGATCCATAGCCCTGGAAAGCTCAATGCATAGCTTGAAGCCCTCTTCAATGGTACTTCTGAAAGTATGTCAGGGCAGGTCATGCTTCCAATTTGGAAATCACCTGCAGTTTGGTCAACCTGTCTTTTCCTGGTATACCCATCTCATGTAGAGGGAAAGGAGCCTCCTTGAAAAATAGTCACGTGAGAGCCCATGCCCCTGCACATCTCCAGTCAGATACAGTAAGATTTGGGCTATTAAATGTAAAATAAAACTAAAGTTAGGACATTCACTATTGATCACATTTTTTTAAGTTTTTGACCACAAAATTAATATTTACTAAGAATTTAGCACAGTGAATTGTTTTAAAAAGAAATTAACTTTCGCTGAGAACCTACTACGTGCCAGGCACTTTACATATCTTCTCATTTAATCTCATTCTCCACTGAGTTATACCTCACTAGGCCAATTCCATAGATTATTTAAAAAAAAAAAAAAAACTGGGGCTCAAATTATCACCCAAAAGTCACACAGCAATATCTGAACCCAGATCTACAGGACTGCAAAGTTCATTCTCTTCACAGCTACTCCAAGCAAGAACTCCAGGTATAACAGTCATAGCTCCTAGAGCTTGGTGAAATCTCCTAGATTTCAAATATTCTGTCCTGCAGACTCTATAAGCCCTCAGAATGACCCATAAAAGCAAGCATTTCAGAATGCAAAACATATCACCCAGATGACCCATTGTCTTCAGAGGTGGCATAACTTTTTCATTAGATTACATGTCCCAATTCCTGGTTTGGAAAACTCCACTCCTGCTGAAGGGCAGAGAGTGGGTAGGCTGGGGTAAAAGAAGAGACACAGAAATGTCATCTGCAGCATCATCCTTCCTCAAAGCACCTTTGTGCTCAATAGAAGGGGGCTGTCTCCCCTGGAGCGTGGGGACCACTATGACCATCATTACCTGGGTTGGCAAAGGCTGAGGCTATGGAGCTAGCTTACCCTGAGGCAGTGCCTTCATCTTCTGAGAGTTCTTGAAAGCAGCCTGGTCACAGGTGAATGTATGGCACTGGCCTTGATTTCCAGATCCCAGGGATGTCCATAAGGTAGAGAGCACATCGTGCTACAACCACGGGACTGGACCTCCAGGGGGCTGCACTTTGGCCCAGATGCCTGCAGGGTCTGGGGAAGAGTGACAGTCGTGATCCCATGAAGGGTGATAGCTCAGAGACTTCCAAGAACCACTCTGGCAGCTCTTTAGTCACCTTTTCCTTTGTAAGGGAGGCCTTGATGTTTTAGCTGAATAAAAATGTTATGAGGAGGAAAAATAAAGACTTGGCACTCAAGGAAAGGCTTCCTCCATCCCCAACATCTTAATATCGATAAAAGCAGGTTAAAACAAACATCAAGGGAAACCTTGAAAGGGAAAAGAAGTCATAAAAGGCCAGTCTGGGAAATGTAAGGAACTGGGGAGAGGCATTCCAACTACAGCTCAGAAAGTGGTAAAGTGTGCACACACACACGTGTGTGTGAGCGAAAGAAAGGGAATCATGGATGAATGAATGGATACATTGGATGGCAGAGTTTACAAGTGGCCTATCCCAATACCCATTTATTCCCTCTCCCTCAGGAACAGAACCTCCCATTTTAGCAAGGTGCATTGCCACCCAGGTAAAAGACTGCAATTCCCCCCACCCCTTGCATCTAGGTGTGGCCTGACATCTAGATTGCTGCATGAAATTTCGAAAAAGATTTCTTGAAAGGAAGGAGGGAATGTCCTCCTTTGCCGTTCCTCCTGTCACCAGCCTGGAATGTGGATGGGATAGCTGGGTCATGTCTATCTTGGACCAGGAGGTTTAGTCCAAAATGCCATACCCTAGACATAGTAGAGTAGAAAAAAGGGAAGGAGCCTGCGTCCCTGGTAATACCATGAAGCCATCATGTCAGCCCCAGGTTGTCAGCCTCTAGACTTCTTTAACATGAGAAATAAACGTGAAGTTTAAACTGCTGGTACTGGGATTATATATCCTATGGCACTGAACCTAATCCTAACTGATACGAAGTAGTAGATGCATAAATAATATTTTGAAGAAGTTTTTCACAGTAGCTAGCAAAAGTACTACACCCTAATCACAGTCTCTAACTAGCCCCTACCACACAAATTAGGAAAGGCTGCCTGTCAGAAGAAGGAACTCCCATACCTCTCCATTTAGGAAAGGCCAGAAGTAAAAGACCACCATTTTGAAGCCACTAAATCAAATGCCTCATTTCAAGCAAACTCACCTGTTCGGGGCATTGTACCTTATATGAGAGGGTGGAGAAAAAAATGTAAACTAATAATTAATTAGGCCTCAGAAGCCCTACCTCATAGCAAGTGAGTTCTAAAATGCCTAATTTTCCTTCAAGAAAATTTAGAGGGAGAGATGCATGCTTCAAACAAGGAAATTCCAAGCAAGTCAGTCAGGGAGTCTCAAGACCAGAAGCTACCTAATGAGACGATGGGGAATAAGAAATAGGGAATGGTGAGTGGTCTTTCCAGGCGTTCCTCTGCCCCTCAGTTATCGAGTGGGATGAAGAAATCATCTCTGACCCGAGGCCTGCACCCATGGGGATGTGTCACCACACATGTAATTCCAAGCCCAGCAATGAGAAGTTACCCAACAGCAGGGAAGACGAGGCCAAGATTCCAAGAGGTGCCAGATTTCAAGGACACGACTTAGCCACCTCAACCAGGAGAATGACTGAGTATTTTCCATTCCCTCTTCAGCAGTTGCAGCTTCTTCACTGCGCTTTTCAGAGGAGTCGCTTCAGCGTGTACCAGCCCTGCCTGTCATGTCAGTCCAGGGACTCTCTGAGAGAATATTCCTTCAACCCACAAGGATTCTTAAGGGCTCCCTTGGCTTCCCGCTTGCCATCTACCCATTCTGATTTCATGGGGTACCGTACGTGTACACACACACACACACACACACACACACACACACACACACACACATACAGCAACCTCAGGACTACAAGGTTCTCACCTCACTCTTCAGGCCTCTTCGAGATCCTGAAGGGCCAGGACTTCTGAGAGTGAGTCTCAGAAATAAAAGTTTTCGACACACTTTCCTACTCTGAAGGACTCATTCTCCAGGAACACCCAAGTGGGAAGGAAAAGTCATCTTTTAGGATTTCAGCGGTTGGATTTTGGTGATAAAGTTTTAAATTGCTGTCCATTATTAATGTTAAATTCGCAGCAGTCAGCCCTGAGATCTGCAATTATAACAATTCATAAAAACAGCCCCTTTGTTAGTCGTGCTTGAAGAGCTTTTGAAATATAATTGCAACGTGGTGCAAAGTGAAATAAAAATTCAGATTTTCTTTTACCGAGGCCATGAACAATACTGCCCTTTTTTTACAGCAGCGGAAAGCCTCAAGACATCCGTGATATTCCTTCAATGAGCTTTGTTCAATAAATGCTAAGCCTTGAAGCTTTTAAATGTATTAAAGTGATTATGATATCATCACTCCAAAGGCACTTCAATAGAACATTAAGACAGAAACAATTTTCCTCCACACAAACGGCATAACAGTAACAAAAAGTTGATTAAATGCACATTGTATCAAAACTGTTTTCAGTATTTACAGACATATGCAGATGACATTAACTGTAACCTACCCCATGGGCAGGAAAGAGAAGAGAAAGTAACAAAAGCGTTAGGGGGGGGAGCAAATTTTAACAAGAAATCTTTAAAACTTAAACTGTGGCTCAACTGTGACTCTGCTTTGTGGATTTACAGTCAAAGTCACACTACATAAAAGGGAATAAGGCTCAAAATTAATAAATACTAGTGGAGTACGAGTCCATATTTGCTCTCCGCCTCAGCCCAAACATACTCCGCACTCACAGATGCCATACTTCCTTAACTGCCTCGATGTGACAACTGGCAGGAAATGGGAATCTAGTTATTGAAAACATCACGTAATATACTGCAGGCAGGCGATGACTCTGCAAGGGGCAAACGCCGAAAGCGTCCCACCAGGAGGTGTGGAGAGGTGAGGAAGGGGCCAATAGGTGGGGTGAGAGCAAAACCCAAGATGTAGGTTCTCTTTGTGGCAGGCTTATTACAGGATGCTCTTAGCACAGATAAGGGGATTATGAATTCACATGTGAATTTATCCCCGATTAAACTTTCAGCAAAAGGGTCAGTTGGCTGGAATAGCAAAGCCGAGGCACCACGGTCACATGCCAAGGGTGAACCTGCCTGTAGGTTCTCCTGACACAGGAAAGTAAGAAAATGGGGGAAGTTTCAGCCCTTTCTTTGAGTACATATGGATGAGCATTTACACCTGCCTGTTCGGTTCCCTATCCTGCTATTTTGCTCAGCTGTATCTCGAGGACATGTTCCTAGGGCATTTTTAAAACTTGGTAATACCCTTTTTAATGGATGCACAATAGGGTGCTGGCGGCTATTTTTTGTAGTGGCTATTTATATAGCAAGAATACCTAGCCAATACTTGTCCTATTGGGTTCAAATATTTATCATCAATCTGTTTGCCTCCTAAGTTTGTTTATGGAGTTTTATAAGGTGAAAGTTTTTCATTTTAAAATTAAGAAGCAAAGCATTCTCAGGAAGGGAGGGGGGGACTTCCAGGAGAAGATAAACTCTCAAACCAGTCAAGACCAAATCCCTACACATGACCCGGTGCCATTCAACTTGTCTTACCCCCTAGGCCAAAGGAAGAGTGTCTGTGTTTCTCGGTGGAAAACACTCTATAAACAATGCAGACTACACAAGAAAAGCCACTGACAAGGCCTTTTATTACCCAACTTGGGGCCCTTGTGATTTTCTTTATGGAGAGAGTATCCTTGTCCATCACGCCAAGCACTGCTCCCTGGCCCTGGCGGCTTCTTAAACCAGCCCAGAGAAAGGAACACATAACAAAGGGCCAAGAAAAATGGGAAATAAAGACCATACAGTGGGTGACAAGTTCCCCACTCAAGCAACTAGCCGGTGCCGTGGGCCAGAATTGATTTTCTATATGACATCAGAAAGGATTACCTCTCCCCCACAATACTGCCCACGGGGATGGAGGGGAAATCATAATTAATTCAGGCAAATTCAATTCTGAGAGTCCAGTGACAAATACTTTCCTTATAATATGAAGCACAGTCTCAAAACATCTTAAAACATTTGGTGGGAGCTATAGCAACACACTCAATGCAATAATGACACAAAACTACACAATAAAATGCCTGTGACCAAACGGTCATAATTCTTTCAAGTGAGGAAAGAATATTCTTCTAAAAAATAAGTTTAAACCTCAAAGAAAACGCATTTCCGTTAATAATGCTGACTCTCCTTCCCTCCTGGTGACATGGGGTAGGTGGGAGTAGAGGTCCATTTAATTCCTTAACTATCTTGGTCCATTAGACCAACAAAAATATTCTCTGTGCAGGAAGGAAATGTATTATCGTGCTTCTGATGCAAGGAATCAGATGGGAGAGGTTGCTTCCATAGCCAATTTGACCTAAACCCACAAGCATCTAAAAATACCAGAGTAGTCAACTACAAATTAGCCACACCAGCAGAGAATTAGAGATACCCACATTCTAAAACAGATTACCAAAACAACTTCTCTTTGGCTTCAGAGTCCATCCCATGAGTGGTACGGCACTCCAGAGGGGAGAGCACTGGATCCGAAAGCTGACATCCCAGAATCAATAGTACCAATTCCAGCAGTCATCAGCCAGAAACCTTGGGCCAATTAAAACCTCTCTGGAAGTCCTTCTCTCAAACAAAAATGGTTGACTTACATTTGCCCATATGCTCTTTGAGTTGTAATATTCTATAACTATGGGCTTATTATAATCTTCCCAATGATAGTCTGCTTAGAATTACATTTGAATGAGTTTCTATTCTTTGACCCCCAAACACGGTAAGAATGTTCTGGATGCAAAAGAAAAAAACACACACACACACATTCTAGAATTAACAGTCCGAGCGTTGCTCACCCCAAAGTAGAAAATCAGAAGTTGACTGTGTGTATGTGTCATATGTGACTGTGTGTGTGTTATATGCGCACATGCTCAAGCACGCCACCTTCTTGGCCACAATAATTCTCACCTCATCATCACAACCCAATGTTTATTAAGTGCCCACGAAAGAATGCTTCTGTTCAGCTAATTATCTGATTAGAAAGGGTGATTAGAGTATGATTGATAGATTCAGTCTTTGAAATCAGATGGTTGATCCATATGCCTCCTCCTCGGGCACATTTATATGACCTCTCTGAGCTTCTATTGCCTCATCTGGAAAATGGGAAAGATAAGAGTACCTTGCCCCTAGGATTATTGAAAGACTCAAATAAGACACTCCGCATAGACACAGTAACCGCTATAGTTACTTATCACCACTACCTCTACTGATATCCCATTGGTGTCAGAGGTAAACAAGATTAAGTACTTAGCACCAGTACCTGGCACACAGTAAAAGCTAGTACAGGCTGCCATTACTCTTGTCATCTATTGCGCTCATCTATGTAGTTACTAGTACGTTATTGTCAGATACGCTTGTCGCATTTCTCTTTAGGGCAATACTCGTTTTCTCCACAATGATCATTTTCAATGGAAGAGTTCGAGAACTCAGGCCCCCTCAGACACAAATCACAGAAACCCCAATCAAACCAACACTTCCTGGTGATAATGACACTTGGTGAGAGGAGCCAGGGAGCACAGACCGGGAGACTTCTGCTCCCCCTCTGAGAAGTGAGAGGGTGAGAGCGCATAAGCTCAGACATCCCTCATACTAACGTTGCACAAGCCCACCTGTCAGCCATGACACAGTGTGGGCGGCATACGCAGCTCAGCTTCCCCTCACTGAGTGTTAATGCTTGATGCCCCCAGACGGACAACTTGAAATCCACAGGAGTAACTTTCACATGCAGCTGCCACACCAACTCATGGGAGATTATTACCAAAACCAGGGTTGAAACCATTTTCCAGGCTTGGCCTCATGTTGTTCTTCATATTAAACAATGGACACCAATGCACAGAAACAAGAGTTTCTCTCCTACTCCTTTAGTTTCCACGTAGAACAGTATCAGCAACACTCAGTTTTTATTTCAGTCCTCTACTGATGAAATTCCTTCTTTTTTTTTTTTTCTAAAAGTCCAAGGGGATGGGCATGGAAAGTTTCGCCCACAATGAGGTGACTGCTGCAAAGTAAGACGTCCTAACCTGTTAGGACATCGTAAAGGGTTGAGGCAGTTCACTAAGCAGGTTATTCTCTGCTCGTTATGAGCCACATTAAATAACAAGTAAGCGTTACATGTTCCTTTAGCTGTAACGGGTGTAATTTATCTTTCTTGGAAAGGTGCACAAGCTCATGTAGGGGCTGAAGTGAGAACGGAGACAACATGTGACCATGGTCACAGTTTGCCAATTTCAGACGGCTCCTACGAGGGGGAGGAAAACTGTGTGTTGAGGTTTAAGAGGGCTCCGGGTCTATAAGAGGGAACGAAGCAAACATTATGCTTCCAGGAAACAAGGCAGATGGCAATTCGGCATCTCCACTGGGCAACCCTCCTTTCTACGGACACCGCAGCTCACAGCTCTGCCGCCCATCTAAATTTTCTCTTGGCTTCCAGAAGGGTATCGCTGCTGACTCTGGATCTTTAAATAGAGCCATAGAGACACTGGCAGGACACTGGTCACCTCACCCCGGCCACCTGCTTACTGAAGGCCTGGGAAGTGAGTCTCAACAACCAACGGGCAGGAGAAAAGAAACGAAGATGATGGCAATGCCAACGTTTTATCCCTATAATTTAGTTACTTTATTAGAGTTTTCCTAACTCCTCTACACAAAGGGAAGGGTGAGCTACAGAAAACTAAGTGGCTTTGTCATCAAAAGCCTTCCCCACACTGGCACACAAACACCTGTCAGTGTAAAAGATGCTTCTTTACCAAGTCTTCATACCAATCAGGAGCCAGGCACACTCCGAGCGTTCAGACTATTTTCTTCCAATGTTTTGAAGTCCCTTTAGTTCACATGAAGGCTAAATATTTCAAAAAGGTAGGGAAAGGAGAGAGAAAGGTTTTTGTTTTTAGGGGTTTTTTTGTTTTGCTTTTTAAGAAAAAGGAAAAGAGATGGGGCCATGATTAAGAAGTCCTAAAAGCCTTTTAGCTGACAGCATAAGGCTTTGTTGAACAGCCTCTAAACCTCCACTGAGAGAGACAATTCGGCAGTAAGATAGAGGCAGAGCATACACAGGTCAGCACGCCCAGCCGCCCATATTCAGGTAGCCCCTTTTACGCCACAAGTCACGCTTCTCCCCAACAGCCCTTTGGCACACCGGAGGTCCAAGGTGGTATCAGACCAACAGACACATGAGTTCAACTACCTGATACATCATGTTCTGCCAACAGAGAAATTCGTTTGTACCAAACTCAGCACATTTCTGCAATTAAAACCTGAATTTCCAAAATAGCAGAACTGGTTTAAACCCTCAGTGTGCCCCGTGCCCCCCACCCCATATCAGTCCACTCATAATGCTCTGTCCTCGGTGCCGACATTAAGAAATGACTGCCACACTAGCAAAGTCGCTTTTCCCAGAGCTTGTCCCAATCAGCAGAGTTCGGACCACTCACAGATACCCAGCACTCGGGCATGCAAAGCATTCACGGGGAATGCCACTGGCTTATTGAGTGTCATGGTGAGAGCTGCATAAACCTGCATGTCATAATTTCAGCAGCTACTGCACTTCCTGCCATTCCGCCCTGATCAGCTGTAAGAGAATAGGAGTGCTGGGTGGGAAGCAGAAACCACAAGCAAGATTATATTAAATAACTTCACACATCTCCCACACATCCCAACATGAAACCATGGTTTCGGCAGCACGTGCAGCATTCAGCTTGGGTGTGTGAAACACCAGATTTTGAGTGATGGAGCACTCACCCCTATTCCAGACACACCTTTTCTCTGAAACTATTACACTTGGAGAGCTTCGAGCTCCTGCTCCAGACCCATCCATCTAACAACAGAAAGCCCCTCTCAAGCTCCTTTCTGACACCAGCCCATCACTCACCATTTGCTGGTACGCACAGTTTTTGCTGACAAAGCTCCATTACTAGAAAAAGCTCAGTAAGTAAAGCTGATTTGAAATAACTATATATTATATGGAGGCTGGATGCGGAAAACTGATTTGAAGTCTAGAAAATCATCATATAAAGAGGCTCTAGAAAGAAGTGCTTAATTATTGAAATACCTTCGCTTCCTACGGACCACACATCATTTGATTTATCGTCAGTGTTAAATATTGGTAATTTACTGGGGTCATCTGACAAAACAACTCCGTACAGCAAGTACATATCAGACACTGTAATTCTTCAGTTGAAATGCCTACAGCTCCCTGATTAATGTCCAAATACTCTGCTAATGCCATCAAACTGAGGTGTGTGCGAATTTCAGCTGACGTGAAGCTGCAAAGCTGAGAGCACCCCGGTAGGGAAGCCTGAAGAGTACATCGCCACGAGCTGTCCTCCATTGTTGCACAGTAGGCCGGTAACATGGCTGGGACGGCCCCAACGAGCATGCTTATGCCTAAGTGAATTGAATAGAGATGGCTGGTCCTGTGTGCCTCTCACTCCCCAATTCAACTGCAACAGCAAGTTACAGAGCACAAGACCTTGGGAGGAGAGTGTGTGCCTTCTGCCCCACATGCCTGGCTCACCCCAAGCCCAGCTCAGCTCATGGTTCTCCCAGCTCAGAATGTCTCATTACAGGCTCTCTGCCTCCTAACTCCTCCTAGCTCTTCAAGGTCCATCTCCTGCATAGAGCTTTCATCAGCCAAGCTCAAAACACTCTCTCCAGTGTTTCAACTCCTACTACTACCAGTAAGTTTTGACGTCAGGTTGTCAGTCTCCTTAATAAATTCAAGGTAGAATCCACATCTTCTATGTAGCCTATGGAGTTCTTAGTAGGTATAAGAATGAAAAAGAGTGACTCAGTCTCAGGCCATGATTAAGTCAGGCGGTCCAAAACCAAGGAATAAAAGAATCCTGATGCCGGGTCACAAGGAAATCTAATTGATAGATTTCTAAGCCTATAGGTTGAAAACAGAAGTACAACTTTTGGAAGGGCCTATTTACAGAACTCAACCATAAACTACGTCCTAAAGAGTACCTAGAATTCCAAGAAATAGTAGTAGTACAAACCATATTCTCTGATCACACTTCACAGAAATTTTAAAACCTTCTCTTCACAACTAGTGACAGTACATCCCTACAAAGGGATGTTAACAGGATTAATAAGTGCCTCAATATTAAGAAATCTAATACAGTTTATCATATTAGTTAATAAAAAATGGGGGAACCACATGCTCATCTCCACCGATGATGCAAAAGCACTAACATTAAAATCCAACATCAGTTCCCAATTTTTAAAAAAGCAATAAACTGTAGATGCCACTTTAATATCCTGATTTCAAGTCCTTTGGGTATATGCCCATAAGTGGAATGGCTGGGTCATTAGGCAGTTCTATTTTTCATTTTTTAAGGAACCTCCATACTGTTTACCATAGTGGCTACACCAGTTTACATTCCCAACAACAGGGCACAAGTGTTCCCTTCTCTCCACATGCTCACCTACACTTGTTATTTTTGTTTTTTTTTTGTTTTTTGTTTTTTTATAATAGCCATTCTAACAGGTATGAAGTACAGCCAATACTGTATTGTATTCTTAAATTTTGGCTAAGAGAGTGAATCTCATGTTGTGTTCTTATCACACACACCATCCTCATCATCATCATCACAATGGTGGGAGGAAACTTTTAGAGGTGATAGATAGGTTTACAGCATAGATTGTGGGGATGGTTTCACAGATGTATACTTATCTCCAAACTCATCAAGTTGTATGCATTAAACATGTACAGCTTAAGGGGGGAGGGGCGTGGTAGATGAGGGTAAAGGGGAACAAATATATGGTGATGGAAGAAGAACTGACTGAGTGGTGAACACACAATGGGATTTATAGATGATGTATTACAGAATTGTACACCTGAAATCTATGTAACTTTAATAACCATTGTCACCCCAATAAACCTTAATTTTAAAAAAAGCATAAAGGAAAAGACTAATAAACTCGTGTACCAAAATGTAAAAAAAAAAAAAAGTACACCTTTTTGTATCTCAGTCATACCTCAGCAAAGTGGGTTTTTTTAAGCAACAAAGAACACTGCTTTTAAAAATATTTTTTACAAGCCTCTCAGTACTATTAACCAATGCAATTAGAGAAAGAAAAGAATTGAAAGTATAAAAATTAGACAGCAGCAAAATAATTTTTTCCATATGATACAACTGTATGCCAAAAGCCAATAGAATTAACTGAATAACTTTTAGAAAAGAGACATTAATAAGGTGGATTGTTATAAAATTAACATTTAAAAACCAATAGTTTTACTCATTACTTCATGTCCAATCATTCCATTTCATTTAACTACAATTTACAAGCCCTTTTATTTTTGCAAAGCATTTCTCAGAATCCTAGGAAGTAGATATTAATCAATCCCATTTTACAGGTACAGAAAAGAAAGCTCAGGATGGTTAAGTCACTTTTCACAGTCACAAAGCTAATAAATAGCAGTGCCTGTCCTCTGACTCCAGCCCTGTATTCATTTCCTTAACAAGATGCCTTTTTTCCCCCATAAGACAAGAGATATTAAATTCCGTGGGTGTTTTTCTCAACTCAGCCAAAATTAACTCTTAAACCAACAGCAGATCTTAAGGCCTTGCTCTCTGTTTCTAATGTAGAAATTATCTATGAAAATGGACCTATGTGTTAATGAGGTAGAATGATGAATGCTATACACAGACACCTAGATAATGAAATAATTCTTAACTAAGCAGAATATGCAATTAACACTCATTTTTGCTTCAAGATTGCATATGGAGTACTTTTCCCCACAATTCTTAATGCAAACCAATGATTTATCAAAATTTCTTTTTTTTTTTTTTAAGATTTTTATTGGGGAAGGGGAACAGGACTTTATTGGGGAACAGTGTGTACTTCCAGGCCTTTTTTCCAAGTCAAGTTGTTGTCCTTTCAATCTCAGTTGTGGAGGGTGCTGTTCAGCTGCAAGTTGTTGTTCTTTCAGTCTTAGTTGTGGAGGGCGCAGCTCAGCTCCAGGTCCAGTTGCCGTTGGTAGTTGCAGGGGGCACAGCCCACCATCCCTTGCGGGAGTCGAACCGGCAACCTTGTGGTTGAGAGAATGCGCTCCAACCAACTGAGCCATCCGGGAGCTCAGCGGCAGCTCAGCTCAAGATGCCATGTTCAATTTTAGTTGCAGGGGGCGCTGCCCACCATCCCTTGCGGGACTCGAGGAGTTGAACTGGCAACCTTGTGGTTGAGAGCCCACTGGCCCATGTGGGAATCGAACCAGCAGCCTTCAGAGTTAGGAGCATGGAGCTCTAACCGCCTGAGCCACCGGCCGGCCCCCAAAATTTCTTTTTAAATCACAGGAAACACATATTTCTAAAAGCTGTCATTTCATTTCAAGTTAGCAAAGTATTATAATTGAATGCAAAATATATCCCGATACCTGTGGCAGTGGACCAATTTGTCCAGAACTAGTAAACTCCTCAGATTATCATGGAAGATAATGACATAAACCACAAAGCTAAGCTGAAACACAGACTTTACTCAATCACTTAAAATGTGTTGCATGCCTACCATGTGTCAGGCATTGTGCAGGGTGGTTGGAAATACCGTACACAGTAAGACCCCAAACTTGCCCTCATGGAACTTAGTATTTAGTTGGGAAGACAGACAAAAAATTATATATACATATACATATACATATACATATACATATACATATACATATATATATATATATATATAAAATTGCAACTGTAGTTGCTATCGTATCAGCCATCTATTGCCAAAATAACCCTGCGAAATAAACTACCCCAAAACTCATTTATTCTCATGTATCTGCAAATCAGCTACAACGTGTAAGGGTTAGGCTGGACTCCAGATTGCAGACTGCAGAGACGGCTCAGGTTCACTCTACATGAGTTCAAGAGGCCCAGTCTCATAAGGGGCAATGGCAGAAGCTCAGCAGAGACAGACAGAATGTGCAAGGCCTCCTAATATCTACACTCAGAACTGGCACACTCTCGCCTCCACCGGTTTTTCACTGGCCTGAGCAAGTCACATGGGCATGACCAACATAAGTGGGCCAGGGAATATACTCTGGAGGAGTAATTGCAAAGCCACATGGCAAAGGGCATGGATATAGGGAGGGCGACACCTGGGAACAATGCCATCTGCCACAGCCATAAAAGAAAGACAGGCGATTCTATGCGATCACCCAACAGAGAAATTTGACCACGTGAGGGAGGTCAGGGAAGACGTCCCTAAGAAAGTACAGCGGGGACTAAAATCTGACAGACAAGTAGAAATGAAGGCAGAGAAAGGAGAGGTAAGAGACTTCCCCACCAGAGATTGCCACCACCATCCATCCAGTTGTTCCAACAATAAACCCAAAAGTCAGCTACTATTCCTCCCATGCCTCAGCCCTCTACATCCACTCAGCACAAATACTGTTAAAACTGCCTCCTAGAATATTGCTCAGACTCATCTACTCTCCTTTCCTCCACCACTGCTCCACGGCAGGCCGCCACCCCTCATCTGGAAGATTCCACAGCCTCCTAACTCACAGCCTAAACTGCACTGCCAGCCCACTCTCCACCACAACAAAAGTGGTATTTCTAAAATACAAATATGATCTTGCCACTCTCCTACCTAAAACCATTCAGTAGCAACCCTTTACCCTCAGAATGAAATTAAACCCCTTTGTGATCTGGCCCCTCCTTCCTTCTTTGTGTGCCCTGAGCATACTCATTCTTCCTGGGTTGCAGACATTGTCCATTCTGTTCCCTCTGCCTGAAATACTCTTCACCTCCCAACAGCACCTTACTTGGCCACCTCTCCTCACTGACACAGAAGCTTTGCGAGGATGTTTTTCACTGCTGTTTGCCAGCAATCAACATAGTGAGTACTCCCCTTAACACACAATGGTTTGTAAACTGAAAGAATGAATGAGTGAATTCTTCAAGTTTCCCTAGTTAAACACCTCCTTCAGGATGCCTTCCTTGGTACTCTTCCCACTTTCCCAGGATTGGGTGTACCTTTCAGTTGTTCTCAGAGCAGACTAAGCTTTCCCCATGATAGCATCACCTCACTAGTCACTTGGCCATATCCTGCACTCAATGCCCCAACTAAAATGGAAGCTCCATGAAGGTAGGAGCTCTTCCCGTTGCAGGCAAGAGCCCTGGAAGCTGGAGTGAGCCAGAAATGGCATTGCCTTGAAGGAGATCTCCAAAGACATGGGACCAAAGAAAGATGGAAATGAAGCAAGGGAAGAAGCTTAGGGTGAAGGCCCAGATCAAATGAACCATGTACACGCTTCAGGGATACACAGAGGACATGCGTGGGGGAGGCGGGGTGTGAGGCAAAGATCAGAAGGAGGACTGACGTCGGCCCTGAGGCCGCACAGCCCCATATCTGACTCACCATTACCGGTTGCACAGTGATACGCTCCTTCTATGCAGAAATGTATGCAGGTGGGACAGTATCTCCATACCTTGTAAAAATGCCCAAATTTCTACTGAAATCCATTACACATTGTGAAAGAAATGGTCTTTGGGACACTTTTACTCGTTGTCATTTTTGTTTCAAGGGGGCAGAGTACACGTAAATAAAACTTGAGGGAGATGTTAATGTCTTTTATAATGGAACAGGACTTCATCAATTCAGTCAACTCCTTCCGAAGTTATTAAAGAACAGCTCTTGAAATGCAAAATGCTAAGTACTTACGTTGAAACAGAAACCTTCCTTAACTCAGTCACTTAAATGTAGTTCTGTGACAAGGGACAAAGCAAAGCCACTCGAGAGGCAAGCCCAAGCAAAATCAAATATTAAAAGTAAAGAAGTTAAAGGACTGGAGATGCTCTGTCAACAGGCAAAGCTATGGCCTCGTTGGGTCTTCAATCTCCTAGTTATTAATGGCAGACAGTGCCACATCCGTCACCAAGCCTGAACCAAGGACCTTTTGCCTGAGGTTAGGTTTCCAAAGTATCCACTCAGCACATTCTGGCTCTTAAATATGATGTTCCCTTTGCTATTTTTCTCTACCTAACTCGGAGCAGGCTGTCATGTTGGGAGAGAGCTGCCTTCTCTCAAGGTGAATGCAGATGGCACTCAGCAGGTAACGGGCAGCACAGAGGCATAAAGACCCACCCTCTGCATCCTTTGGCCCTTCAGAGTAACAGTCTGAAAAATCAAAGGGGTGACAATCCATTTCTTAAGTGGGGCATGGCTGAGATACCAGAGAACTGGGAAAGGGGGAACAACAGAGAGAGAGAGAAAGGAGGCCTCATGGTAGGCTGTGCCTCAGGGACCGTGGCAGCAGTGGCAGTGACCCAGCTTGCCTCTGTGGGAGAGGGCAGGGGCGTCTCCAGTGCAGGAGAAGAAAGGGGCCTTCGTGGATAAATCATTAGAAAAGGCATAGTAATTACCACAGATACGACAAGAAGGCCTAAATGACAAGGAGTTATCTCAAAGCCCATAATTCCTGCAAATGAGTGACAGGCCCTGGGTGATGTGAATCCTCCCTCGTGACTTACACGGGTGGCCATGCACGCTGGTGCTGCTTCATCAGAAGGGACCCTCTTGGTAGGGACAGCAAGACCCCAGGAGTTACACAAGCCTCATGCTGGCAACCACATGTGGGGACTTGGCTGAAGTGGGAGGCTCCTGGGAACACAGAGGCAGCTGAGCAATTAGGCACAGAGAGTTAGGGCAAACTTCGTGGCAATGAAGCATTCATATTGTGAGCCTGGAACATGTAGACGTTTGACAGGTGTTATGGGGTTTCCTAGGGAAATGGTGTTATGGTCAGAATTGTGTCCCCCCCCAAATCTATATGTTGAGACCCTAACCACCTTGTACCTCAGAATGGGACTATGTCTGGAGGTAGGGGCTTTAAAGAGGTAACTGACAAATAAGGTCCTTAGGGTGGGCCCTAGTCCTCTATGATTGTGTCCTCAGAAGAGCAGGTTATGACATAGACACACTCAGAGGGAAGACCTGTGCGGACACAAAGAAAAGGTCTCTACAAGCCACGGAGAGAGGCCTCAGGGGAAACCAACCCTGCCAGCGCCCTGATCGCAGATTTTTTTGCCACCAGCACTGGGAGAACATAAATGTGCTGTGTAAGCCACTCCACCTGTGATATTTTGTTATAGCAGTCCTAGCAAACTAATACAAAAGAACAACACAAACAAAGACCAAGATCTGGGAAAACACTAGACACCCTGAGTCAGGCCATTTGGCTGGAGCTTAAGAAAAAAGGAATGAAGCTAGAAAAGTCTCTTGTAACCTAAGAGGCTGGCCTGCATTTCAAGCAGGGGAGTAATCTGGATCAGACGGTGCCTCTGGACCATTCTTGCTCTGTTGGCAAGGTTTTAGAGGAGAGAAGAGATGTGGGTAGCCAGAGCAACTAAGATATTTTAGCAATTCTTAAGGGTATGAGAACATGACCTTAGACTTAAACTTGGGCTATTGGGTAGATGGTGTCACCAGTAACTGAGATAAACGAGACAAGAATGAAGGCGGGGAGGAAGCATATGAAATCTGCTTTGGATGGGCTGAGTCTGCACATACTCAGAGTAGGAAGGCAGGGCAGAATCCACCCCCCACTTCACTGTCAGCTTATGACACCACCACCACCCACTTGCCGAGCCTGGGTCCACACATGTGCAAACACATCTCTTCCTATTTGGGGCCCCACATTCACAAGCAGTGATTTTTTTTTTTTTTAATTAACCCAACATGATGACACTACAACAAACTGAACGCTAACACAATGCTCTTAAAACAAAAACCCAATAAGTCGTATTAAAAAAGAGACAATAGGCCCAAAGTGGAGTCGCTTGTGCTAAGCCCCGCCATTATGAAACAGAAACTTAATACCTAATTACAGTGTCAACTTCTCCCAGGAACAGAACCTTAAATCAGTCAATCTGGAATTACCTGGTCAGCACTGGTGAGAGGTAAACTGCCTGACAGACCTCTGCCACCCGCTAAGGGAAGGTGACCTTGCCACAAACAATCCACTTTCTTCTAATATAACTTCCTTGCCCGTCTTCATTCTGCCTATAAAAAATCTTTCATTGTATGCAGGTCTTCAGAACTCCTTCCTATCTGCTAGATGGGATGCTGCCCAATTCATCAATTATTGAATAAAGCCAATAAGATCTTTAAAATTTAGTCAGTTGAGTTTTGTTTTTTAATACTATGAATAAGACTTGAATCACACCACTTTAAATTCAGCTCCCCATAATTCCAGAAAGGCTCGGCATCCCACTTCCATTCTGATGGGTCAGAATCTCTGGTGAAGCTGTCAGAACATTCTAATGTTTGCAAATTGTGAAAGTTCAAGCAAGAGTCAAACATGTGGGAAGGGGGTGGTGGTGAAGGGCAGCTCTTAGAATATTGTGGTCTTGGACCACTTAAAAACAATCACAAATCTCTTTCAACACCCACACCTTCTTTCAGAAGGAGAAAAACATTTAAAAGCTCTGCCTATTGGAAAAGAAAGTTGTATGAATCATTTTATTTCGTGCTCCATCATTTACTCAGCACAGGCTTCAGTGACACCTCCTGATTGGGTTTAATTTTAAGCCAGCAAGCACACCACATACCGCATTGTCAGAGAAAGTTCCATTTCTCTCCAAGCCTGATGGGCGACTATTGTAATGTAAAACCCTGGGATTTAAATAACACAAGCGGATTCTATTATGAGAAGAAAGGTTTATATTTTGGAGTCTTTTTATTTCAAAGGAGCCCAGATACCAAACCATGAATTACCTGAAACAATGGGCTTCAATGATCAGCTCTATGCCAGTTTCTTGAGGGAAAAAGACTACTTTACTTGCCTAATGACCAGGACTCGGTGATCCAATTATCTCTCAGAAACAGTCCCAGGTTCTCAAAATTAACACTGGTTAGGAAACCTGGAGGAGGAAGAAGACCTGGCTGACCCTGAAATGGCCCGATTTCTTCACGACGCCATCCTCATCCAGGCTCCAGGGCCCTCCCTGTCCCCAAGGCCCTGGCTCCCACAGCCAAGCTCTGAGCACCAAACACCCACGTTCATCTCTAGGGAGAACTTCTGTAGAGGCCTTGGGGTCACAGGAGGACCATCTCCCCAAGAAACACAGAAAGGAAGCAATGAGAATCAGAGGGAGAAAACCTAAGAGCGATCGTGTCCTGATTTTCAGGCGCCCAACCAGAAACTGCCCACTCCACCCTCCCGTGAGGTCCTGGTCTCTCCAACGATCCCACTGACAACACGGAAATCTTACTCTGATGTCCCCGAACAGCATTTATAGTCTCTCAAGAGACATTTTTGAACATGACTATGTACCAGATGCTGTGCTAGAGATAAAAGAACTAGTGTCCGCCCTCAATGAGCACAGCGGGTGGGCAGTGTCATGCAGGGTGTCATGCGGGGTCTCAGCTCCTGCTCCCTGCATAAGAACGCAGGACATGGTGAGGCCAAAAAGGAACACCAACAGACCCATAGATAGGGGAGTCATACCACTATATTCTCGATGGCGGCTGGGTTGGAGACACAGGAAGCAGGAGCCACAAGATCCGCAACCCACCATCCACTTTTCTGCCAACCAACGTCACATGCCAATTGCAATCTGCCATGTTAATTGCAATCCGCGCTTGCTAGCACAGCCACCATCCACTGCTAGCGTAGCCACGGCAGTTATATTAGTGGCCAATGGCTCACTGGTTACAGCTGACAGCTAACTAGCCACCGCTGATGACCAACCAATCACAGTTGATGGCCATTTACTACCCAAACCAGCATCTTTCCATGTGAGGCTGAGAGCCTGGAAACTGCACTCCTGGCTCTGTCCCCACACTCCACCCCTCCAGGGTCTTGCCTCACAATCTACACGACAAGCATCCTCTGCGAGGGGCCCTGTGCGAGGAGCCTGGAGGTGAATGAAATATCCTGGACACAGCCAGCCTCTCTGGGCACAGGCAGGGTTTCTCAGGCACCATCAGTCCTTCTGGGCATGGCCAGTCTTCCTGCGCACAGCCAGGGTTCTCAGGGTACATGCTGGAACAATAATGGCTCACAGCCAAGGTGCTTACATATTCTCAATGGCGGCGGGCGAGACACAGGAAGTAAACATCCATCAGTACCCCAACATGGTGGTACGTTCCCAAGCAAACAGTCAAGCTGTCCATCAAATCAGGGCTGAAAGGAAATTCCCCATAATCCACAGTCATTTGCCCGGGTTGTGTGTTGGCCTCACAATGCATGCCATCTCCACAGGGCGAGGGCTCCAAGTCCTCCCCAACCTGGGGGTGAGGGATGACCTTTACCTCACCCTCAGCTCCCACGGAGGACTCAGCAAGCGTTTCCTCCTGGGACTACAAGTCCCACACCTGGACAGCTTCATCAAGCACTTCCCAGCCCCAGGGCCACAATGACTTTTGCTTTCTCCGGCCTATGCTGGTTGGAGAACCATCCACTCCTCCACGGGGGTCTCCGGCAGTTGTTCCTCCTGGTCTTCCTGAGACTGAGTGTTCATACATATAAACTGCTCCATTACCTTTCAGAGAGTTTTGGCTGACACCATACCCTGCTCACTGCGCCATGTGTCATGCAGGGTGTCATGCAGAGTCTCAGCTCCCGCTCCCCACATAAGGACGCAGGACATGGTGAGGCCAAAAAGGAACACCCACAGAGCCACAGATAGGGGAGTCATACCACTATATTCTCACTGGTGGCTGGGTTGGAGACAGAGGAAGCAGGAGCCACACGATCTGCAACCTGCTGTCCGCTTTTCTGCCAACCAACCTCACTTGCTAACTGCAATCTGCCATGCTAACTGCAATCCGCGCTTGTTAGCTCAGCTACCACCTACTGCTAGCATAGCCACAGTAGTTATATTAGTGGCCAATGGCTCACTGGTTACAGCTGATGGCCAACTAGCCACAGCTGATGGCCATCCGATCACAGCTGATGGCCATTTACTACCCGAGCCAGCACCTTTCCACGTGAGACCGAAAGCCTGGAAACTGCACTCCTGACTCTGTCCCCACAGCAGATAGTGCCATGAAGCAACACTTGTCCTACAGTGTGACACACATCGCCAAGTGTTAAGGCAGGACAGACAACCAAGAACAATTTCCTGTCGGAAGTGGCACTGGGTCAGATCTTGAAAATAGTGCCTCAAGATTTGTTTACCAGATGAATCAAGTACTATGTCACACATACTCACACACAGGACTCTTAACAATCCATTCGAAGGGACTAGTCCCCGGGAAATAGGACACAACACAAAGTGAAATGATATCACAATGCGGGCCTCAGGATATGTCCCACTCTAAGTACCTTCCAAAAAGGTCCAAGGCAAACTGCCCTCGAGCCGTGGTCACCTGACAGAAGGTCTGCTGCAGTAACAAGTCTATCCCATACCACTAGGCTGCCTTGAAGAGCAAAAGCACTCACTGCCCTACTGCCTCTTCCTGAGGCCTAATCCGCCCCTAGATTCTCTTGCTTTGATCACAAGAATCCTTGGTTTCAAGGGAATTCTGGGTAATGAGTCATCTAACCATCCAGGAGAGAGGGCAGCGCAGGGGGAGGAACAGCATATGCAACCACACGTTTTAAATTATATCACATAGAACATGGTTCAAAGGGATGTTCCCCTTTGTGGTCCCCAGACCAGCAGTATCAGCATCATTCAGACCCACGGAACCTGAAACTCAAAGGGGAGAGCCCAAGAATTGATATTTCTAACAAACTCATAGGTGACGCTAAGGGTCCCAGACTATAGGTTCAGAACCACTGCCCTAGGGGAAATTTCCTTGGTCACTGGTGAGATGATGATGGTGCAATTACAACAGCACTAGTAACACTTACCAAGCAGTTACCATAAGCCAGACACTACCCTAAGCAACCTGCCAGCTTCTTCTCCTTTAATCCTCACAAGCAGCCCTTCACAAATGAGGAATCTGAGCCCCCACAGAATGTTAAACAGCTTAGCAACATCACAGCAGGCAACGGAAGGGCTGAGATTTGAACCTAGTAGATCTCTTTTGAACTCCCAACTTCTCTGCAGATGTACTAACAAGTTCACCTCTAGATGCAGCCGGCTGAGCTGCTGCCTGGAGATTCCAATGGGAGACTGGGACAAGAGTCTCTGAGAAACTCCGAACACCAAGAAAGCACTCAACTTTGGAAACCCAGCACTTCCCAACACAGTTTGAGGAACACTTATCTCTTTGTAGAATACCCAGATCTATTATTTCTTTAGCTCTCCCACATCTCACGGAACTTACAGCCTCTGCAGCATTACTACCTAATTCTATCAGTGTCATACACTGGCCCCTGCAGAACAGCTCGCGGTTGGGGTCCACTTTAGTGTACACTCCTGCTCTGACCCCTTCAGTTGGTACCCCTGGTTTCCCGCCATCTTGATATACATCCCTGGTTCACCCTCACCGTGGTGTACACCTACAGTTAGGCCCCTACTTGGTATCACAGGACCCCCGCTTTGGTTTACATCCAGTCTATCTCTAGCCAAGAACTCAGTAGCAGCAAGAGGAAAGACTTCCGTAGCTTCCAAAGCTTCCCAGGCTGGTGGTAAACAGCTCTCTTGTTCTATCATGGGGGGAGAGAGGATGCAAACCTTAGAATTGTTGCATAGACCAAACCCCATGCTGGGTCGACCTGACCCCTAAAGCTCAGAGTGACCAAGAAGGCAGACCATGCCCCCTGAGCCCTGCACTCCCAAGCTCAAGGGCATTGAGCTCTCCGATCTGGTCACATCCACTCTCCCACCTGCTCCTAGGACCTCAGCAAGAGAGGGGAACTGGGACCGAAACAAGGACAGATGTCAGGCTTTGCTCTGGCTCAGGGCAGAAGGCAGCTTTAGAACATTTTCCCTTCTCTTCACCTTTTGTCAATGCCTGACCGTTGCCAAACTGCAAAGATCACTGCTCAAAATTAAAAGTGCACACCACATGTACAACCGACATGATTTTTCCCTCCTGATTCAGCAGTGCACAGGAAGAACTTTCACTCCCACAAAGGAAACTTCCAACGATTCAATTTGTAACCGAGCAAAGGTTCCATCCACCTGGTGCTACAGACCGCCAACTACACTGATACGGGGGTGCAGTGAAAGAAAGTGGTGTTCACACTATAGCCCTACTCAATGGAGAACGGGCAGCTTGTGCTGGGAAAACCTCAACTCCCAATCGAGGACTCGGGGTGGGTTTTTAAAGGTTTAAGGGGAACAGGAAAACAAAGCTTCCACAATGCTTAGCGGACGCATTAGTGGGCAACATTAATTAGAGGACCTTGGAGCTTGGCAATATATGGTAAGGGGCGTCAGCACCAGACCTTCCTGGACAGTGGACCTTGTGCTTCTCAAAGGGGTCCAGTGTTCAAATTCTGGTTATGTTCTGGTCCTTTGGTTCTGTGTGTTAGGGAGGGCGGAGGTGAGACTGATTCTGGGTGCAGCTGGAGGTCAAAGTTCCCTCCTCTGGGCATGCTTCAGCTGCATGACTTGTGGTTTTGGTCTACTTTGTCTGAAAAAGCAAATCAGTATCTGGTTAAATAGGATAGGATCATTTTGAGCTGTCTCTATAATTATAAATCACCCCTTTTTGTTGTTCATGCCTCAATTTTAAGGGAAATAGGGCAACCAAGTCTGGGTTCAATTAAGATAGAGGATTAGCTTCAAGATGGAGTCGTATTTTTCTGTGCCCCTCTTACCCAGCTCTTGCAGTGTCACCCCACCCACCTCTTCCGCAATGCTCCCTGAGCCAATGGTCCCTGAGGCATTCTGGGGTGTTCAATTTACAATCAGAGACCACAGCAATGGTAGAGATAGCAGCAGGCCAGGACACCTGTTCCGTAATATGAGACAAAGAATAAAGAGTAACTTTTGTTATTACGTCCCTCCAGGACCCAAACCATGATGGAGATTATCGTGACGATCACTGGAGACCAAGAAAATTGGGTTTGATAGCTACTCGCTTTGCTCCTAGCTGTAAGAGTACCTAAGATCAGGATTATGTTTTAAAAGGAGTTGTTTGGATCTGGTTCTGGGGAAAAGGCATTTCGAACAGCAGAGGGAAGTAGGTAACACATCATCCCTATAATATATATTAGAAAAAGGATAACCAGAAAAATTTGTAACCCAGATCAGAGGAAGAATCCAATACCACAGAGGAAGCCAACTGAAAAGATCAGAGAGTAGGTCAAACTCTGCTTCTTTGTCAGAGACTTGCTGGAGCCAGGTGGCTTCCTGTCTAATTGTATCTAGGTGGGTTTTGATGTCTGCAGAAGTGTTTATACAAATGCAACATAACAAGGTGGCTACTGCATAAACACCTCCTTGTCCAGATAACACTCTAAAGCAACCCCATTGCCTCAGGACCCAAGCGCTAAGGACACTCAGGTGGTTTGGGAGTCTTGGAGCTTGAGCAATACAGCAGGCCAAATGGCTGACTATAACGGTTTAAACTCCGTAACCTCAGGTATTTGATAAGAGATGTATTTACGAAAACAAGAGAAAAACAAAGGTTAATGATAAGAACAAATTATAAACAAGTTTCTGAGTTTGTAAGGCTATCAGTCAAAAGAACTTTTAGAGATAAGGTTGGGAGCATCTTTTATAGTTTGACACGTCTCTGATGGCATCAGGTGCTCAGGTAAACTCAGGTAGCTTACACCACATCAGTCATTGAGATTGTTTAAGCACGAGCTATTGTGGGGATTTCTCTAAAATTTGTATCATGTCACCTAGCTGCAGTTTGTAATTGTGAGGCTCAGGAAAAGGGCAGTTGCAGCTCTCAGTGATTCCAAGTCAAAGGACGAGAGAAAAACTAGAAACACGTTTGGAGAGTCATAGGCAGATATTGGAAGGAACTAGAAGAGTTCAGGATCCAGGCCAGTTTACAAGTAGAAAACAAAATTCAACAGACAATGAATAGCACTAGACTCTAATATCCACAAAGGTATATTATAGTTTCAATTGCAATAATATCTCTCTAAAACTCACCCCCATGTTTACCAAAGATTGACAAATTCAGACTAATTTTTTTGCAAAATAAGTCTAGCTTCAATAAACTTGGCCTGATTATTTGTATAAGTCCAGCAAGAATAGTAATGAACCATATACGCACTTTTAAATCTTTGCTGGAATTTTTCATAAGGAATCTTCAGATTGAATTTAAAAAGGCCTCTTAAAGCCAGAAAACCCAGAGCAAGGACTTGCCATCAGAGATTGCCTGCAATACCAATAGTTTTGGGTAAAGTCATTTTTTTCCTGCTCCACCTTTTTATTATTAAATTTATTGGGGTAACATCGGTTAGTAAAATTATAATTAAAGTGTACAATTCTATAATACATCTATATAATGCATTGTGTGTTCACTACCCAAAGTCAAATCTCCTTCTGTCACCATATATTTGACCCCTTTTACCCTCTTTTACCACCCCTCTCCCCTCTTACCCTCTGGTAACCACTAAACTGTTGTCTTTGTCTACGATTTTTTGTTTGGTTTTGTCTTGTTCTTTGTTGCTTTCATTTTATATCCCACATGAGTGAAATCATATAGTTCTTGACTTTTCCTGATTTATTTCACTTAGCATGACAATCTCAAGATCCATCCATGTTGTCGCAAATGGCAACATTTCATCTTTTCTTACGGCCGAGAAATATTCCATTGTATATATGTGCTACATCTTCTCTGAATTCCTCTGTTCTTGAGGTCCTCAACATACGCTGAGGTCCTTTCCTCTCATTATCACAACTGCAGTGGCTTAATCTCTATCAGTTAACATGTATGCAGCTTATGGGTTTTGTGCAGGCGGTGAGCATCCGGCATGTCAGGCAGGGTGAAGGTGCCGCGAGCATTGCAACGTGAGTGGGGTAGCAGAGACCATGTTCAGCAGCCTACCTTAGTGCTGTGGCGGTTCCTGTTCACAGAGTAATTGAGCTAACTTCTACAGGACCGATGAGGGTCACATTAACTGGCTAAGACACACCTCACTCTGGCAACAAGTGTCCTATCCAACTTGGAGGAAGTTGCCAGTCCAACCTGCATTCACGTGTCCCCTCCCCTGGTTCAGTATCTCAGGGAGCTCTGAACCATAGTTGATGGCCCTTTATCAGCTCTGGTGCTAAGGCACCAAGCCATATAGCCTTTAACAGATATGGCAGAAGAACGTCCTTTGCAGCACTTCCTAAGCCTCGGTAAGGAGCCAGCCCTGTGCTATTATCAGCTGAATTCATTTTTCTAACTGCCTCACCAATAACCTTTGCCCACCAGTGCGAGGTAAAGGATATTTAAGGAACTTGCAGCTGCTGGTTAGGGCAATACACCTAGGGGCTTAAGGAATAGGAAGGCTTTGCACCTAACTGGAAATATTTACGTGTACAATATTTACATTCGGCACTGTTGTCCTGCATTACTAGTATTTTGATGCCCTGACCTACAGCTCTTGAACAACAGTTGACCTCTGTACAGATACCACCTTGTTCAGCTGGAATATAATCTAAAGCAATTCCATTATCTAATACAATTTTGGCCAGAGAGTCTAAGGCCTCCTTTTGAGATGCTATGGCTTGAGTAGTCTCATTAGCTATTTTTCCTAACATTATGGAAACGTTTCTACTCACGTGTTCATGGGTTTCCATGCTCCACCAGGGAGATAAGTCCTGCCAAACAATGGCAAAAACCATCTTCCTGAGAACCAGGTAGATAGTCAGAATATCGGGGAGCTTCTCTTTTGAGTCAGCTGAATAAATTTAAAGGAAGCTAATTAAATTGTATATGTCCAAAGGAGATGGCAAAGCACGTGGGATGTTAGAAATTCAGGCGAGTAGACTGGAGACAAAGAGGCACGGCAGTGAGTCATGCACCACTTCTCTTTTGTTAGTTGTCTTCTAAACAGTGACTTGAGATGAACAGACGGGTGGGTTCGAAGGAGTATTCCAACTGTTGGGCTATATCCATGGCCAGAACAGGAGCACATCCCCCCCACCCCTGTGATTTCGGGAAGCATCCTGAGAGGGTTTCCGTTAGTGGTAATATAGGTCTAGGGTTTCTTAAGAACAGCTGAGTCAATTTAACAGAGGATGGGTTATTAGAAGAACCTGGTAGGTTGGGCTCAAGCTGATCGTCAGGATGCTTGTTTTCCCATGATTTTAACATTACCCAATCTCCAGGACTGATGCCATGGAGAAGGACATCAGTGAGGCACATCTACTTCTAGAAGTAAACTTATGAATAGCTATTAAATTTAGACCTAAGGACTGCCTGTAAATTTTTTAAAAAGCTTAAGATGACATAGTTAGAGCTCTGATTATAATGCAATTGACAAGTTTGCTTTTCTCTGTAACATCTTTTAAGATACCAAATGAAAATATATCAGGACATTGTAGACTCTTGGAGATTATAATCTTCCTTTTAGTAACAATAATATATGCATACAAATACAATTAACTATTTCTTTACATGACAAAGTTCCCCAATGCAATTTTAGTACATCAAATAGGCTTTATTAGTTTAAATTTTCTGTTTCATAAAGAGAGAACAAATCTTTGAGGCATTCCAGGGACTCAATGGAATAACCCAAAGCCATTTCCAGGTTAAGAAAAGTCTCCTTTCACATCCTGAACTCTGGGAAGTTTGTCAAACATGCTTGACCAAAAGGCTCATATAACATTATTAAATTATCCATTTACCTAAAGTGGAAATAAAAGATATCAAACACAATTAAAAGTTGCCTATGGTTAGCAAAACCTTAGTCTTAGGATTGTTTTCTTGAATAATCAAGTACCTGATTAAGACAATATAAAACACAAAAAGTTATTTTAATAAAATACAAAATCTTTGCTTTCTAGGTAGAAAACTTCTCATCTTAGCTGGAACAGAACAATATAGGAAAACTTTGTCCTTTTGACAGTGTGAAAGAGAATCAAACTCTAATTCTGTATCAGCTTACTTTTGATACTTAAATTAACTTACTCTATTAATTTATTTTAATCTCATTCAGCTTGGCAACACAATTTCCTTTCTTAGGTTTCCTTTTCCACAAATCTACAACTTTCCAAGTCCCTCTTAGTTTGTCTCATTCAGAAATAACCAACAAACTACTTTCTTTTAATTCCTTCAAAAATGTATTTCTAAGAGGAGGAGTAGATTGGGGGAGGGGATTATCACTTTGTAAGGGGTATAAATGTCTAACTATTACATTGTTTTGTACCTGAAACTAATACTAAAATGTATTTCTATACTTTATACCTTTCTCCAGCGAAAGCACACATTTCTTTCCACATCAGAATCCGTAACCCTTAGAAACCTTAATTTCAACTGACAACTAAAATGTAACTAATCAGCATTCTTTTGATTGTCCAACTTATGAATCTAATCAGCATTCTTTAGACTGGCAAATTTATGAATCTATTTCATAACCTTTAGAAACACAGGTTCTTTTACTGGCAAATCAAAACAGTTTCATTAACAGATATAAATTTATCTTTTAGTTTCTCTGTAATAAGAGGGCAAAAGTAGAAAAATATAGACTTATTTAACAGTTAATGTTTCAGTATTTTGTCTTATTTGTTAATGATTTCAATATTCAATGAATTTAACTTGACTCATTATTTAACTTAACTTGGCAAAACTAAGGTTTCAAGTTACCAAGATTTTAGAAACTATTTGCTGAAAAGTTCACCTAGAAACTCTTAATTCATTTATATCTAGATAAACCATTTGTTTTTAACAATCATATTTAGATTATTCCTGAAGATTTCATGAGATTTTTAAGCAATTAGCTATTATATTATTTTTTTCCTGACAAATTTTGTAACAGAGAAAATATGAGCTTGTTTGACTAATAAACTCAGGTAGCGTGAAAGCTATATGTCTGCATTATTTTCAGCATTGATAACTAAAGGCATGACCATTTCAATTAAATCAACAACATTAAGCTAGCTTTTAAATACTAAAAATTAATCTTAATTATGTGCACTTAAAAAACATTTAGTTTCTGTTATCGCTCCAATTTGTATCAGCACTCATTTGTTTAAGCCAACTGAATAAGGCTCCTTTACAATCTAATTTTGAAATTACAAACCAATTTTGGCAATACCATCCAAAGGTAGAAATATGCCATATTTATAACAAACATACACAGACATACATAAACATACATATAAACATAGAGATCTCATAGCTTTCATTTAAAAACGCTAGCTTTTGTATCCCAGGTACAATGCAAAACTCAGAGAAAAAACTGGATGCAAATTTTGTTTCTGGCAGATGGACTCAGTTAAAATGTTGATCAGATGGCCCAAGCTTGGCATGCTGTAAGAATTCCTTTAAAACCATTTTTAAATTAATTTATAATCAATCAAAGAATGCATTCCACTGTCTCAGAGATTTGAGGGTGAATTTTAAGATGAATTTATCGACAAACACAAACAAAGTAGGAAGCAAGTGTTCATAATAAAGTTGGAAAGTTCAGAAAGTAAAGAAAGCAGCCTCAAAGCTTGAATTTAAAAGTGGTCGATTTTCCCAGAGGAAGATATGCCAGGCGGAGCCTACGTACAAGATGGCCGCTGCCACGTACCTGGAAACAAAAAAGACAGAGGAGGAGAAGCAGCCTCAGATGCCATTTGACTTCTTACTTCCAGGGGAATTAACGACCCCTGTGTTTGATCATCTCAAAGGGTTGGGGGGAATGAACCACAGAAAGGAGGAGGTTTTTTTTAACCCCTTTTTTTTTTCAGGCTGGCCACAGCAAACAAAGCATAGGTTAAACTCTGGGAATCAAATTGGGGCCACAGCGGTGAGACCACCAAATCCTAACCATTGCACCACCAGGGAGATGTGGGTGAAACTCTGACCATGTGTCATATGCATTCCTCTCTGGCACCAACAAAGTTCAGGTGAGTGAGTCCCGACGCACTACCACTGCTCTGCCCACATAAAATGAAATCCCAGGAGGAGTGTATGAAGTCCCCAGTCTCCTGGGAACAGCTCGAAAGTCTAGAGGGAGAGAATGGGGCCTCTCTCCTCCAGGGTCCGAAGTCTCTCACAACGGAGTTCACTGTAGTCACCAAGAAATTCAGTTCCTAAGTCAAATCATAGAAAACAAATAACATCGATAAACATATCTCACTCACATTCATACATTTCCTCCCCGCCCCCGACATGCACAACTCTGACTTCATCTGCCAGCTCTTGACCAAATCCAAAACTGATTTCAAAACGAAACTGATTTCAAATTCCACAGCCGGGTTCACACAAACCAGATTTCAATCCAGATTACCAAGGTAACTCCCCAAAGCCCATTCCCTTATCAAGCCAATGGGAAAGTCCCAAACCACCAAAAGGGAAAGTTCCTTTGGTGTCATCCTACATGAAGTGACTCACCAAGAGACAGCTTCCAAGCCAGGCACCCACTTTCTCTCACTGCAAAATGAAAGCAATGCCTGGTCAGCAGTGAGCACTGCAGGTCTGTCCTTAGAGCCATCAGTCCAGGTAGCTGCTGGGACAGGACCTGGAGAGGCCACCACTGGCCAGGGGGTCTCTGAACCACGGGCGGAAAGCCCATTCAGGGCTAAGTGCCATCTGAGCTGCCATTTGTAACCAAGCAAAGAGTTCGTCCACCCAGAGCTGCAGAGCGCCAACTACACTGACACTGGGATGCAGGGGGAGCAAGTGTTTACTATATAGCGCTACACAATGGAGAACGGGCAGCTTGTGCTGGGAAAACCCAAACTCCCCGATCCACGGCTCGGAGCGGGTTCTTAATGGTTTAGAGGAAAGAAGTATGTGAAAGCATTTTGGGGGCAGGACCTTGGAGGACCTTGGAGCTTGGCCATATATGGTAAGGGGCATCAGCACTGATCTTCCTGGACAGTGGACCTTTTGCTTCTGAAAGGGGTTTAGTGTTTAAGTTCCAGTTATGTCCCGGTCCTTTGGGTGAGTGAGTGAGTGAGTGAGTGAGTGAGTGAATGTGAGTGAGTGTGTGTGTGTGTGTGTGTGTGTGTGTGTGTGTGAGAGAGAGAGAGAGAGAGAGAGATCGAAGTTCTCTCCTCCACCCTGCTTTGGTTTCATGACTTGCGGTTTTGGACTACTGTCTCTAAAAAGCAACTTAGTATCTTATTAAACAGGATAGGACCATTTTGAGCTGAAGTTACAAATTCAACAAGCTTTTAATGAGCACCTACTTTGTGTCTTGCACTGCCCATTGACTAGTAAGGGGAAGGGATAAGAAGTTAAAGAAATGATTCCTGCCATTTGGGAGTTCTGTCGCTTACATGACATTCATTTTTAGTTGCCCTGCCTGGGATAACTTGAACCCCTGATCACTGTGAAGCAAAGGTATTATAAATCCAATCTCAAAGTGTTGTTATAAGGACAAAATGAGACAACAATGGAAGCACACTGGGAACATGAATGTGAGACACACACACCCCCACTCTCCCCACCCCCCGCCTCTTTCCTTACCCAGTTTTGAGGAGCTAGGACTTCATGTGACAGCATATAATTTGGTGTCAAGTTGAAAAGGGTGGGGTTTCAAGGAGTTTGAGGTAAAGAGAAATCAACTTTGGCAGCGGGGCCCGGAGGCTGTAGATACTGAGCTGAAGTCTAAAGGCTGGACAGTTAGGTAGAGAAGGTTTGGGGGAGGTGGAAACAGGGAGCATTCCAGGTAAAAAGAATGCATTTAGGACTAGTGAATAAGGTGGACAAGTTGGTTGGATAGAAGGGACCAGGGACAAGCCTGGCAAAATGGTTTTGACTCTCCCTGAGGAAGGGGGGGAAGTTAGGAATCTCTGAAATGCCCTGCAAGGAAGTCTGGCTTGAGGCAAACCCAGAGGGTCAAGGACAAGAGGTGAATCTCTCCTTCCACGAATCTTCACAGATGAAGGCAAAATGCTCCTCCAAGAACCTGGAGACCCTCACAAGGCTCCATCTGTGCTGGCCAATTGCTCCTTTTAGGGAATGGTGGGGGAGAGCGGGTGGTTTGACCACTCTCCACTCAATTTCCAACATCAAAGAAATTAGGAATAAGCACTCACTATTTCAGGGACTGGTTTACATTAGAGTACATCAGCATAGGGAGAAAAATCATGTAGTCATTTAAAGAGATTATCATGAATACCAAGGAAATACAGAAAAATGTTTTTGACATGTTAAGTGAAAAACAGCAGAACTCAAAACAATATGTGTACCCTTCCCAAAAGCACCATGCAGTCGAGGTAGCACAGGCTCGGAACAGACAGAACCAAGTTCTAATACGGACTGCAAACTTAGGAGCTATGAAACCACAGGCAGATTTCACGTCTACTCCCTTAGAGATAAAAGGGAGATAATAAAAACGACTTTACAGGGCTGCTAAGTCTTCAAATGCCTGGCACAGAACCGAAGTTCAACTCCCTCCACTTCCACATTGTATGGCAGGGTGAGCCATAGCTCTTTGGATGAAATTTGGTTTTTTTCAACAGAAAAAAAAACAAGTAAGCTTTTTTTAAATGCAGAGAGGGAACTTCTTAAAGGCAGGGACTGACTTTCTTACTCCTATATCCCCAGACCTCAATAAAAGCAGGATGAAGGTGATGGGAGAATGGATGGTTTATTACTACCACTATCTATGGTTGTTAAAAAAGACCATTGGGAAATGCCAATCTCTAGCAGACACCAAAAACATGACCTTGATCAGGCCACTCCTCTTCTCTGGAGCGACTATTCATTGCTCAAGGCAGAAAGCCCAGGAGCAACCGACCGGCCACATCTCTGCAGCACGGATGTGCCCTGGGCCAGAGCTGGTGATTCAACAGGGAAGGCCTGAAGCTTCAAAGACCTCCCAGGACTGGACAGAATCTTCCCAGGATATAGAAAAGCAGGACCGCGCATTGGCTGGGATGGGTTGGCCAGTACTGAAGCCTGAGGATCTCCTAACCATCACCTAGGAAGTGACTGGCCCTTCTGAGGGAGGATTCCCGAAACTCATGTACTCTTGGGGCATGACTGTTCCCAACGATCTGCGGGCTGTTCAGACTGGGAAGGACCACTCCACAGAGAGACTAGGTCTGAGCCACTAAGGCCATTCTAGCGTGGGCAAGCACCATTGACCCTACCACCAGCCCCACCAACCGTCTGCTCCAAAACCCACCCCCACTGACATGGCCCAAGGACACCCAAAAGCCCTTTCTAATGGCGAAAACCCCTTCAAACGAATCTCTGTCCTTCAGCGTCAGGGTATCATCTTCACAGAAAGACAGATACACACAAGAGAGTTAGAACCCACTCTGCCCACTCAACCTGAATATGAAAGGGGGCCTGAGCTGATCCTCAGACTATTTTGATGACAGCAGAGGGAAAGCAGGAAGGTACTGGAGTCTTGAGGGAAAAGGGAGAACGTGTCATTAAAAAGAGAAATGCATCAAGGAACCAGGAGCATGGGGCCAGTAAGACAGCCTTTTGGACTCCATCTGTCATGTTGCTGAGCTCCAAGGTTGGTACCCTGGAGGTAATAAGCCACAGCACACAACAGAGAAAGAGAACTCCCTGGAGACCAACACCAGGCCCTGAACCTTGTCTGAGGCTCCAAGTACAACTCCCGTGATTGCTGGGCCCAAAGGCTGGATCCCTCACCCCAGCACCAAGCCCCTGGTTCTTCCCCTGAACAAGCATGGTGACAACCCACACCCCTCTGCAAAAGTCCCGCATTGTTCTGCCACACAGAGAAATGTAAAAAGTCACTGGCTCCCCTCTTCTCACCCACCCCACCATCTTCCTCCAGCACCTACCACTTGAACATACAGGGGCAGCACACTCCCCAAAAATACACAGACATGCAGAGGCAGCCAGTACAACACCTGCACACCCACCTTATCCTACAGGAAGCTAAGAACCAAGGATGCAATCAAAGTCATCAGCAAGGTGGGATGGTGGAGATGGGAAGACAGAAGATAGCACTCTCTGGGTTCAAGCTGGGCTCAGGCTCTCTGAACCCCTTCACAGCAAGGCCCTAGAAGCTGCTAAGGCCTTGGGTTGGGTTGAGGGGGTGAGGGGGGAGGGCAAGGTTTAAGGCAAATAACTCAAGGCATTTCAGTTGACGGTGCTCCCCCAGTGATTCACTGTTTCTTTATTGCAACATGCCCTCTATAAAAGCCATTTTCCTCTCACAGGATCTGCTTGGGCAACATGTGATGTCATCATAAATCATCTCTTTTTCCCCCCCTTTAAAATGTCAGCAGATTTCTTGGAGTTCCTATAAAGCCAAGAGAGCCAGCACCATCTCCGAGTTTTGGCAGAGAAACCCATCTTCTTTCCCAAGATGTCTGTCTTCACTTTTTCCCCCTTGCTCTCCCATAAGAGCCCTACAGAGATAAAGCCTCGAAGAGTACAGAAAGTCACAGAAAGCATTTGTGAAAAAAGCTTTCCTTTCTACCCCTTCCAAATGCCGGCTCTTTCTCTCGCTCCCTTTTTTCCTCTCATCCTATTTTGGTGCACTTCCAGGGGAAGTGAATGTATAGCAAGCACTTTTAAACAAGGCCTAATACAATCCATGCCTCCCAGACATGGATGCCATTAATCAGAACGAAGGCTTTGTGTGAGAGAGGCCATAGACTGGATGGGCGCCATGGACCAATAATGCAGACAGGGTCCTACCTTCCCACCCCACCCTGTGTCGGGGCTTGGTATTCAGCCTTCCCGCCCTCCCCCCTCCCAAACCCTGTACCCAACATTCCCCCAAAGACCTGCAAAAACCTTCTGCCACAGGAGGAAAAAAAAGCTTCCTTTCTTTCCCAGTTCACTGAACCAAAAAGAAATAATTATCATCATTTTAACTGCAGAAACTCAAAAGCAAAAGAAACATCCAACACAACTCTAAGCCATAGAGCTGGTAGGGCCATCACAGAGGGAGTCTACTGCTGACTGAGATGTGTGTTTTGTCACACTGGTATCTCTTGAAGCAAATCGACCTTCTGGAAGACCTCCTTCCAGAAAGATCTCTAGATAGAGACGATGGCTGCCCTATCACCTATATGCAATGATCACACAGTAATGAAGATGATGCTAGATGTCTAATGGTCCTTCTTTTTACATCCTTGCACCACAGCCAACAATCTGTCCTCTCCCTGCCAACAGAAGCCAATTAACTAAATAGAATCCAATTAACAACTGGAGCAAAGGAACTTATGTGTGGAGGAGAATGACAACCACCTATGTGAAGTCCTGTGGGGCTATTATGAATGCCCCTAAGCACCCCCACCCCTCCCTAAAAACAAATCTTCAGGCCTGGTCCGAGATGCCTGATGCTCCGCCATTAGTCCTTGATACGTTAGGATTAATCACGGGAATAATGCCGCTGTTCCTTGGGGGTTTTATACTGGTACCAGCTAGTTGTACCTCAGTATGGCTAAGTGGCAGGTGTCTTAGTAAAGAGAGAAGGAAGTGGAGAACGGGGGTATCATAGAGCAATAAGGAATCAGGGAAGATGATAAACTTCCAACCTTCACGTGTGGCACTGGTGCTGCCTCTGGTCCCCACAACTCATCCACACACAGGTGTGAGGTCTTCCAGGAACCCAGCGCATTGCACACTGCTTCCCCCCTCTTTCTCATTACCCTGACCGACCAATTCCTTATCATAAAGAAAGAAGGCTAGTGTCAGATGGTTGCTGGATTTACCATGGTGAGCACATCTTCAGTATAGAGAATATAATCAATAACGTGGTAATAACTCTGTACAGTGCCAGGTGTGGGTACTGTTGGATAACTATGATATATACCTGAAAGTAACATAATTTTGTATTTTAGTTATATTTTAATTAAAATCTTTAAAAAAAAAATAGGGGAAAAAGAACAGGAAGGAAAAACAAGAGGCACAGAGGGCAGAGGTCTTTGCTTCATTCCCTGACGTAGCTCAAGCATCTAGGACAGTGTCTGAAAAAACGTAAACACTTAATATGTGTTTGCTAAATAAACCAGAGACTACTAGGGGTCAAATGCTGCCCTGGCCACGAAATGGCCGGTGGGGAAGTCATCCACCAGAGCAAGTCAAGCCTTGGCTCCGGCTGTTTCACCCTTCCCCGCCATTGCTCACACTGGCCCTTCCGCCACAAATGTCTGTCCCGGTCCTCCCAAATGGCTCATCCTGCTCATCTTTTCAGATTCAGCTCAGACATGCTACCACTCCAGGAAACCTTCCTTGCTCCACCCCGGGACTGTTCAACTGCCACTTCTCCACATCCGTACCCTGTGCATGCCTCCCTATTTCATCACCTGACTGAGTTGTAGTTGCCAACTTCTACGTCTGTCTCCTCTGTGGGGATGTTAATCCCCTCGGTATCTCTAACGCGTAGCCTTCCACCTGGCACATAGCGAGCACTCAGTAACTGAATAAATTGATTGAGCCACTGAAGGAAAACCAATTAAACCTGATTATTCAAGTTTGTGTTGTTGTTCTTTGCTTTGCTTTCCATTTCAAAGAAGGTTTCTCCAGAATCAAATACTAAAGGAGAATCCAGGGAGGGGGGCATGGTTTAGAAGTGGGAGAGATCAATGTCAAATATGAGAAGGGTTAATTCAGTAGGGGTCGTTCCTGTTCTGTGATGAAGGAACTTTCTGGAACCTGTCCACAGGGCTAGGCCATACCACCTGAGATGGAAAACCCTGAGGAAGGGATAAAGTACCGCATCACTTAACCAAGGCAGCCCCAGCCTCATCTTCAGAAGGGAAGGAGACTCATACCTGATGTCTGGCCAGGGTAGAGAGGCTTCCACGGATAGAAAGGAGTTTGTGGATAAAGACGTGTTAATGATTACAGAACAGCTGAGGGCTAAAGCAAACCCCCTGACTCCCACAGCATCCAGAAAAAGCAGGGACCTATTGAAGGAACTTACCAAGTCAAAAAAAAAAAAAGGTACCATCAGGGCTTCCCCCACAGACCCAAGCAAGATCCCATCCCCTGGAAACTGCTGGTGCCATCACTACAGACTCAGTGCACACCGACGATGGGAGGGAAATAAAAATCTCTCCCCGAATAAAGCCAAATACACAAGGCAACAGCCCTCCAAATCCTCTCCTATCCGATGCCTTATTACTACCTTTTGCAATCTCCAGCCTTGTTTCTGGAAAGTTTCAAAGTCACCACCAGCCGACCCTTCCCAATGCACAATGGCATTTAATAATTGCTTACGGTTCTCGCCTGGGAAGCCAGGCAAGCACCCACAATTCATTACACGTGTGACCTTTCGAGCCCTCAGCCCCCAAATGATTTTCACTCACTTTAATCTGACTAGGATTCAAAACAGATCTGCTGTCAGCAGCCTGAATTCTGTAGCCCCATAGATGGGCAGTGCCTACGGCTAATCTTTTAGTGCCTTAATCATAAAACGCAGCACTTCCCCAGCTGTTTTCACCCAAATAGCCAGAAAGGGGGGTGAGTGGGGTGTGAAAAATGATGAATTATGAACTCCAAAGTAGTATTTCATTAAGCAAAATTGGACGCTAAAACTTTAACTGTGCTCTCTGCAATTGAAAGGTCGTTTTATAAAAACCCAAACTTACAGAATTTTCAAGACTCCCAGAGTTCACAGGGGATCTCACCACTATGTGCCAGATTGACAGGGATGGAGAGAAGATGCAAAAGCAGTGGTCAGCATAACATATATTCTACACCATGACCACTTTAGATGTTTGCAAGGCGATGCCGAGCACACTCAACAGGTCTACAAACGCACTGTATGAGCCTAAATTTAGTGGGTGTTAATTGAAATCAGAGTTGCAGTCGTTACCACCGACATGTTTCTAAATACTACCCAATAAATTGTTGTCTGTTTCAGACTCTCTGTGACAGCCAGCAATGAAAAACCAAGAGCGGCACAGAAAACGGCTTTCTGATGTACCTAGTCCCATAGTATGCGTACAAAAGGCTGTCTGTGTGTGGATCTGGCCTATGTCTGCACACACAGACATGTGTGTGGATAAACACAAGATAGATGAGCATGCCTTGCCCATTTTTAGAAGACGAGCAGGGAGACATGTGCTAGGACACACACATATACTCTTTGTAATCAGGCAACTTCCTTTTTACTAATGCACCTCCACAGAAAGCAAAATCCGCCTCTCACAATGTGACAAAGACATTCTAGTTTAGTGTGAAAGAGGTATATGGTACAACTTACGTGCCTTTTCAGATGGGCCATTTCCCTTTCCTTCTCTCTGGCTTGCCTCACTCCCTTCAGGTAAGTCTTGTTTCAATTTAAAAAACAAAATTAAAAGTTCCTCCAGAACAGAGCACGTAAGGGTCAGCCAGGAAGAGGTCTGCAATACATAGAATTTGAAAGGAGGCGGCCTAGGGGAAGGAAAGAAAAGTCTGGAAAAAGAACCACTGGCTTTCCTGAGTTCCCTCAGAAAAAAATACCAGTTTCGTCCTCCCGATTACTCATTAGTTCATTATTAGTTTATGTGAAAAGAGGTGGCTTTGTGCTCTGAGTCATGATTCTAGATGAAATTAAGAAAAAGAAAAGGGAGGTGAGTGTCTAGTCTTGCGGACCCACACGTTTTGCCCTCCCTTGATCCTCCGATAATTTGAGGCCCTCGGCAGATGCCAGTAGTACTGTCTAACTTTGCCAGGGGTCCATTCCCTCTGAAACTAAACACTGCCGTCAGCTTCCACGGCTGTGGGCCAGGAAGAACCTTGGAGGCAAATATGTTTACCCAAGACTAACGACACCAAAGGACAAGCTCTAACCCCGGCAGCAAATCCCCATGCAGTTTTCTCCCTCACATATATGTGATCGATCTGGTTATTCAGATGAGCAGCCCTTCAGCTAAGGAGCCCTCGTGCTGCACATAGCACGCACACACACTCTCTCACACACGCACACGCACACACCATCTCCCATATTTTGGTACACGCCTGTCCCCAAACATATAGCAAACACAGACATGTTTACATTATCACACACAAACAAATAGCATCCACTCAGACTTGTTACCTGCCTGTCCCCAAATACACCACTACATGTACTCAAAAACACACAAGTTCTGCCCACACACACAAGGTTTGGTACATGCCCTTCCTTAATTAAACCATGAGTGCATATGTGCAGTACACACACACACACACACACACACACACACACACACACACAGCCAACTCCTTCAGAGAAGATGGGGTACCTTGGACTAGGAAAGAGGCCTGTCCCCCAGCCACATGGAGCTCCAAGAAAATTCATCAGTCTGGGCCTCCTCCGAAGGGGCTAGAAATATTTCTACAGAAAAAATTACTTCATGATCTAGAAATCATCCAGAACCATCTAGTCCATCCCAGACTTCCCCCTTCTCAGAACCCTATAGGAGTCCATCGAATGGTCTGTGGAAAGATGAACTGAACTCCGTGCTACTCCACTGGGGTCTGCAAAGCAGCAGGTCATCAGCACCTGGGACTGTGCTAGAAATGCAGAGGCTCAGGCCCAAGCCCAGACCTACTGAATCAGACACAGCACTCGAACAAGACCACAGAGGATTTGTGTATACATTCAAGCTTGGGAAGTGCTCCCTAAGGGTCCACCCATCCTATAACCAGGACATGCCCCACTGAGCTCACCCATCCTTATCTGCTCTAAATGTCTAGGCTCTCCAGCTCCTGCTGCAGCAGACAGAAGAGGCAGCAGGAACACTCCTCCACCATCAGACCTCCTCTCTCACCTGAGACTCCCCTTCTCTCCTACCAGCAATAACTTGAGTTAACAGCACAGCCTCGGGTGTCCAGACTCGCCTGCATCTCTAAACCCACCAGGAGCTCAGTGATACTAACAGTTTTCTCCCCACTAATTGTCTCATCACTCCACAACTGCTGCTTTTTATTTCATTATGCTTCTCATCAGTTTCAGATAGGAATATAACCGAAAAAGAAATTGGAGGGGAACAATTTCAATATTTCAAAACACATGCAAATCAACACCCGGAATCCTACCTGGAGTGCTTTTATTGAGACAATTCCATACTTGTCTGAGAGATGACCTTATAATAAATAAATTCATATCTTGCAAAGGTAGATTTTTCTCCCCATCTTATAAAGCTAATTATACCAGCACAACATAACATTTTCCTAAATGCCTGATAACCTCATCCTGTTACTCAGGAAATATTATTTTTAAATAGGTGTGATAGATACAAACTGAAACACTCAGATTTCAATTCCAATCCCAATTCCCGGATCCCCTCTCTGAGTAATTTAAGGACTTCCTCCAGATAGTTTTTCATATTCTTTTAACTGACATTTTATCTTTATACAGTATCTCACAGAATGAGCACGCACTAAGACAATGACAGCCAAGAAGGCCTGTCATTTCTCATTCCGACAAAGACAGATGTCTTACACTGGCTTATGCCAATAATAGATCCAACAAAAAACAAAAGAGACTACACCTGCCGCTGATGTAAAGGCACCAATTCACATTTGTGACACTCATTTGTCAATTAACAGATTTCTTCCATTGTTGACACACGAGACTTAAAAGATGTGGGCTCGAATGTGATGAATTAAAAAAGACAGATGAGTAAGCTATGAGCTGCAAAGTAATGCTATAATGTGCTTTAGATATGAATATCAACTGACACCCCTGACAGGCCATACAAGGTTTTATTTCATTTTGCACTGTATCCAGGCTTCATACTTTGTCTTCTTTGTTCGCTTTTCATCAAGCTCCTAACATCTCATTCTGACAGCCAGAGACATTTAAGGCACTTTCGTTTCAAATGCAAGTTAGTGTACTTGATTTGTCATTAAAATGCAAAACGACTGCCGTTGCAGGTAAATGTAGGTACGCTTAAAAGGTTGGATCTGCAAAGCTGAAAATGGTTTGTGTTTCTTTTTACCTTCTTCCCGCGGCTAGTCACCTCTAGGGGTCCCGCCCGACACCCCACTGGGCAAAGGCCTGCACGGAGAGGGCCTCAGGAGGTCCGGATCCCCACAGTGACCAGGGAGGATATGTGGACTCCCAGGTGAGCCAGGCCTGAGTGAAGAACAGCTTTCCCCTCCCACAGGCCTGCTGCGCTCCCAGACTATGGGCAAATATGAACTTTACCTGTATGTGAACCAGTAAAAGCACAGCCTGTGAAGAGGAAGTGTGGACAGGCTTAGGTCAAGATGTTCAAAATAATTCTTCCCATGGATCCCCCATCTGCCACCTCCTCAACCTCCTACAGCAAAGGAGAAAATGCCACACCCTCGACTCTCTGGGAGGTAGGAGAAGGGTTAGACAGGGGCTGCAGGGGAAAATTTTTTTAATGAACTTTAATTCATGGATTTCACTCTTTGGGAAATTATCTTAAGGAAACAGTGAAAGAACGATTTATAGGCAAAGATGTTCATCACAGCATGATAACCATATATATGTGTGCGTCAATAAGAGAATGGCTCAATCATGGTGTATCTGTGAAAACTATTACGTAATTGCTGAAGAACCACATTATCCTAAAAAACTGAATCACATGATATAATATTAACAGAAAAACATAGGATACAAGACTGTATAGACAACGAGAACCCAAGGTTGTAAAAATTTATACGTACTCAAATGTTAATAGTTGTTTATTCAGCAGTAAGACCCTGGATTATCCTTAATTTCCTTCTGTATATTTTTCCTATACCTTTCCATTTTTTATAAAATGAATATGTATTACTGTATAACCAGAGAAAACAAGAAAAGCTTGAAAAAATTAATTTTGAAAAGTAAACATTTCTTTGTCCCAGTTTCCTGTTCCCCGCCACCATTCGTACTTTCTGGGCCTCAATTTCCTTTGTTCAAAGAGAGTATTAGACCCGTGTTTTCAAACTGTGTTCTATAGAACCCTAGGGTACCACAAAGGGCTTCTGAGTTTCTTCAAATGACTAATTTGAATTTAACTTTTAAATTACTTTAACCATTTTCTGAAACTATAATTTAAGGGCAGTTAGCACTCTCAAATATGCTCGATACCGAATTGCAACACACTGGAGGACAACAGCCTATTATCTGGCGCTGCCAAATTAAATAAAGTTTCTTCTTCTTACAATTGTCTAATGAAAGACTATCCTGATGTTTACAAGGTTAACTTTAAGGGGGGGGGGGGAACTGAACTATTTGCAACTACTTAACTGAGTGAGTTAGCATGTAGATAGCACACAAAGTTAAATACAGGAATAATCTAAACACGGGGACCAGTATAAAACTGCCATCTTGTCTCTAACCTCAGTGTCAAACCCAGTGTTCATCTGAACAGCTTCACTGCTTTTGCTGACTCACAAAAAAAATAATTCAAACATTTTTATTCTATAATGTTCTTTCTATATAAAATGTTTGTTTGACTAGATTCTGCCACTAGAAAAATAACTTTGAAAACAGCTGGATTAAACCAGCCTACCGCTAAGAGTCCTTCTGACAGCACGTGGTTCTATGAAGCTTAGCATGGGGTATCACAGGAAGAGTGGACCTCTGTGATAAAGGAGGTCCAGTTGAGTGCCAGCTTTCACATTTCACTATGTGACACTAGGCAAAGTACTTGATCATCCAAGTCTCAGTGTCTTTATCTGTAAAAGGGGTATAAAAACCTCATGAGGTAGCATGGTAAGCACTTAGTTAACTGTTAGTTGATGGTACATCATTATCACCACTTGGGACAAGTGAAAGGAAGGAATGGCTAAAGAGTAGATGGCTCAACATCGCACAAACAGTTCACAGAGGCCAAAGACGAAAATGCTTTCTTATAGCGAACAATAGAAATTTCTTTACTAACTTGATGAATCAAATCCAAAGCAGTCTCTTTCTAGGTTACCTGGCCCATGTTTATTTCCCCCTTTATTTCCTCACCTTCTCTATCTTCTGACTAGTTTATACTCTAGAAGTACGGTCTTCTTTTAATAGTAAATCAATTTAAAATCTTTACACTCTGTCTCCCTGTGCACTGCCTAAATGTGATTTTTACAATTGTCTTCTGGAAAGAGGCTCTAACAAGCGCTTTTGTAAAAAAGCTAACACTCAGAGCCAAAAACAGAAATAATGCAAACACTGGGACCACTATAACCAGTTAGTTACAACAGAACCGTTCAATTCAATGTAGATCAGAAATTACCTAAAAAGCAAACTTTTAGTCAAGGCAAGAAAATCAGATGGGAGAAACGTATGGTTGTAGAAAATAGTCACACATATTCCTTATAAGGAAACACTGTAGGACTATGATCTCCCTTTTGATTCATACACAAGTCACAAACAACAGATGCCACATGACCCCAAGCAAAATAATATTAAAGATAATTCTGCTCAAAAACAAAAGAGGCCAAAACAAAAACTATTTTGGGGATAGCTGCTCTTTTAGTACATTATCTACAGGAACAAAACTCTTTCACATTTAGTATTTCATTTGACCTTCACAACTATGATAGGTGAGTATCATTATCCCCCATTTGAAAAATGACAGCACAGGTTAAATTACTTGCTCAGTCTCTTACAGATAATTTGTGATGGAGTGAAGACTAATAGTCATGTATCCTGTCTCACAATCTCATTGCTTTTCCACCAGAACACACTCCAGCCAAAATGCCCCTGGGTTCTTGGTCTCCAACACGACACTGAACTTCAAAGTGCAAGAGTTCAGCTTCTCATTAAAAACAAAACAAAAAAACAAAAAAAAGCATAATGACAAGAATGCATTACATATTAACTAAACTTACTGTGGTGATCATTTTGCAATATACACATACATCAAGTCATTATGTTATATACCTTGGACTAATGCAAAGTTATATGTCAACTATGTCTCTTTAAAACTGGAAAAAAAATAATGCATTATAGTTAAGTAGTGCTTAGCGATTTACAAAGCACTTACATTCAAATAACTTATCTCGTGTGCAACCCAGAGACATCTTAAGGAGAAGAGTGGACAATATTTTTGTGTCTGTCACGGATAAGAAAACAGACTTATGCCTCTTAAAGGATTGTCCAGATAAACAGCAGCAGCAACAGGACTCAAACACCTGAAGTGGAGCCAAAAACTACAGTGGAGACCCAACCCCCTTACGGATGCATGAGGCAGTTTCTTCTATTGTTATTGTTGTTGATCTTCCTAAAGGAACAGGACGACGAAAGTTAACCAAACCTTATTTTCTGCAAACTTCTAAAATGCTAATATTTGATAGAAAGACTGACTGTCTACAATTTTTATCTTCCCTGAAAAATGATGAGGTCAAATCTAAGTTTGGGAAGAAAACAAAACACCAACAGGTGGTGGTGGGAGAGGTCCCTTTTTCCTGGGCCTATAAGACAAAATTTTCCTCTTCTCTACCATTTAGTCACCAAGCCACTTTAGTTGACCAGATAAAGGTCTTGAAGACAACAATGAATTAGAATCAGGGGAATGCAATGGGATACAAGACAGTATAGGAGCTATGCATGCAGGCTTTGTGGTTGGGCAAAATGAAATCTTGGCTCTCACTGACCAGCTGTGTGCCCCTGGGAAAGTCACTTAACCTCGGCAAGCTTCCATTTCCTGTCTTTAAACTGTGAAGAACACCTCAATGCAATAATGAATTAGGAAGGTAATCTGAGAAAGCTGACCTATGAATGGTGATTACCATTGCTGCTACTTCTGTTAAAGTAAGCTATTCTGTTTTTAAAGATCCCTTTCAGCGAATGAGAAATTCTGAGATTAGCTAGTGTCTTTCAATAGAAGGGTACCTACCACCTGCATAACTTGGCCCTGGGCACTCCTAAGAGAGCTGTTCTCTAGCCCTGGAAAAGCTTATGTCCCAAGGGGAGGCAGAATTATTGCAAAGGCCCCTAGGCATTCACAGAACCAATAACATGCAAAATTTCCCGGGGGGAGAATGAACCCCTAAGAGCCAGCCTGGCAGAAACACTGTGGCATGGAAGAACTATAACAAATGCAATTTCTAAGAGATGAGATTTGAAGATTTGATTCCTCCGCTTCTGAAGGAGCCCAGGGCCAGGCTCCAAGGCCTTGCTGGGTGCTGAGCAGCACAGCACGCTGTGGCAGGAGTCGGCGGAGAGCTGCATTAACGATGACCCTCTAACAGCAGAACTGCCATATATACATGTCAGGGCTGACACTCGGACCCTGCTCAGCCTGGGAACGGCTACCCTCCATCGACCGGAGGTGGCCTGTCTCCCCCACATGCCGGTCACTCCAGGGTGAAGGTTTGACGGGGAGAAGCCATACCTCCCCTTAGTCCTTACTTGATTGGCCTCCCCAAAAGACTCCGGCCTGGCCAGCTTCCCCCCACCCTCCATCCACCTTCTATGTCCCAGAACCACCTCCATTCTGCACAGCACAGCGGCTTGGGCCTGCATGTGTGTGAAGGAGCTTACCCTATCCCCCAATTTCTCTTCCTGGACTCCTACAAATTCCTAGGGGCACACAGACCAGGATCTCACCATCTCCACTTGGGACAAGCCCGGTTCCAAAGTCCTGACGTTGTGCAAGCTATCTATCTACCCTGACCAGAAATCTGGACTCAGTGTGGCAAAGCCCTCCCTCTTCAGAGCACGGCCCAAGTCCCTATCTTATTATGTAGTTTCCTTTGAAGAAGTCCTCCCTCCTGAGACCTTCGTGGGCATGAGAATCAACAATCTGCCCCCGGCGCTTAACAGAACTGTGTGGTCCTATGGGTATCTTAAGAGATCTGTCTGAGGCCACCCCCAAGGGCTCTCCTGGGTCAAGTCCCCTGCTCTATTTGGCTGGGACCCTTCCTTTTCACATGTGGCTTCTGAAGTTGCTCACTAACTCAGAGAATAAGCCTCCCAGACAGTAGGTGGAGTAACACGCTCCCCAATAGGAGAGAACCACCAAGTTCTCAAAGGCTGCCAGCATAATGTGACAGTGGAATTGTATTGCTCTCTGATAATTTCACCTGTATTAGCCTTATCTCCACATCGAGCACTGAGCTTTTTCAAGGGGAAACACCAGACCTCTAAGTTCCAGGTGCTGGGGAACCCAGCATGCACTGAATATTTACATGTCTATAAGGAATAGGAAGGGACCTGCAAAGAACACTGACTGAAGCCCTCAGCCCTGCAGGACACCCCCAGACAGCTTGGAGAGAACCATCCTGAGCAATCCCCACCTCCACTTAGCAGAATTGTATAACCCAAGGTCATAGCCCCATGAGCCATTGAGAGACCTTGAAGACCACGTAGCCCAGAGGTGCATCCTGCAAAACATAAGTCACCCCAGGCCTGATTTCCACCGACCAAAGAAAAAGAAGAAAAACTAAACTCTGTAGTTAAATTTGTCCCTACAGTCATTCTTCATGGGCTGGAACAAATGCATACTGCTCAGGCGCAGGACACTAGACAAAGTGACCTTCAGGAGTCATTGCCAGGCTCCCTTTTCTTCTGTATCCCAGGTCAGGCTGACTTTTCTTACCAGAGCCCAGCCTCCAAGAATAGAATTTGGGGTATTGGTTTGTTACATCCAATTACAGCCGGAAGGACGCTTAGCTTACTGTGATGTTAGCCTAGCTCAGGTATCTGGGAAGAATACACAAGAGCCAACCAGGACAGACCCACGATTCAACCGTCAGCACAGATGAAGACAGTCAGCCCTCCCACGCTTGCCCTCAGCGTCCTGGTCACCCACTGCCCTTAGGAGGTGCAAGTCCTGAGGGATCGAGCTCCCACACTGATCCATTTAGAAAGGACAGGGAAGATGTTTTCAAAAATAAGTCCCTGAAATAAAATTAACCCCCCGCCAGGCAATCCCAACACACCCCCTCAAAGACTGGCATGCAAGAGGGCAAATGCCCCCTCATCCAGCTTCTCAGAATGAGAAGAGCAACAGCTCTTAACTCCGTCCCCTTTCTGCTCCACCAACCCCACAAATACAATTTCGTATAAAAAGAAAAATCATTAGAATTTCTGAGGAACAAAGCACTTAAACTCACATATTTGAACATTTAGAGGGGTGTGTGTCTCAGTGAAACAAACAAAACAAAACAAAAAGAGTCTTGGGAAAATGATGCCTTTACAAACAGCAATTAATTTGAAAAGAATACTCAAAATTCTCCCCCGTGCAGATATTTCTTTAGCAGCTGAGGGACAGAATAAAGCTAGCTCCAATTAAGGCATCTTTAATTTTCAAATAATAAAAGTAAAAAGAGGCTCCTTTTGCCAGCATCCTATGTCCTTCCCTACTCACATCTGTGCGCCATTCAGGAGAAAAGAATATAAAAACCCGCAGCTAAGCAGAGACTACAGACAGCGAGACAACTACTCCAAATGCCACATTTTGACACTGGTCAACAGCAGAGGGTTTTTCTTCACACATCTTCTCTCCATCTCTCCCCCGCGCACTGCCTCTGTCACATTCGCCCAGCAGAATGCCCTCCCTGAAGGTGTGCAATATCCAGAATTTCTCTTTCTTTGGTAAACAAAGCTGTGCCTATGAAGCATCCGGTTTCTCTTTGACCCATATCCAACTAAATCAGGCCGAAGTTCCACATATCATTTTCCCCTCCAACGATGAGTCTTTTCCCCTCAGAAGTTCCACACATTTACTAAAATAATTTGAGACTTCATCAGAAAGCCATTATGCCTGCAAACACTAAATTATTTAAGTGACTCCTTGTATATAAATATTTCATATCAGAAATTGATTTCCAAATGCAGCTCACAGGAAGAATGACCACACTAAGCAGTGTCCGAGTAGCTCTTGCTGTTCGAGAAGATGGGCAGCATTGTAATGCAACTGGAAAAACTGAATTCCACACGAGGTCATGCATGATTGCATGTACCATCTATGTAGAAGGAAAATTGCTGCCTCCAACTCCCTTCGTGTCAGAACTAGAAACATACCCAGTAGAATCTTCAGGGAGCAGAGCTAAATAAAAGGCTATGAAACAAATTTTTAGATTATGAAACTGGACACTTTTTTTAACTGTCATGTCCTGAAAGCACTGAATTTCAACTTTGGGTCACACTGGGTAAGATTTTAAGCACTCCAACCCTAAAAAAGACCTCTGGCCACTAGCTCTTATTCTGTGTCAAGAGGCAAAGAAAAAGAAAATTCTGTTTCTCAAACTTGTGAGAAAAAACAGGGCTGTGGTGTACCTCAAGCCTCCAAACACACACATGCACCCTCAGTGGTATGAACAGCAGTCACGTTGAAAGGGATGAACAAAGAACAGAGATGCACAATAAACATCATTAACCAGGGCTCCAGGCAGCACAGAATAAACCACCTCGAAACAAATGGGCACTGAGACCCCAACAAAAACTTTCCAGGCAGCCTTAGGAGTGTGACAGCCCAGGACCCCGGCCAGTAGCCCTGAAGTGTGGCAAAGAACGGAAAGTGGGCAGGGGGTCCTCACTGAGCCCCTCCCCTGCCCTCTCCAACAACATTGCTGCTCTTTCCTCCATCTCCTCCTTGGGTACCCAGGGAAGAAGGCATAAAAAGACCAAGTGGAGCTGAACCAAGTAAAAAAATGCCCACTTTTCACACCAAGCCAGCGGCACAGAATCGAGTCAATTAGCATACACATCTAACCCCCAATGTACTTATTCAGCAAAGCACCACCTTGCTGATAGAGACTTAGAATGAACACACACATAATAAAACTTCCTTTTACCAGAGCAATAGCTGAGAAGAAAAAATTATTACTCCTCAAGCCTTAGCAAAAGCTAAATCCTGTTTCTCTCCTTAGCTGCTGCATTCAGCTTGATGTAGCTAAATTAACAAAATGTTCCCTTGGCATTTAAATTCTCTTTTTCTTCCCTTTTTTCTCCTTGTAAGCAGGGGAGGGGGAGGTGATGCATAGTACGTCAAAAGACAAAGCAACTTCAAAACAAAATCAGTTATTTGTAAATAATCCTTGTGGGGATTTCCCCCCTCCCACCCCAAGAAAAACAGCCCTGCCAGTTGTAATAGAAAGCCAAGTAAAGATAAATCAATTAGCTTGCTAATTTCTCCCCTCTCATTTATTTAGCTCTGCACTGTATTTGTCGTAATTGACTACAATTATGTTAATTACTAACTCCAGTATAATTACTATATTTATTGTCATTGAGCACGCGATGTACCCACAGCAAAGCTGGCATTTGTCGGGCATCAAGAAAGCAAACTGTCGAGAGGTGATTCTCGGCAAACTGGCGGATGTGGCTTCAGCAAATGAAAGGGCAAAAGAGATTTCATGCAATGTTAGTCTGAAAGCACCGGTTCATTAAGGATATTAATTTTCTGATAACTACACATTTAAGCATGACACCCTAGCACAGTATCTACAGGATTTTGCAATTATTAATGCGTGACAGTTTCAAATGCTAAGTGAATCAATTAAACAGCAGCATTCACAATTTGAGAAGAGATAACTGCTTCATAACTACCTAAGACTACAATTTTCACACGACAAAAAAGAGCCATTGAGGCGCCTTCAAAACCTGACAGGTCAAGAAAGAAGTTTGAAACAAAAGCACCTTACAACCATCATCTCTCCTCTTTACTTGTCAGATCAACTTTGCTAGTGTCTCTCCAGAAACGGCATCACATGCCAGCTGCCACAAGGTGATTTTTCATGTCTTGTCAAAGAAATCTTTTATTCTATTTGCTCTGCATTAACATGTTACATTTATTGATCAAGGGCCTGTTCGGCAGCCACAGCAGGGCACTGAGCTCTCCATGCCTACGGGGCTTTGATGTCCCGGTGACATTCCAGCCCGAATAATGCACATACTAAATGGATTTAATGCAGAAATGTGTTTGGGCCTGACAGTTACATTAATAACAGCCCCTCACACTGATAAATATGCAATTGCTACTATTAAGAGTTACCCAATTATGGGGAAAATATTTCTCTACCTTAAAAATAAATCCATCAAGGAAAAAAAAGTTTTAACAATGGTGCATTTTCTTAAACCACTTCTCCAGCTGCAGAAAATGCACCCGTGTGGGGGTTAATACCCCCTTCTGCTGCCTCCCCCTTCAATTGTTTTTAATAAGTCTTGCTTTATCTCAAGAATGGTTTGGGTTTGTTTTTTTTTTAACCTCTTTTGTTGGTCTTCCCTGCTCTACCCGTCTCTTATTTCTTTAGAACCAGAGAAAAAGCAGACACCCAGAAGACTAAAAAATTGGGTTCTGTATAAACTCAGAAAGGAACTAAGGGGAGGTGGTGCAAAGGTGGGGGGCACGTAGCTGATCTCCATAATGATGGGTCTGGAGAAGGAGGTGTCTTTTTTTAATATAAACTCTAAATGAAACATGAACATGTGCGTATGTGTCTCTCCCTCATTTAAAACCCTAAGTGACCTTGTGCTGTGGCAGTGATGGGGGTGGGGATGCTGAGGGAAAAAGAAAGCAGCTGGGATAGAAGAGACCTTTTATTAAGACAAGTCTCGGCCAGGGAGAATTTGTACTTATTATATCCCTGCAATTAAACACAGACACCAGCAAAAAGCATAATCGCTCCCCTTTCATCATAAAGGAGCAGGGAACAGCTGAAATCACCAACTCTGCAGTCCCTGAGGAGACAGGAAGAAAGAGGCTTTTCAGATGGCGGGTGTGTGCATGAGAGTGAGTACACGTGCAAGTACAAACACACGGAGGGACACATACAGCCCCCGCCTCTCTTCCTTCCAGTCTCAAAACTCAAGCATACAGTCATCTGTCCTAGGGTTCCCCATCCCAAGGCTGGGACAGGGAGCAGTCTGGCCACAGCATTGCTGAGCCATTTCTCGCCATGACAGTGACCTTCACCTGAGCCATGCCTCACAGCCCAAGGGGAGACAGAGGATGGGTTCCCTGGGAACACCCCAGCTCCAAGTCAGCCTGGGTCTCACCAGGTCCTGCCAACCCGAACTTTCCAAATCAGGAAGGTTTTAGAAAAACAGGAGAGGGAAGGAAATGCAACAGAACCCGAAGGCCTCCAACTTGGGGCTGCAGGATCCACCGTGATCCTGCTACTAGTGATTTAAAAGAAAAAAACCCCACGCCCCCAAAGACATACAGGCTTGGAAATGGCCACCCGTCTTCTCGCACAAAGAAAGCAATGATTTCTACTTTGAGAAGCATTTTAGAGTAAAGCTAAAGTCAGACCACTGGGGCCATTTAATCCCATTTAACCATGGAGGGGTCGGGGGCAAATTTCTTCTCGTTTGGGCCTTGGTTGCTTCATCTGTAAAACATGGCTGATAGTCCCATTGTCAAAATGTTGTTGGGAGGCCTAAATGAAATAACACGTGTTAAGTGTTCTGCCCAGCCTTGGCACATAATACTTGTTCCATAATACTGGTTATTTATTACTAAGACAAACATGACCGATGTCACTTGTTTGATCATTTGCCCCTGGACTCCACTGGAAAGTAGAGCCAGTCACCGCTAGGTACTTATTTGCAAGGCTCCTGTGTCTTGAAGCTCAACAAGAGAACAAGAGAACTACTCTGCAAACTATCTGACAGGTCTGAGGTCTTCCTCAACAGAGTGCAGTTGGCATGGGGGAGGGAGAATTCTTTTCTGTCCAAGGTCGTCCTATGCCCTGCAAGACATTCAGCATCCTGGCCTCACCCACTAAACGCTAGTAGAGCCCCTACTCCCCTCACTGCAACAGAAGTTCCTGGTTGAGAACCTGGAGGGCCGGTGAATACGAAGTCTGAAAGGGTTAAGGTCACCAGTCTCTCCCCTCCACCCCCCAAATCACCAGCACTTCCAGCAGCCACCCTGATACCACAGAGGGCAGCATCACCCACAGGCTCAACCACGTCCTCAGGACAGAGAACAGGGCAGAGAGAGAAGGTGAAACAGTGAGGCCCAAGATTCTGGGGGAGGTGAAACTGGTGAAAAGGGAAATAGAAGGCATTACTAAAAAGTCTAGGAATTCCTTAACCTGGTGGGAAACACTGTGGGAAATACGGAGACCACGTTTTTGAAAGTACTTCCTAAATCGCACTGCAAGTTATGGGGGGATCGTCATCTATGAAAAGGCTGAACCTCACTACTATGGCACCTTACACAACTCCCTCTAATCACTCACCACTTCCCAGCCAGTCTTACCCACAGTGGTTCAATACCTCCCTTTTCTCAGGCCAAAAGGTGCAAATCCAGGAAAGTAGACCACTTGGGGGTGGGGGTGGGGGTGGGGGGAGGTTGCCATGTAAACCTCACCAAAGTGGCTGATGCCTGCTCCCTTAGCGATCTTCCCTCCCTCCCTCCAACTGTTTTTAGTGGTTCCACATTCATGGAGGTCACTCCAGAAAGCGTTGCAAGTACAAGAAATCAAAGTCTTGCTACGGAGACATGAACTATTACCTTCCAAGTCATTTTACACATCGTCTTTTGATGGTATGTCCTGTGTCAATAGCTGGGAACACTAGAATTGCCAATGATATTCTTGGAGCAAAAATACAAGATGCTTTTTACAGCACTGCCCAGCTTGGAGAGAATGTGGTTTCCAACATATGTAGACCCTTCCCTCCTTGGAATTTATCAATGCCCTGGAACTATTTTGAAAATTCACTAACAGTTTATCTTTCTAAGGCCTATGTTTCCTACCATTGTCTCTTCCTCTCAGCACTGACATGCGCTCCACTGCCCCCCCCACTCCAAATCAGCATGCTCCCCAAGTAAAACCACTGCATTTGAGCTTTGAAAACAAGGCCCCTGACTACAAAGACATGGTTTGATGAAGAAAGACCCAATGCCAACAGAGCATGCCCTTTGAGCTGTTCTGAGAGGTGGGGTGGGGTGGGGGAGGTTGCCATGTAAACCTCACCAAAGTGGCTGATGCCTGCTCCCTTAGCGATCTTCCCTCCCTCCCTCCAACTGTTTTTAGTGGTTCCACATTCATGGAGGTCACTCCAGAAAGCGTTGCAAGTACAAGAAATCAAAGTCTTGCTACGGAGACATGAACTATTACCTTCCAAGTCATTTTACACATCGTCTTTTGATGGTATGTCCTGTGTCAATAGCTGGGAACACTAGAATTGCCAATGATATTCTTGGAGCAAAAATACAAGATGCTTTTTACAGCACTGCCCAGCTTGGAGAGAATGTGGTTTCCAACATATGTAGACCCTTCCCTCCTTGGAATTTATCAATGCCCTGGAACTATTTTGAAAATTCACTAACAGTTTATCTTTCTAAGGCCTATGTTTCCTACCATTGTCTCTTCCTCTCAGCACTGACATGCGCTCCACTGCCCCCCCCACTCCAAATCAGCATGCTCCCCAAGTAAAACCACTGCATTTGAGCTTTGAAAACAAGGCCCCTGACTACAAAGACATGGTTTGATGAAGAAAGACCCAATGCCAACAGAGCATGCCCTTTGAGCTGTTCTGAGAGGTGGGGTGGGGTGGGGGGGGACTTTCTCTCTCACCCATTCCTACTGTCATATGAGCAAAGGTTATGCTCCTAGAGGGGTGACAAATATGTATGAGATGAGTGGGTTTAGCCTATGAAATGTCAGAGACAGTTGGAGAACTAAGGTATTTATATTGGTTAGTATGAGCTAGGTTATGCTGCATTAACAAATACCCTCAAGTCTTATAACACAGATTTATTTCTCATTTATAATCAATGTCCTACATGGATCAACATGAGTTTCTATTCATTTATGGTCAGAACCCAAAACCAATGTACATAACAGGTAGAGGCAGCTCTTGCCAAATTATGCACTGACTCTTAACATGGCTATCCATTGGTCACACTAAAGGGTGCAAAGATGTGCAAACATACCATGTGCTGAAGGAGAAGAAATTCTAACATTCTGTGAGGAACTCCAACATGACTACCAGAGAAATGGCCCCTGTGGAGGATCAAGCCTGGGCTTTTAGCCTCACAACCACCATGTTTAAGCTCTAACCATAGTCATGCTTATTGACGACCTCTTACCTATTGCAGGTAATTTGTTAGACACTTTACACAGTTACACACTTAACATTTCTCCAATTAGTTCAAAGCCAGTTTAACAACTGGTGAGTGACAGAAGCAGGATTTCAAGCCAGGGTGGTCGAACCACAAAGCCTCGGATCCTTTGAATCCCACTGTCCATTTTCCCAACTGAGCAGCAAGTTCACCAGCCCAGTTTTGTCTAGTAGTTCACCACAGACATAGAAATGCTGGTGTGTCTGCCCTAGAAGCTTTGATGGTGCACTACGTGTCTGCCTCACTGCCTGGGCGAGAGGACAAAGCCACCCTCTCTTTACTGGAGCTGCCCCAACTCCCCAGTTCTTCACTTTCATCCTGGCCAAAGCCAAGGAAGCAACGAGCAAGCTCCCCACTAAGAAATGTTCTCCTAAGCAATTCCCCCATCCAGTGCATTTGTCAGAGTGATGCTAAGTAAGACGCAACAGCAAATCATTTTTAAAACATAAGCTTCCTGTTGCCATAGATCAATTAAACCCTCTCAATTTTATTGCCAGATTGACACGGGTATATTTATCACTCTTTGTGTTCAGTGTTCAACAAGCTCAGCAGGCAACCCACTCAAACCACTCAGGTCCCTTGAGGGAGAGGAACGGGGTCACCAGGGAGAACTCCGCCCTTGCCCAATCAGGGGAGGAGGAACCCTAAAGCTGGAACAACTCGTTAACAAGCTCTTCGCCTTGAGCAGATCAAGGAACCAGCCCTGGTGAAAGCAGAGGATCTCTTTATTGATCAGCCAACAGAAAGTAAAATATGAAAACCTCAGAAACAAGCTGAAGGAAAAGCTTAGGACAATGGATATTCAAATATTCTTGGTAGCAGAAATTGGTATAACCTCTCCTGGGGGCAATGTGACATCTATATCACAGCCCTCTGAGAATTTTGTCTCTGGGAAAATGTCCCAAGCAACTCATCAGAGACCTATTCATCAATCAGTATTACAAGGATATTTATAACAGAGATATTTACCACAGTAAAAATCTGGGAACAACCTACGTGTCCAACACTAAGAAATAAATGATTAAAACCGTAATGCAGTATTTCTTGAGATGGAAAAAATACCTCCAAAACAAGGAAGCGCATCATTTTTTTTAATATTTGGCATTATGAAAGACAAAGAAATAAAATGTTAAAAATGGTGATTTCTGGGTTATAAAATTATCAGGAATTTGAGAGAAAGAGGGTTTTCTTCATACCTTTCAAAGTTTTCCAAGATTTCTATATTGATCGCTGTCGTTATAAGAAAAAATTATCTTCAAAAAAATAAAATCTATAATCTCATGCAGATGTAGACAGTGGACTCATGATCATTAATGCATTCAAGTTCAAAGGGCAACCCTACTCCTGTCAGCTGTTACCTAATTAGCTCCCTGAACCTTCTGTCACCATTTCAGGGGGGATGGCAGGACCCCACCCCTGGGAATCACATTCAGGAAGAATGAGATCTGGGCTGAAAGGGTAGAAGAGAAAAATATTTGAGTCTTTTAAAAGGAGCAAAAATGTTTTCGGACTTCTTATCTTGCTTCCCTTTCCAACTTCCAACCCAACAGGGCACACACTGGTTCCAGGGACTTTCATTCCCTGAGACAGAATCATAGAAACAGCACAGCCTGAATTTCCACGACCTTCTGCATGGAGAGGTAAGCAGTCTAGTATTAGACAACCCAACAGAAGGAGAGGAAGTCTCGTGATAGTTAATGCAGAGAGAAGACTGAAGTGTAATGGGAAGAAAAACATATACTCGGATAGCGACTTAGAACCCAAGTTCAGAGCGTATAAATCCATAACCACCCTGCCCTCCAGCACAAACAGGTGGCCCTGGGAGCAGCCGCAGAACCGTCACTTTCATGAATAAGGTTAATAATGATGGTACGTGGCTATGAATTAATCGTAAGACAACAGGGAGGGATGTTCCTAATGAGAGCGGTTGAATAAAGCCTGGTGCCTCCCTTTTAACATCTTGGCAAGAAGTCATACAAACCTGGCCACCTGAGAAATTCACATTTGTATATGCATGGAATATCTCTGCAGACTATACAAAAAATGGTGAATAACAGAAGTCAGCAGGGCAGAGGAGAACTGGGAGGCTAAAGGACATAAGTGCAAAGGAAACTTTTTCACTGTTGCATATTTGTTCCTTCTAAAGTCTGTGCCATGTATTAACTATTCAAAAAATGAATAAATGCAACTCAGCAGACAGAGCAGAGAGATGGTTAGAACAGGGGGCTGTGATGAATCTGAGTGTAGGGCAAACTGACTGGAACATATGTTCCCCCAGAATCCCATGGAAATGGTAAGGGGGAGCAGGGGGAAAACTTTCAACAGAATGTGGGACAGGAATTCACAATATTTCATTTGGATTCAATGATTCCTGTAGCCCGGTGGGCTTGGGTCATCTGTTACATATCCACTTAGTTGGAAGGTAACCTTATGATCTTCTTTCTCTTCCCTTCTCCCTATTCTCTCTCCCGTCCACCTTTTTTAGGAAGAAGAATCTAAAATGTCTTTAATTTTGCACCAGCTGAAGGCAAAGAGAGACCAGTGCCTCCATAAGCTCATAACTTCCTCTGACAGCCAAGAAAAACAGTACAGCCTCTCCTCACCCCACCACCATTAGGTAAATAAGATGGTCAAAGATGATCCAATCCCAAATATAACCATATCAAGTTAGGATTGTTTTTATCCATTCTGGTCTATAATTCCCTCCAGTTTAACCAAGTCCGAGTGGAAACCCTTCCCGAACCTTAGACCTCACCCCTCCCTTACTCACCCCTGCCCCAACCCAGCCAGAACCCACTTTGCAGATCACACACTAACCACAACACCACCAGACAGGTTACTGACCAGATGTGATAGTTCCTCAAATTCAACCCTATGGAAATTTCTCTCCTCTAAAAAAACGAAAATAAAAACCATAAAAATAAAAAACTCCTCTCCCTCTGAGTCCACTTTACTGGCCCTCCTCTCACTAAACTTTCCCACCTCCAGGACCCGTCATTTCCTCTAATAAATCCTTAAAGATCCAGCCCCTCAGGGCCAAGTGCCCCTTCTCACCACCAACTCCACTCACCACACATACCCCTCCCAGGGTCCAGCCCCTTCTCTGTCAAAGCAAGGCAGGGCCCCTGAGTGTGACAAAGACAGCTCTGTTTCCTCAGACCTGACAGCCCAGTCCCATGACCTGTACCCACTGACATACTCCCCTGTGGGGCCCAGTTGCCTCAAACCCACATCCGGGCTCCCACCACCAAGGCGGCCGCAGCCTGAGCCCCTGGAAGCCAGTCACAGAGGAAGAACTCCTTCCAATGCCCCGGCAAAGGCACCCTTTGCCTGAGTCCATGCTGGGAAGCTATTTAAGGAGTGCACACGTGTCTAAGGCATGGTCCCGCCCAGGCTGTGTTCTCAGCCCTCCCTTTGGGCACTGGGACCAAAAACCATCCTTACTTCCTTTGGAGCCAGCGTTTGTTTGTTTGGCACCCTCTCATCACTATGTATTACTCTGCAACATTTCAGTTTCCCCATCTCCCCAGAAGCATACAACCCCGTTGCGAGTGAGGAAGAGAACGCACACAGTAACCACTCTCTTTCTACATAAGCCTCTGGATGTCCCTTCCCTGGAGACAATGCATCTCAGACTGGCCCTGTGTCACTTGAGCACCCAAGAAGCTCTGCTGGCTTAATTTAAATGTAAACTCCCCTCTACCCACTGGTGCCTTAATGCCCTGAGTTTTGTTCATCTTCTCTCAAATTCTTAATTCCCAAGTGTCCTGCTTCAGAAGTTGAGAGAAAAAGACTGCAAAGCACACAAGTTGGAAAGGGCCTAAGCCCTGGGGTGGGATTTGGGCTCATTTCTCCTTTCACGCCAAGACCCCTGTTTCTGTTCAGCTGTCAAGAGGGCACTTAATGGAAAAGCTCTGCATGGGACCAGCTTGCTAGGAGGAAAAACCACCACCCTGACCCCTGCTCATTGATCCCACTGATACCTGCTTTCCAACTTCCCTTCCCCAAGCCCCCGAACCAGTGACAATTCATAACCTTTCAGGAAGAAATGAAATAACGGTCTGCATCCTCCACTGGAATAATATAGAAAAATCACACTTACCTTTTGCCAAGATTGGAACAGTTGTTAAAGTTTCCCTCCCACCCATCCCATGCCAATAGTGTTTGAATTACTTTGAAATATCATCTGGGAGACATCATCACCACAAATATTTAAGGTTCCAATTCATAAAAAGGCAAAGAAAGAAAATACATACAAACACACACCCTACTATGATTTGGCCCATCTTTGGGAAATGGGGTTATCCAGAAAAGTATTCCTACAAGTCTCAAAAACACTCTTGCTGATTCCATCTCATTCCTTCCCCAACAGTATTCTAACTTGTTTGCATGAGTATTAGTGAGAAAGGAAAGAACAAAGTGAAACGCCTAGGAACTCACATGAGATGGGTGACGCTCATGCTCACTGGTTCTTCAGTGGCACAATGTGCTACCAAAGAATCATTGGAAGCAGAGTCTGACCTCCGAGTGTGGGTCCATATGTCTCAGATCCGGGCACCCTATGCAGAGCTAGAACGTGTGGCTTTTCCCTTCCGGCCATTACCAGGGCTACCGAGCCCCCCAGGCCTGGTCTGTGTCTTGCGAAGGCTACATACCTCAGAAGGTTAAAGCTCAGATCCAGCCTCTTTGCGAAATGGCCACAGTCCCTGCCGAGGTGCTCTGGAATTTCTCTGCAGTCCTGGCCTATGTAGGACACCTGGAAATTAAATAGAACAGAAACAATGTGGCAAAAGGAAATCATCCAGCTGCTCACAACCCTGAGTCATTGATCCGATGATTGCTTCCGCAACTTTAAACACACGCTCCACACACAAAAAAAGGCCACATTTGTGGCTGTTTTCCTGATCAAATCAGCTTTGGGGGCTTCAGGGACTCTGCCAACAGCTCCCCTTTCCTGGTATACTTTGCACGATGGAGACTAATCCCAGCAGAATGGAAATTGGACTAAAATTGGCCGGATTCATGTGTCCAAAAAGAAACCCAACGTCAGAGCACGGTGATATAATCGCAGCAATCAGTCTCTCGCTCAGGGGCCTTTCCAACAGCTGCCCCTCTGGCTCTCGCTCTCCTTCCCCTCCCTTGTCCCTCACCCAAATACCCTGTTATTCACATTATCTCATAAAAGACACAGCAGATGCACTTACCAGCGTTCAACCTGCAGGGTGCTGAACAAATAGAGTTGGACAAGAAAACCTCCCCAAACGGCCAATCCCATCCTGTTACCACTGTGTATTAAATGTCCGCCAGACTCTGAACAAAGCTAATTCAAAGGTGACAGGGCAACAACAAATGACCGGAGTTTCCAAGTCTCCCTCCACCGGGGAGCCCTTTGCAGTCAGCACCTCTCTGCTTGCAGAGTTGTTCCCTTAGCCATTCTTTTACTCCTGTTATTATTAACCTAGTGTGTGCCCAGATCTTAAGAGGCTGAACTGAAAGTTGATCCCAAAACTTCTGACTGGGACTAGGCCAGAGGGCTTTCTTGCTGCTCCAACCACTCAGTTTTTAACCCATTTTTACAGAGAGCACCCTGTGGGCAGGATTAACAACTCATCCCAAAACAAACTCGTGGGTCAGAGATGGCCAGTGGATCACAACACATGATACTTCCCGGAAGGACCCTTCCCTGAACTGCCAGGTAGTAAGTCAGGTCCATCACTTGGCTACAGCCTGGATCCTTCCTCCCTACAAATCCACCATCTTCTACGCATACAAAGATGTCTTGGATTGAATGGGAGATCATGAGTGGGTTATGATTACTAATGGGGAACAAGAACATGGTGGCCATCTCAGATATTGGGTTGAACCATGTGAATTACTAATATTCAATCATTTTAGAACTACAAAAGCAGCACTTTCGTATGGCTCAACCTAGTACAAAGCACACTTCATCCTTGCACCCTCAATGTTTCATCTCTCAACCCTCTGCTATCCAATGGGGACAAACTGCTCATAATACAATATCCTGTATTCACTGTCCTTCCGTAACTTCATTCCTGATGGAGACAAAGTGGAGAGAAGAGACAGAAAAATAGCTGATTCCACTAAAACAATTATGACTGGGGGAGATACAGGCCAAAAAACAAAGGACTCTAAGTTCGATCTAGCAAGCTCCCACCTTCCTACATGGGACTCCCTTTCTTCAGAACTCCTTATGTATTATATTGAGTTCAGCTTCCAAGCCAAGATGGAAATCAGACACCAAGGAGAGACTGCAGATATAAAGCTCAATTTAGGGCCTTCCATTTCCCTCAGGATGTCCACCCAACCTGCAGCTTGTTCTGTATTCTAAGTTCACATTGACCACCGCCCCCGACCCATGGCGCTCACCACAAAACCCATCCCTCTCACCCTGGCAAGCACCACCCTCTTGCACCATCATCATTCAAGACCCCTCTGATATATATGGCAGAGAAGCTGAGCTTTAGATGTAGAAACTGAGCTCTTTCCTCACAGACTCACCAAGGACTAAATCTAGCAGGGACCTAGTTTGCCCAAACCCTTCATGTTTTATACAAGGAAACCAAGACTCCAGAGGCCTGTCCATTGTAATACAGCTTCTTAGTGATAGAGCCCAGACCAAGTCCTACACCAGGAATGAGGACTTCCAACTTGGGGGCTGTGAGTTCTTACAACGCCGTATGTGGATTTTCTTGATCAAGAAATGCCAATGGCACATCTATCATATGTTTTAGCTTCAAATTGAGTCTTCCAAACTGAAAGGTTGAGAACTATCTCATGACACCATGTTGAAGGCCCCAGGAGACTGTCAGACACTGAGAAAAGGGGATATTTGCTCCCCTCTTCCTCCTGTAGGATTCCCCTTTAGAGGAAACAGCAACACTAAGGAGAGTTATCACCACAAAGCATTCAGATCGTTCGCAAACATGTCCGACAAGACTTTCATCAGCTTGTTTTATTACATGGTCGTAACATCACAACATCCCAAGAAAACTAAATAAAGCACAACATATTCCCATTCAACAGAGACAAAGACCAAGTCTTCACATTTTAGTAGGAAAATCAACTTGATAAGCCATCTGCATACTTGGACCATCCCCTTGGTAAAATGGAAGCTTTTTAGAGATGTGAGTTAAACCAAGCACATAGAAGGGTTCACATTGGCTGGGACAGGCTTTAAAGTGGCAAGAAGCCAATGCCAGGCACTTCAACCAACACTCATAAGAGGAGACACTTGTTTAAAAAGTGCTCCTCAGCATAAGACATTACCTGTCAGGATGTCAGGAAGCTTCCGAAAGCACATGACCCCCTAATGTGAGCGACAAGGCCAGAAAAGCCAGAACAAAAATAGTCAGCTTCTTCAGCAAACAAGAAAAGGGATGTAGAAATTCATCTTAAACGGCACAAAAGAGCACATCCAAAATAAGAAGTTATTGCATTTAGTCAATTATCTTGACTTAGACTGAACTGAGGAACCACGTTTCATACTTTTAACTTGCCTACTTATATCATCTGTACCCCAAGACTTCCACCCTATGTGGAATGATAGCCGAAAGTAACACCATTATCAGGGAAATTAAAACATATCAACTTAAAGACCCCTACAGAGAGGAACACCAGAGAAAAAAAGAAGAATGTCTTGGAGGGATCCCCACACATACATACACCCAGCCCCTCTAAGGGATTGCAGAAAATTACCAAACTGCGAACACTGAGGGTTTCTCTTTGCAGTTGAGACATGTAGGCTCCCAGGACATTTTTGAGGATGGTGCATTTGTCAGTAGTAAGACAGAGATTATTTTATGATACCTCCCCCCAGCCAGGCGTGAGGGATTCTTGATTTTAAATTTGCAGTATTGGAAGCTCTGTCAGAGTAGAAACAGCCCTGGGCACTAGTTCAAGTCCTTGTGCTGCTACTTACGGGCTGTATCACCCTGGATGGGCCACAATCTTGCGGAGTCTGTTTCCCCATATGTAAACTAGTCAGACACTAACCACCTCCAAAGGTGTTAAGAATAATGTAACAACTAACAAATATTAAATGCCTATCTCCTCTGTTATCTATTCGATCCTCATGAAACAGCCCCATGAGTCATACGAGTATATTATCCTCACTTTACTTATATTACAGGAATGAGATAAGATAACTTTAAAGTACACAGCACTGTCCTCAGCACCTAGTGGCCACTTGGTAAACAGTTATTGAATCAGACCAATATCACTGTGGAAAGGATTTGTTATTCTGATGTCTCTTGGGCACAAAATTTCAGTGCCCAAATTCCAAGTTTGCATTTGTGTCTACAACTGCATTGATGCCACTATTTTAATTGTCACAAGCTAGTGGAAAAAGATTGAGAACTTTATGCTGAATATAAATGATGCATTCGAGCCAAGAAAAGGCCAAATGAAGTCAGATCCATGTTGAATGAAAGATTTTATAAAGAAAAGTTTGGTGTTGTCAGCCCATGGAACACCTAAAAAGCAGGGCAACGGCCGTCAGTCAACAGTGGGGTCAAAGCAGTGTTTCAGCAAAACGTCATAATCCATCTCATTAAATCATTTTAACTTTATTGGGGTGGTGGTGGTTTTTTATTCTCAGTACTTAAATTATCCCTTTATTTGGGGTTTTTAGGTCTCTAAATATGAACTTAGAAAAAGATATATCTGGTTTTACATTTGTATATTTAAGCAATGTTGTGAGAAAAACAATATTAACGCTATGGGCTCATGGGAAGTTCCCCCACCCCTTACCCCTTAAGGATCTACTAAAATTTGGGAAGTACCACGTGACACATTCAAGGTGCTACCTCTTATAGTGACCATCATTAGAAATTGCAAGGCACAGAAAGCTAAAAAGACCCTAATCCCAGGGCTGCCACTCATTAGGGTCTTTAGGAGGTTTTAGGACATGGGGCACTAACACCCCCAGAGACATTTTCTCAGCCTGCCTTCTCAACTCCTCCCCCTGGCAGCTCCATCTGTTTAAAACAGTCCCAAGTGTTCAAAAATGCCTCACCCACAGGTCACTGATTGCCATTGGGCTGTGTGGGGTGGGATAAAAGCAGGAGGTATAGGGAAAATCAAGTTTGGGAAGTCAGGGGAGAGAAATGGAGGCACAGGAAAGTTCTCAGTCCCATGTGAAGTCCGCCATGAAGCTGAAAGAAGCTGTACCCAGAGAATGCTGGCTCTGAAATGCAGAGACTTAGGATCTGAGGGAAAGGAGACCCTTCTGGGGCAGAGGCCCTGTCCTCCAGCCTTTCCCTCCAGGCAGCCAGCCATGTTAACTCCCAGGAGCCCCTTTTCCCTGCCAGCTAAATAAGACCCATCATTTTTAATCTCTCCCCCAGGCTGGTACCTCCCTGGCCTGCTCACTTCTGAACCGTGAGAAGGGGAGAACATTCCCTCTAGCCTAAAGTAATTTCAAAATCTAATTGTGCCTGACACCACCTGCCTTAGGCAATGCAAGGGGAGAGCTTCAAAACCTTAGAACTAGTTCTCTAGGGTGCAGAAGGAAGGGCAGGAAGTAGGAGGGCTGGCTTCATCAGAGGTTAAAAGAGCAACCTGGCTCTTCCAGCAGGTAAAAGGCACCCGGTCCCAGGGTGGTTGAGTCCATCCCTCCAGCAATGACTAGAAACACCGAGGCTTCTCTACAAGGCTGAAAGCAAGGGAAGCTGATTTCTATCACCCAGGGTTGAAACTGGAGTGTTGACATTTCCCACAGACAACTATTCAAGAAATCAGGTGCTGAAACATAACTGGAGCGCTACAGCCTTCTACCTGCCCTGGATAAGGGGTCTATGGTTAGCAGCCAGAGCTTGTCTGCAGTGGAGTCCCTCAACCTAGAGCCTGCTGGGACGCAGCATGATTTCACTATCTTTGGTGGGACCCAGGCACTTTTGCCTTCCTGGGCTCCTTCCTCCCTTAGGAAAGACAGGCACACCTAGGAGATACAGCGAATTCGATTCCAGACCACCACAATAAAGCAAGTATTGCAATAAAGCCAGTCAGAATCTTTTTGCTGGTGAAGGGTCTTGCCTTCAGTTACTAAAATACGCAACATCTGTGAAGCTCAATAAAGCAAAAAGCAAGAAAAAAAGGTATACCTGTATTTTACAACTACACTGGTATAAAGACAAAGATATTAAAACGTTTTCTATGACTAGAGTTCTTTTCTTCTGATTATGAAAGAACCTAAAACTTTTTTTGTGGGGCCGGAAAAGTGCAGTGGGTTTTGGGCACTGACCACTCTGCCTGATGAAGTCCACGCCGCTGGCCCTGGTCAGTGACACCAGGAGCAGAGGGAGATGGAGGGAACCAGGGCGACCTTGCCCTCCCCCCACAGCTAAGGGGTGTGCCAGGCCCCAAACGGGTCTGTTCTCCCCTAACTAGGCAGGCCTGTGCACCGGCCAGACTCCCCACCTGCTGACCTGAGGTGGAGCTGGGAGCCCGGTTTAACCTCGGGGCGGGGCGGCCCTCGCCCCAGCCCTCCCTCCCCAGGCCGACTGTGCCCCAGCGGGGGCGGGGCTGGCCTGGAGGACTTACTTGAGTTCCACTGACCGCGAGCCCGGCCATGGTGAAGGGGCGGACGCTGGGCTCCGAGTGCAGAGCACAGAACAGAGAACGTGACGGCGCCAAGCAGCGCGGGTCCGGAGCTTTAGTTCCGCACTCGGAGATCAGCTGACCCGGCGGAAGCCCGAGGCGCGGGCTGGAGTCCGGACCTGCGCTCCGCTGTGCGCGGGCCGACCACGCCAGGACGGGCCCTCGCGCAGGTGAGCCTCGTCTACCCCACCGCGCGCCACAACAGGTGGCCCGCAGCGCCCCGCCGGGAGGGCCTGAGCGCTGGCTTTCTCCGTGCTTCCCGGGCCTCCCGGGACCTATCGCGCATGAGGCGGTCAGGGAAATAAGAATAGCGTCCCCTAAAGCCCCATGCCCAGAGCGCTACTGTGTTAGTCGGGACAGACTGGGGATAAGGGGGCCTGCCCATCAGAGGCGCCCCGTCTGAGCGTTGGCGAAAGAGGGGTTAAAGAGCCATTCCTTTCCAATATTTCACAATCCGGATTACATAACTGTCTTCAACTGCAGGGAGGAGGGGCCTCTTGCCCGGAACTCCCCTCCCCAACTTTTGAGGGGAAGGGGGAAGTGAAGAGGTTGAACGGACACCTGGTGGGGTGGGGTTTCCATTTCTGGAGAAGGAGGCGGGAATTGAAATGCTGGCTCAGGTAGCAGCACGCGCTGTAAACACACACACACACACACACACACACACACACACACACACACCCCCACCCCATTCCCCCACCCCACCAGGTGTCCGTTCAACCTCTTCCCGTTGACAGTAATAAACCCCGGGAAGAGAATCGAATGATCTGCCCAAATTTCAGGCTTCTCTTCTTCTCTCCCTGTTCAGAGAAAAGGTACTGGTGAAGCTCAAAGTCATCCATGAGGTCAGACCACACACGCATACACACCTTCCGCTCATCTGGAAGTGAGGGCTGGCCATTTCCTGCCTCCTGTCTGGATGAAATTCGGCCCAGCGGGCAGGTAACCGGAAGCTCATGCCTGTCCTCAATGGAAAGGATCCAGATCTTCTCTATGCCTATTTTTGCCTTTACACCCCATTCCCAGGATGCACAAAGCTACTACCAGATACCAATTCTTGGTCATGTTATCACCTATTGCCTATTGCAGCTAACAGCCAGCCCAACCAGTTATGGCCTCTCCACCCTGCTCCCTTCATACTCATGGGTACAGGCACCATTCAAAGAGAGAACGGAAAACTGAGTTCTGACTTGCCAGACTCCAGGTCTCACTGCATTGCAGGTACCTCAACCCAGTAGACCTATTTGTAATTACAGCTCCCCACCTCTGTCCAGGGGGTGTCCACAGGGCTTTTCATTGTTCTTTGTGTCTAAACAGCACTTAGAAACTCCTGGTTGTGAAGCTGAGGATGATAATTATGGTCATGGTTAAGCATTGTGTGGCGCTCATCGTTGTCTCAGGGCTGGTGCCAACACATTGTGTAATGTGAGCCCTTATTGTCAGCATTTGGATGAGTGGTGTTGACCTCTGAGGGTTGACCCGACTGCCCCTCTCTCTGCTGGGAGGAGTGGACACAACACAGTGGAGCTATAAGAACATAGCTGTAAGAATATTTGGCTGTGTTTGCTTTGGGAAGTTCCAGGAAACGCTGTAACAAAAGGTCTTGCAGGCCAAAAAAGAAAGCTTGCCCTCCAGAGATAAGGGGGATCAAAGGGAATCTTTTGAGGCCTACTGCCCCACAGACCAGCTCCTCACGCTCCTTCCTCCTTCTCTGCTGGATGTACCTTCTCTGGTCCATTGTCCACTTTTGTCTGCCTTTCCTGCCTAAAAAGGAGGAAGTGGGCCTCGTCTCTGACTGTCATGATAATGTGCCCTCCCCAAGCACCTTTCACCTTGGCCTTCCTAGAAAGGCTTTGACCAGCACGAGAGGACATGTGGAAACAGACTTAAACCTATTCAAAGATGAAACTGGAAACCCCCCTCCCAGGAGGAGGGTGCTGGCGGTCATCTCACCCATGCCCCTGCCTCCACACGTGGCTGTCTTCTGAGTACACTGTTCTGCAGACTCGACCTGCCAATAACACCAGTGGGCAGGCATCTTCTCCACCTTTCCAGACCCCCTCACTACTGTTCCCTCCTCTGCATAGCCCCAGGGTGATCATTCTAAAAGCCCTATTTGATCCTACCTAAAGTCTTTCAATGGCCTCTGATCGACTAATAATACTCATAGAGTCCAAAATCTCTAGTATGTCCCTCAAGATCTTTTTAATCCCATCAACCCTTACTTCTGCCTCTTCTACTTCTCACATCCTCTACTTGGCTTTTCAGTTGTTAGTTTTGCCTAGAATGACTCATCCTACTCTTGTCTCCACTAGGTGAACACGTCGGGAAGGCCAGTTGACGGTAGGGGAGTGATCATTAGCGAAATCACAAAAAATAAAGTTCAGGATAGCTCATATTAAGGTCGGCTTTAGTGTTTGAAACGTAAGCTGATGCCAACAAGGAGCTATTGAAAGTTCTTGAGCAGGGTAGAAATTTGCTGAAGGTAGTGGGGGAGGGATCCTCTAGAAGCAGACTGGATTAACCTTTCCTTACTCCCCTCAGGTTTTAGAAGTAAGTCTTCAGAACATAACAGAAGACGGAGAAGGAGAAGGAGGAGGGGGGAAAAGAGGAGAAGGAGAGGCAGGAAAGGCAGAAAGGGAAAAGAAGTCTATATCTCTGAACCAAGGAAGATTGGAAGAGGGAGGCTGAGACACCCTTCTACCTCATCCCCTTCTTGAACAAAAAGGAAAATTAAGTAGAAATAGCAAAGGTAACACTCTGCAGGTAATGTGGCCCTTCCTTGGGAAGGAGAGAAAGCAAAAGAATACTGAGGTAGTGCTGGCCCAGGAGGTGGACAGCTGATTCCTTCGAAATACAAGAAATTTACAAAAGTGAACAGAGGAGATAAGTCTTGTCGGGGCTTCTTCCTGAACACGCCTCTTTCTGCCCCTGCCCCAGGAGCCCTGAGGGAAGGGGAAGGCTCATGCAATCATCTAAGTTCTTCCTCAGTCCCCTCACCCCATTGCATGAGCAATGGAAAGTGAGCTGCCTGCTCCCCTTGCCGCACTCCATTTTATTCCCCAGCCCTTCTGCCCCAGCCTCCAAGGACCAGGCTCTGTGCTAGGCACTGGGGGTATGCATTGACTAAGACCCTTCGGGAAAGATCTGTGCTCCGACATTTACAGTATTACTAAGTGGGCTATGTTAACAAGAAGCACTGTAATCGTGACCCTATTTTCTGAACCCAAAATTGAGACATGTCACCTAATTTGTACAGTGCACTCATGAGGACCACAGCACAGAAAGTTCAAATCAGACTTGGACTGGAAATCCTGCACCTATAAATTCTGGAACTCTTAACATGTGCATGTGGAGAGTGAGAAGGCTCAACACATACAACTGGACATTTCCTGATCACCCTTGATGAAGAGGGCAATATTTTATTTCTACTGTCATCTTTGTTATTATTATTATTCTTCTTTGGCAGCAGAGGCCCTTTCCCCTCAAGTCCTTCCTCCATCACATTCCTGGGGACAAAAAGGAAGATCCTGTTTATTTCTAATCAAGGGAGTTGATTCTGGGGTCGGCCAGAATCAGCAAAACAGGAACTGATTCCTTAAATCTTCCAACCCTATGCCTCAGCAGCTGAGAGGACAAGGCCAGTTAACAAAGTTTTATCAGCATTCCTACCTGTCCTTCGCCGAATTTCTATTCAGCCTGGCCTCATTTCTCCCAGGCCTAGCCCCTGGGCAGATTAAAATGGTTGCTGTAATTAATCATGCCCCAGCCCCTAGTTCAGACTCACCACATTCAGATTTCAATTAAAAAAAAAAAAACTGCTGGATGTCTGCATACAAAATGCTCTTTGTTGCTGAGGCAGCCTTCTTTCAGCCTAAAGAAGGGAGTTTAGGAAGTGTAGGAAAGAGGAAAGGTTTCCAGGCCCTCTCTGCAGTATTTGCACAGAAGTGACGGATGGAGGATGGTCTGTGCTCCAAAACACCTCTCTGATCAAACCAGAACGAATCAAAATTTTAAAAATGTATGTTAAATGCAATCATAATGCCTGCTATGAGTTAGTCATTGCACAAATGTTAGTTTATTGTTATGATTTACTATTCTAGTAATGATTATTTACTAGTATAGTAATTATTATTGCTATTAGTATTAATTCTCAGTGCTTCCAATTTCTCTTCTCTTTTGATCTTAAAAGATTTCCTTGTTGTTGCTTCTATTAACATGCAAACATTAACAGGGAGTGGGGAAGGGAGTAGGTTTGGGGCGGTGAGTGGAAAAGGGGCTTCTGCTTTTCACTCCATTTCTTCTGTGATTTTTGCAACATGCATCCTACTACTTTTGTAATTAAAAAGGGAGGAGATTGGGATGGAAGGGGCAGGAAAAGAGAATGTAAAGTTGAAACAGCCATCTGCTAATCTCTTAATTAGCATTATTTCCACAGATCCTGAAAACGTCAGTGAGAAACAAATCTTATTCCCCAATTTGCCTGGAACTTGCCCAATACTCCAAGTCCTTAGCTGGGTTCAGACGGAAGTCATCTCTGTCTTGGGGAGAGGGGCTCATATTGGACTTTCAAGAGGCAAAGGGAACATTGACCAGAAGAATCTGCTCAAATGTATATTGTCCAGTGGGAGCAAGGGGAACAGTGTCTAAGACCCAGGTACCCTTCCGGAATCCCAACTTGGCATAGAGAGGAAACTCCCCCCACCTCAATTAACATATATGGAAATGAGATTCTCAGTCAGTAGGTAGTACCCTATCGCCTGTGTTTTTCTCAAGTGCCCCCTGTAATGTGGATTTGTGACCATCCAAATGCACTGCTTTAGAAATCATCTACTCCAACTACTGACAGGAGAGTGGAAGGGACTGGCCCAGTGTCACCTAGCAAATGAGCATTTGACCCAAGGCCAGAAGTCTGATCTGAAAAAAATAAAACAGGACTCCTCCTATGTCCCAGTAAGAGCAAAGTGAAGAGACTGGGCAGCGGCACCAGAAAGATGCCACTTCACATCTAATCGCTTCTTGTCACGTTGTAACCATTTTCCTCATATGGAGCCCCACGCTGATGGATCAGAAATAACATTTTCAAAGTTATATCTGCAAGGAAATGGCTATTAATGTTCTTCCTCTCCTTTTAGAGCGCTGAGGAATACATATTAATTTTCTCTCTACTTATATTGCCTATTTGCAAATTGTATTCACTACCCAGCTCCAATTTGTCCTACCCCTGAAGAGATTATGATGAATAAATGTGTTCCTGGAAATAAAATAAAATAAAAAATTTGTCACTGAGATTTATTTTTATAATTATTTACAGGAATTATTTTAGAATTTATGGGGGGCAATAATAATAACGCACACACGAGGGTTCTGGCATGATTTACCAATATTAATTCAGAGTCTCTTCCCACTTCTCCGAAAGGAACTCCAGCTCTCTCTGTAGCTCTGAGCCAGGGGCAAAGCCAGTGTCAGCTGCACCGGGCACCACCGGTGCCAGAAGGCTGAGGGTCAGATGAAGTGCTCGTCAAGCCTTATAGTGCCCAGTGCCCTGGCCTAGGAGTCCTGGGTTCAAGACCTAGCTTTGCTACTAACTAGCTGGGTGCCCTTGGATAAATCCTTTCATTCCTAATATCCTCAGTTTCCTTAAATGTAAACTCACTGAGCTAAACAACTATTTGTACTAAAATGAAAATACAAGGAAGTATGGACATCTCCCCCAAATAAGGAGAGAGAATGGAGTCATTAGTAAGTATTTCTTGAGCAACTACTGTGTTTCAGGCACTGAGAGCACAATAAGGAAAAAGACATATACAGTCCTGACTCCCATGAGGCTTACATTCTGGTGGGAGGACACAGGTAACAAGTAGGTAAATAATACAATTTCAAGTATGTGAGATATATGATTTCAGATAGTACTGACACATGCTATGAAGACAAAAGCAGACAATGTGGGGCAGTGGATAATTTAGGTACAGTGTCCAAGGTCTCTGCCAGCCCTTCAGGGCCTTTCTTCTGTGAAATCCTTGATGAACAGAGCATGGTCTAGACTTCAGCCCCACTCACAAGGCTTTTGTGATGCACAAACTGCATAGCCTCAAACAGCTATGGAGTGTTCTGGGAGGCTTCTCTACGGGGTGAAATAATTGCTCTGAAGGTTGAATAATAAGATGGAGTCAGCCATGAGAAGACTTGTGAGAAAGGTTTTCCAGGCTGAGGGAACAGCAATTTTGCTTATGCCTGAGTCGTTAACTTGAACTCAAGTGCTTTCAAGGGCCCAGTATCACCCCAGTGAGAACGATGAGTATCCCAGGTACAGCTGCACCAGGCCTTGGATTGCTCTAGCTCCAAAGCACAGGCCGGCTAAGCCTTTGAGATGCAGCAGCTAAACACAGAGACATTTATGGGCACTCACAAGTTCTAGGGTGAACATCGAGGGGAAAAATGTTCCAAGCAGCTAGAACAGCAAGTGCAAAGGCTCTAAGGCAGGAAGGTGTCTGGCAGGTTTGGAAAACAGCAAGGATGTCAGAGCATCTGGAATGGAGTAAGCAAGGAGGAGAGTAATAGCAAACGACATCATGGGGTAGGGTGTGGGACAGGGATGGGGGCACATCACCTAAGGCCTGATAGACTGAGGTTAGGACTTGTGCTTGTACCCCAAGTGACTTGAGAAACCTTGAGCAGAAGGCCCACATTTTGTAAGGATTGGTCTGGCTGCTGTGTTGAAAATGGACCACGGACAGGGAAGGGCAGAAGCAGGGAGACCAGAGAGCAAACTATCACAGAAAACCTGGAGACAGTGAACAGTGCATATATATATATATATATATCTTGAAGATGGCATCAACAGAATTTTCTGATGGATTTGACATGGAGAATATGAGAAACACAGGAATAAAGGGTAACTCCAAGATTTTGACCTAAGCAATTGGAAGGATGGCGTTGTCGTACTGAAATGGATGAGAAAATTAGGGGATGGGGGGTCAGGGAATCACTTTTGGACCGTAAAAGTTTGAGGTTAGTTTGAGACATACCAGTGGAAATGTCAAGGAGGAAGTTGGATGCAAGGAAACAGATCTGGACTCGAGTTAGAAATGTACAAGTCCTCAACTTTCAGATGGCATTTAAAGGCACAAGACAGGATGAAAAGCATCTGAAAATTGGGTCTTAGTGCACTAACACAGTTAGAGATACAGGAGAGTGGAAGAAACCACAGGGAAACTAAGAATGGGCAGCTGGAGAGGTAAGGAAGAACAAAAATGAAGTGAGGCCCTGGAAGCCAAGAGAAGAAACTGATCCAAAAAGTTGAGTTTCCAACGTAATGACTAATTCAGCCAAGGATAATCAGGGGGGTGTTGAAAGCACTGGGTGAAGATGATTGGATAAAGATGGGGTACGTACGTACAATGGAATATTACTCGGCCATAAGAAAAGATGAAATAGTGCCATTTGTGACAACATGGATGGACCTTGAGATTATCATGCTAAACGAAATAAGTCAAACAGAAAAAGTCGAGGACTATATGACTTCACTCATATGTGGGATATAAAACTGAAAGCAACAAATTAACAAGAAAAACAAAGAAAATCTCACAGGCACAATGTTTAGTGATAATCAGAAGGTAAGGTGGGGTGATAGAAGAGCATAAAGGGGGTCAAATATATGGCGATGGAAGGAGATTTGACTTTAGCTGGTGAAACACACACTGCAATATATAGATGATGTATTATAAAATTGTACACTTGAAACCTATATAATTTTACTAACCAATGTCACCCCAATAAATTTAATTTGAAAAAAAAAGAAATCACTGTATGAACAAGAAGTCATATAATCTTAAGGTATCATCCCACAGATTACCTATAATTACAAAGGGGAAAATACATCTTTACAGTGACGAGATCTGGTGGTCACAATCTGACACAAGAGTTTAAACTTAGCACCTCCAAGGGCGAGACAACCTGACAATTTGGGCCTTTGCTGGGAAGTACATATCACCTACATGGTAGTATTGCCAAAATGTTTAACCAGAATCTACTCAAGAGGAAACAGACAAGTCCAGAAAGGGAACATTCTTCGAGACAACTCGGGTAGACTGCACAAAATGTCAGTATCATGTCAGGGGTTGGGGGACAGAAGGGAATGTTCTAGATAAAAATGGACTAAAGAGACATGAAAACCAAGTACAATGCATGATGTGATTCTTTATTGGATGCTGGAACTGGGGGAAAACAGCTAAAAAGACATTTTAGGGACAATTGGGAATACTTCAATTTGAACCATTTGGTGATATTACTGACATTAAATTAACATTACTTTTCATAGGTGTGCTAATTGTATTGTGATTTCATAAGAGAATGTTCTTTTCCTTAAGAGAAGCAAGCTTAAGGAATGAGGGATAGACATCAAAATGTCTACCGCTTTCAAATGGTTCAGAAGAAAAAAATGTGTGTGTGAGAGAGAGGGAGAGAGAGAGAGAGAGAGAGAGAGAGAACAAACCAGCATGGGAACATGTTAGCTGACAAGTCTAGAAGAAGAGAATTGGGCATTTATTATCCAGTTCTTTAAACTTTTTTCATAAATTTGAGGAACTTTTATAAATAATATGTTAAGTAATAAGAGGAAGAAGTAATTAACTTGCCCCGTGGTACTTAAGATCAACTTAACTGAGGACAGAGAATTCCCCATTGGATTTAACAACATAGAGGTCACTGGTGAACTTGAAGATAGGGAGAAAGAAAAAGAGGTAGGCAGGGGCCAGATCATAAAGAGACAAGCAGGCCTCACTTTGAGCACCATGGAAGCAAATGGCTATTAAACATTTCTGTTTTAGAGCGATCAGTCTGACAGTTGTGGGTAGGATGCGTAGCAGGAGAGAAGGGTCAGGAAAATGTCCTCAAAGGCTCTGCAAGTGCGCCTGACCCCCTATGAAAAGTGATGAGGGACTGCAAGGAGAAAATTGCAAAGAGACTGCAGCCCAATTGCCAGGACTTGATGTCTGTTTGGGTATTGAAGATGGAGGAGCCAAGATGGTGCCATTCACCAAAATAACGGGGGTGGTGACCTTGATGCAATTACAAAGTCTACAAGCGTTGCTCCCTCCTCTGGAGGAGGACACCCCAGGAGCGACAACAGCATGTGATGGTGTAAATGCAGCACATCTGAGGACCTAGTGAGTCACTGCCACACAGCACTCTGCATCTGACAAGCTCAATGTGCTGGGGGCCATGACTTTGGGTGTGTGGCTGGAGGTGACTTTGTTCATAAAGTCTCCTGCTCCAGGGAACCCCTCTTCCCATAACCCTTTCCAAGTGCTGCTTACCCTTGATGACAAGTTTTCCCCAATGCTCCGGCCCTCAGTAACTGCTCAGGATCTGAAACATCGCTGTAAAGCCTTTCCCGTGTGCCTGGCTTTGATGCCTACTATTTGGTGTTGTAACGTACATTTATATCTGTCCCTAAATTCCCAACTAGCTGGTGGACTCCCAGAATGTAGGAAACCCAGTTTATAGCTCAAAATATCTCAGAATAGGTGATCTATAAACTGAAAGATAGAGGCAGGGAGGGAGGAAGAGGATGAAGACCATAGTTTAACACTCCCACTAAAAGCTCACCGTACTGATTCTGAGTTGTGAGGACCACTTTTCACTTCTATGGGAGGGGGTGGTGTTACTTAGAGGCACTTGCTGCTGCTCCCGCCCCCCCTCCTGAGTTAGAACCCCTGGTAGGAAGCCTCCCGGAAACAGCCCACAGTGCTCTCTCCTGAAGCTGTTTGCACTAAGTGACTCACCCAATTAAAAGCATCTACATAACAAAGCCTCACCGGGCTGCAGAGGTCACGGAGACTGTGAAGTGTGTCTTTAGTGTGTGCTGCAGAGAAGGCTCACTAATTACCAGTCATTTCCACCCCTCAAGAACCTGTCAGCCTTTGAGATACAGAGGATAAAAGAATCCCCAAATTCCCACCCGACACCAATCACTTTTCCCTCTCAACCCTCCCCTGCATTTCAAACCTGTGACTATCAAGTGCCAGGGACGGGACTTTGCCCACCTGGCTCAGAGCTGGGAGGAAGGAAGGAGAGGAAAGAGGTTTCTCAATTGGAAGCATTTTTTAGTAAAAGGGAACTGGGAGGGGCAAGGAAGTAAAGAGAGTTCTGGAAGCACTGCATTTTCTGTTAAATGAGCAAACAAACAAAAAAAACTTGCATTGTGTTTTTCTTTACTTATAAAGGTAATTAACGTTTGTAGTAAAAACTACAGGTGAGCAAGAAGAAAGTGAAAATCACCGATGATCCCACCCCCTAAGATGACCAGTGGCTGGTCACACAGACACCCTTGCAGCCTGCTTTCTAGGTGACGTGTATTAACTGTGTGTGTGTGTGTGTGTGTGTGTGTGTGTGTGTGTGTGTGTCCCTGCTCTTTCATAACCAGATCTTTTCATCAGCTAATGATGTATCTCCAACATCTCTCCCCATGGGCACATGGAAAGAATGTTAGAGCTGGCAGGGGTGCTGAATTGGGCTACCAGAGAAAGTGCATTTGGGCATTAGAACATGAGAGGGAGGCATTGTCAGAATTTCTGAAAGCTGAAGGAGGCTGCTGTGAGTCAGGAAAGAGTCCTGACCTTTGGAACTTGGACAAGTGATTTCCTGTCTATGAACCTCAGTTTCCTCATCTGTAAAATGGGAATAACCGTACATATTTTATAGGATTTTTGTGAGAATTAAAGGAAATCATGATTGTGAAAGGATTATACAGGCAGCGGATGTTTTATTACTCATTTTAGTAAGTGCTCATTCATGCCTATTTTTCACTTAACCCTCTGCTAATCTGTGTTACCAATATAAAGAAGTCATCTGGTTCAGGCTTGGAGATGCTTAAAATCTAATTGGGAAGTTGAACACATGCACACAAAGTAAATTTATTGATTAGTTAATAAAAGATATCAATTAGTAGATAATTAAGTTCCACATGAGGTTCAGAGGTAAGAAAGAACACAGGGGGATAATAACAAAATAATAATAACTACTTTGAGCACTTTCTTCATGCCAGGCACATGTGTTGTCTCATTTAATTTACCCATTGACCTATGAGGTAAGTACCATGATTACATATACTTTGCACAGGAGGAAATTGAAACTTCAAAGAGCTTAGGAGCACTGCCCAAGTCACACAGCTAGGAAATATGGCAGTACCGTTCTTTGGAATCGAGCAGATGGACGCCGGAGCCCACCACCTGCAGAAGCACTGTGAGCTACTCTGATGGGGGGCGAGGAGGAAGCTAAGCCCTGAACTCAGTGGTACAAGAGGGAGCCTCAGAAGCAAAGATGGGACCGAGGAGGGTGTGTTGGGAAAGACCCCAGTCTGGCCGGATGGCCAGTCTATGGAGACTGTGAAAAGTACGCTTTGCCGGTAAGAAGACTGAAGGAAAGGAGCTAAGGCACGTGAAACATTCTTTGGTGGGAAATGGATTTCCCGTGAGGGTTTGGGACAATTCAGGGTCTAATCAAAGCTGTGTTTGGGAAGCGGGGCTGGAGGTTTTTAGGTGGAGGTGAGGAGGACTGAAGCTGGAGCAGAAGCACTAGAGGGGAGAAGCCATCCTTCCTAGAAAGCCTTCGTTCCCCTACTTTTTATCTTCGTGACATTTGGGGCTGATCTACATTTGGTTCCCATGACCTCTGGCCATGTTTTGGCATGTTTAGTAACTCCTTTCACACTTTGGTTCTATAGGAAGTAGCTCGTTCATTCATTCCCTAAGTGCTCCCATGTCACAAGGAGAATCAATCTGTACAACCTGGGGGCTAATTATTGTTAAAGGCGGAAGAGGTTGAAGACGATGCTGCTGCTCTGCCAGAGCTGATCCTTACCAGGCTCCCCGGAACCCTCCTACCCTGATTCTGACAGCCCCTCCCTCCCCACATCACCCAGCTCCTCAGGCCACTCCTGCCACTTCTCACCCCCAAACCTCCTCATCGCTGCTGAATGGGCTGGTCCCCCACCAGCTGGTGGCAAAAAGGCCCCCTTTCTTCTGAAGAGGCAGGACAGGAGGACAAAGGATATGGCAAGGACTTTGGCTCTTCAAGTGAAACTTTGTTTATATGAGGATGTGGCAAATAACTGTGTGGTAAAAAGAGTCCCTGAGAGGTCAGAAGGTTCAGTAGCAAAGATGGGGACTAAGAAAGAAAAATCTTTGAAAAATGGATTCATGTAACCAATATTTATTGGATATCATTGATGTGCGTTGTAGATTCTGCAGGAAACAAAAGTAGGGTGACTTCATTCATGCCCTTAATTAATGCTTTGGAAAAGGTAGGGGGGAGGAAGGGAAGAAGTAGAGATATACAAAAAGAATAAGCATCGAGCCCAGAGACATGAAGCATTTGGCCAATGTCAAGGGTTGGGAAGAGTGCAGTACAGTGTGGAGGGAAAACCTGCTACCCCTTCCTTGATGCTACTCATATGCAAGACCTCAAATGCTTCAAGCCACCGTATTCCCAAGGAAATGGAGGCAGACGTGTTCCCATGCCATTGACTACATTCCACAACCTTTTCTCATCACTCCAAAGTCCCAGGCACTTAAGCTCTTAAGCTCTGCTGAGAAGAATCAAAGTTGATTGTCACCTAAGGTGGTCAATCTTAATCTTGACAATGTCTTTTGATGCCTTAGAAACTTTCATCAGACATATTGAGTGCCATTGAGGCTTGTGGGGTAAGAAGGTTAGAAGTAAAGGGGAGAAATTCTGCACATTCTTGAACCAGGTCGGGATAATAATTCTTTTCTCACTGGGTGTTGATAAGAAGTAAACAAGGTAAATGTTGTGAAGATACCTAGAATAGGGTCCAAGACACAGTAGGCATTCAATAAAACCATCTGAACATTATGTATGTTCTCTCACTCAATTCTGGTATGACGGATTCTCTTTACTGAATTTACCAGTTTTTTCATTGAAATCATTGCCTGGCTGGGTTTAGAGGTATTTTGCCAGACTGCTTGGACTTGGGGCCCCTACCAGTACCCATCATAGGAACCCAACTAAGAAATAATCACCATCAGATATATGTTTAGATGCTACCTAAACAGCCATGCTATGGCAAATCAATTGATATATACTTGGTAATGAGTGAGAGAAACTGGCTAAGGCTAATTCAAGCAGAAAAGGAATCTATCAGAAGGATTTCAGGAAGCTTAAGAAGACTGGACACCCAGACTTGGAAAATGGATAGGAATTGAGAATGGCTGGGAAATGGAAGATGTAGTTGGTCATGATACTACAACAGCCTGGTTAGGTCACTGCCTCAGTGGCTGTCATCACACTGGATATGACAGCAACTGTCCTCTCCACTCTGCCTCCCCTAGAAAGTCAATGTCATTGGTTTGAGCTCAATGCTCCTGCTGGGCTCTCAGAGTCTCTGCTGCTGCTGAGGAGGAGGAGGAGGATTTCCGCCCTACCCCAATCTTCTGCTCACCTCTTGATAGTCAAATATCCCATTGGTGAAGCCTCAGCTATCAGGGGCAGGAAGAAGGAGAACATGGCCCCTTCAGTTTCTGCAGTTGGAAGTCGGCCCTGCATTATAACAAACAGTAAGGGAATTCAGAATAGGCAGACAAAAAAGATTTTAAAATACTATATGTCCACTATATGATAGTTTATAGTAACACTGTGAGTTAAAGGTATGACCCAACCTGATTCCAAGTGATTTGGAACTATTCTAAAATACCAAAGCCCTCAAGAATGTTTTAAAGCATCTACCGTGTTTCTCTGAAAATAAGACTTAACCAGAAAATAAGCCCTTGCATGATTTTTCAGGAAGACATCCCCTGAACCTAAGCCCTAATGCATTGGAGCAAACCTTAATATAAGACCTGGTCTTATTTTCGGGGAAACATGGTAATAGGTTTCTGAAATTTTTTGGATCACTGTGGGGGCATTTCAATGTTGGAAACACCACTGGAAACAAGATTTGTCAAAGGGGACAGGTAAAGAATATGTTTAGCTGCAAATATGAAAATCCCCAATTTCATTGACTTAAACAAATAGAGATTTTATTTTTTTAATATAACCAAAGTTTTGGAGGTGGGTCATTGCTAGAGATGGCTCAGTGTCCCGGTGATGTCAGGATTAAATGTCTCTCTGCTATTATTCTCTTGGACTTCTCCTCATGGTCACGAGATGGCTGCTATGGCTCTAGATATGATATCCAAGTCCATAGAAGGAAGAGAAAAAGAGGGGGAAAGGAAAGGGTCAAAATATCTGCATAATCTCCTTCAATCAGGAAAACAAGAGTGTTTCCCAATGCTCCCCTCCTGCTTTGCCATCTCCTTACTTCTACTTGTGCCTCATTTGCCAAAACTGGGTCACATGACCATCCCTAGCTGCAAGGATGATTGGGAAAGATGAAAACAGGATTATGAAGATTGATCTACACCAATCATGAGCCACTGCCTGTCCCACTGCTACAATATTAAGCTTAGGAAGAAGGGAGGGAGGTGGATATTCAGCAGCATATCTAAATTATGGTCTGGGATTTGGGCATTGCAGGATTGGAAGTTGGACACACAAGCATGGGAGAACAGGCCTTCCAGGGAGAAGTGACAGGAGTGCAGATGGGGAGAACAAAGAAATCATGTTTGGCTGGGGTATAAGGCACTTGTACTTTTGGTAATCTACCATATAGAAATAAAATCACTGATCACAAATAAGAAATTTTATTAGTAAAAAAATACTGATAACAACCTATATGACTACCAGCAAGGGAAGAGTTGAATGAGTGAGGAATAACCATTCTATGGAATACTATGCAGCTAAAAAAATGAATAAATTAGCTCTCTCTATATATAGACCCTTTTGTTATAGAGGAAGAATGACAAAGTTGCAGAGAACTCTAACATAATTATTTCTGTATAAACAAATGATAACATAATAGCATCATATATATGAGCATGGTGAACATGGAGAAAGGAATAGGAGTTCTACCCCAGGCTGTTAACATTGAATATATCAGGAGACTGGGTGGGAAATGGAGAAGAGATGGGTGAGATCGTAATGTTTTTCTTTATATATATATTTCAGTGCTTTGTGGATGGAAGTTGATGTCTTCTTTATAATTTTGGAAATTACTGCAACTTAATCCAAGCTTTTTAAAAGTATTTTAGAACTAGATTGTGAAGAGTCAAGTGTTACATGTGGACAATAGGGAGCCACTGAAGATTTTTGAGCAAGGGAATGATGTGATCAAAAAAATTAACCTAGGGCTGGCCCAGTGGCTCAGGCAGTTAGAACTCCACGCTCCTGACTCCGAAGGCTGCTGGTTCGATTCCCACATGGGCCAGTGGGCTCTCAACCACAAGGATGCCAGTTCAGTTCCTCGAGTCCGCAAGGGATGGTGGGCAGTGCCCCCTGCAACTAAGATTGAACATGGCACCTTGAGCTGAGCTGCCTCCCGGATGGCTCAGTTGGTTGGAGCATGGGCTCTCAACCACAAGGTTGTCGGTTTGACTCCCACAAGGGATGGTGGGCTGCGCTCCCTGCAACTAGAAACGGCAACTGGACCTGCAGCTGAGCTGCACCCTCCACAACTAAGACTGAAAGGACAATTTGAAGCTGAATGGCACCCTCCACAACTAAGATTGAAAGGACAACAACTTGACTTGGAAAAAAGTCCTGGAAGTACACACTGTTCCCCAATAAAGTCCTGTTCCCCTTCTCAAATAAAATCTTTAAAAAAAAAAAAATTAACCTGGAAGAGATACAAGATGGCGGAGTAGATAAACACTGTGCCTACTTCTTTCCATGAACACATGAAAATTACAAATAAATTATAGAACAATCTACCTGGAGAATCATCTGAAGTCTAGCTGAACAAAAAATTTATAACTAAGGATATAAAGAAGAAGCCATGTCAAGACTGGTAGGAGGGGTGGAGACACAAAACAGGCTAGCCCCAAAACCTCCATGTGGTGGTTGAGAACCAGGAGTGATATCTCAGCCACAGAGTTCCCCACCACCACCCCAGAGGAGTGAGGGACTCCAGGTGCAAACCAGTTCCCCCAGCCTGGAGTGCTGGTGCCAGGAAGAGGAGCTCCCACAACATCTGCTGTGAAAAACAGTGGGGATTCAACCATCCAGGTGGGACGGAAGCCTATGGGGAAACCCAGATGTCCTCTTAAATGGCCTATGCACAGACTCTCTCCTCACAGGCACTAACCTTGTGCTCCAGTGGAGGGACAGTAACTCGGGGGGCTGTCGGAGACACACGGGGTAGGGGTGGGCAGACTGAGGTGTGTGGCTTCATAGCATGGGCTGGAGGACAATCGCCTTTTCCCTGTGTGGGTTCCCTCTGCTGTACAGCAGGCACGCCGGCGCCATCTTTCCTGTGTTGAGGCCACCCTCACAGGCCAAATATGAATCTGATTGGCCTGGTGAGCTCCAAGCTCCAACCTGCTGATGCACTGAGACCCCACCCCACCCAACTCACCCAATACCAGAGGTACTTTCTCTAGTAGAAGCCACTCCCACCCTCATTGCACTCCTTCTTGGAAAACTATTGGAGTCCACGAGCCCCAGGTAGGCGGTAACTGGCTTCATTGTGCTCTAAGACTTTTGCTGAGTAGCTCCAGACTCAGCACTGGCACCAAACCTGGCACATTAACCTGTTGACCACAACTTTTCCCACTCTAGTGACTCCCTGAGACCCTGCCTCACCCAACTTGTGTACCTCATGAAGCTTTATCAGTGGCTGAACCTTAAGGGAGCTGGCAGGTGGCAGCAGGCCTCAGGGTGTCCTTGCATTTTATTGAGCTACCCCAGGCCTGGTACTGGTGGCAGACATTCTCGGTTCCCAGCAAGGCCTCTCCCACCTGCTTCCACAGTTAGCACAGGCAGCAAACAACTGTGGGTCATGTTGTAGCTCCTACCAGGTAGTCCCTGGCCAGTCACAGGCAGTGGGTAACCTGAGCCTGCACCAGAGCTCCTCATAAGAGGTCCCAGAACCAATATACTAGGAAGTTGGCTCAGAAAACAGCAAGGCACTGCCCAATTAGCTCCACAAGCAGCACACCCAAAAGGAGGTCTCAACAGGCACCAGAGCCAGCTGGGGTGAATCCCACTCGTTGGGGTCAGCCACCTGCACAGGAGCCCATACGCTGTGGACATGGCCAAACCCCACAGCACGTCAACCTAAGGGTCAATCCTACCCACTGATGTGCCAATAGCTATTAAGGCTCAACTATAACAGGAGGGCACACACAGCCCACACAAGGGACACTCCAGGAGTACCCAGTGCAGGTGACCAGGGAGACTGTGCCAGGGCCCCACAGTACACCTACTACAAAACTGGGAGACATAGCAGACCTACCTAATACATAGAAACAAAGAGAGGCAGCCAAAATGAGGAAACAAAGAAATACATCCCAAATGAAAGGACGGGAGAAAACTCCAGTAAAAGAACTAAACAAAACAGAGGCAAGCAACCTACCAGAGACACAGTTCAAAACAATGATTATAAGGAAGCTCAAGGAATTTAGTGAGAACTTCAACAAAGAGATAGCAAGCATTAAAAAGGACATAGAAATCATAAAAAAGAACCAGTCAGAAGTGAAGAATATAATAACTGAAGTGAAGACTACACTAGAAGGAGTCACCAGCAGACTAGATGAAGCGGAGGATCAGATCAGCGATTTGGAAGATAAGGTACCAGAAAACACTCAATGGAAACAGCAAAAAGAAAAAGGAATCCAAAAATGTGAGGATAGTTTAAGAGACCTCTGGAACAACGTGAAACATAACATCATAGGGATCCCAGAAGGAGAAGAGAGAAAGCCAGGGATTCAGAACCTATTTGAAGAAATAATGATGGAAAAATTTCCTAACCTGGTGAAGGAAATAGACATAGAAGTCCAGGAAGCTCAGAGAGTCCCAAACAAGATGAACCCAAAAAGGCTCACACCAAGACATATTATAATTAGAATGGCATAAGAATGGCAATGGTTAAAGACAAACAGAAAATCCTAAAAGTAGCAAGAGAAAGGCAACTAGTAACTTATAAAGGAGCTCCCATAAGATTGTCAGCTGATTTCTTGAAAGAAACTTTGCAGCCCATAAGGGAGTGGCATGAAATATTCAAACAGATGAACAGCAAGAACCTACAACCAAGATTACTCTACCCCGCAAAGCTATCATTTAGAATTGAAGGATAGATAAAGATCTTCCCAGACAAGACAAAGCTACAGGAGTTCAACATCACAAAATCAGTATTACAAGAAATGTTAGAGGGACTTCTTTAAGATGGAAAAAAAAAAGATCAAAATTCTGAATAATAAATGGCAATAGCTACATATCTATCAATAATTATTTTCAATGTAAGTGGATTAAATGCTCCACTCAAAAGACACAGGAGGGCTGAATGGATAAGAAAACAAAACCCTTCCATACAAGTAAACTGCCTACAAGAGAATCACCTCAGATTGAAAGACACACACAGATGGGAAAGTAAAGGGATGGAAAAAGATATTTCATGAAAATGGAAATAAATAAATAAAAAGCTGAGATATCAATTGTTAGATCAAATAGACTTTAAAACAAAGGTTATAGCAAGAGACAAAGAAGGACCCAGTAATCCCACTTCAGGGTATTTATCTGAAGAAACCCAAAATGCTACTTCAAGGGGACACGTACATCCATATGTTCATTGCAGCATTATTTACAATGGCCGAGATGTGGAGGCAGCCTGTGTATAGATGGAAGAATGGATAAAGAGGAAGTGGTACATATGAGTATATACAATGGAATATTGCTCGGCCATGGAAGGGGATGGGTTCTTGCCATCTGCGATAGCATGGATGGACCTGGAGTGTACTGTGTTGAGTGGAGTGTGAGACAGAGAAAGACAGATGCAATGTGATTTCACTTATATGTGGAATCTAAAGGACAAAATAAACAAGCAGAACAGAAACAAACTCATAGATACAGAGAACATTTGATGGTTGCCAGGTGGGAGAGGGGTTCGGGTGAGTGAAAGGAGGAAGGGATTAAGAAGTACAAACTGGTAGTTACAAAATAATCATAGGGATGTAAAGTAAAGCATAGGGAATATAGTCAATAATATGGTAATAATTATGTATAGTGCCAGGTGAGTACTAGACTAGTCAGGGGGATCATTTCTTAAATTATACAAATGTCTAACCACTATGCTGTACACCTGAAATTAATATAAAATAATATTGAATGTCAACTGTAATTGAAAATTTTAAGAAGGGGGGAAAAATTGAAGGGGAATAAGAGGTCCAAATTTCCAGGTATAAAACAAGTAAGTCATGGAATATAATGTACAACATAGGGAATATAGTCAATAATATTGTGATAGCCTGGTACGGTGCTAGATGGTTGCTGAATTTATCATGGTGAGCACTTCTTTAGGTATGTAAATGTTGAATAACTAAGGTGTATACCTGAAACTAATATACTATTGCATGTTAGCTCTATTTTAATAAAAATCTTTTTTTTAAAGTAAATATAGGGCCAGCCCAGTGGCTCAGGCAGTTAGAGCTCCATGCTCCTAACTCCGAAGGATGCTGGTTCGATTCCCACATGGGCCAGTGGGCTCTCAACCACAAGGTTGCCAGTTCAATTCCTTGAGTCCCGCAAGGGATGGTGGGTTCCGCCCCCTGCGGCTGGGATTGAGCACGGCACCTTGAGCTCAGCTGCCTCCCGGATGGCTCAGTTGGTTGGAGCGCGGGCTCTCAACCACAAGGTTGACAGTTTGGTTCCTCGAGTTCCTCAGGGGATGGTGGGCTGAGCCCCCTGCAACTAGCAACAGTAACTGGACCTGGAGCTGAGCTACGCCCTCCACAACTAAGATTGAAAGGACAACTTGACTTGGAAAAAATGTCCTGGAAGTGCACACTGTTCCCCAGTAAAGTCCTGTTCCCCTTCCCCAATAAAATAAAAATAAAAAAGTAAATATAAATATAAAAAGTAAATATAATATAAGGAAAAAATAACGGGAAAGTAACAGGGGAATTTGTATCATAAACCTTCTAATTGTACATTGAAACTTTAATATAAAATTATTAAAAAGAAAGAAAAAAGAAAATTAACCTGGCAAGAGTATGTATAATGGATTAGAGGCAAGAGAGGCTGAGGATGTACAGAACAATTAGAATATTCTTGTAGCAGCAGCTCAGTCAGAAGCTAATAAAGAACTAAACTATAATAGCGATAATATGTGAAGTGAGGAAGAGGAAAGAGAGCCTGGGCTAGAGCCTTGGGCCATACATGCCTCAATGGTGGGAGGAGTGGTCCGGAGGAGGTTGTTTTTTCATTAAACTGTGTCAATCAGCACATCTTACACTTTGAAAACCTGAATAAATGACTGGAAACCATAGATATTTCTCTTCTCCAACCTCCTCAAGCATTCGCTTATTTGATATTCACAATATACAGACTCAAAATAATCATTACTTTTTCATGAGATTTCTGTTATCTCCCTTATTAAACTGAAAACATCTTAGGATGTGAAACCATAGAGAACACTTACTGCTGGTCCCCAAAAGTGCTTTTAACCCCAAAAGTTATTCATTCATTCAGCACAGTTGATAGTATATACAAATGTTCTTTTCCTCATTAATTCCTTGAAGGAATAGCCCCAGTCCCTGACCCCTCAGAGTTACCACTCCAATGAAAGGGATAGACTCTCAACAGGAAATCCCCAGTGTGGTTAAGTGCTTTGAGAGAGGGTTAGGGAGCCCTGACTCAGTACCAGGTGGGAAGGTTCAGGGAAGTGGTATGTAGGATGAGACATGGATAAAGAGGAGCAGTGAGCCAAGTGAAGAGAAGGACAGAAGTTCATTCCCTATAGAAGGAAAAGCATTAGCAAGTCCTGGGGTGGGAAGTAGCATGGCACATTTAAGCAACCAAAAGGCAGCCATTACTACCATGTTTGCCCAAAAATAAGACCTAACTGGAAAATAAGCCTTAGCATGATTTTTCAGGATGACATCCCCTGAACATAAGCCCTAATGTGTCTTTTGGAGCAAACCTTAATATAAGACCTGGTCTTATTTTCAAGGAAACAGGGTAGCTGAGCTCAAGCTGAAGGGGAGTAGGAGACAGACAAATGCAGAAAGGTGAGCTGAGGCAAATCCAGCCTCAGAGACCTGCCAGCCATGCACTCAACTGGATCCTAAGAACAATGAGAACCCAGGGGTTTTTAAGCAAAAGAGAAACATGGTCTGACATGCTTTTTTATTTTTATTTATTTTTTTTTTTTAAGATCACTCAGGCTTTGGCAGGAAGTATAGAGAAACAACAGGCGGATGCTCTTTGGTCCAGTTTCCCTATCAGGCTAGGAGCTGCCCAGGGGCGAAGTTGAGCCCATCTCATTTATATTTTTCTCCTCTGTGAAGGCCTTCCTCCCATTGAGCAAGGCCTCACCTGCAAGTGGATGTGGTGAACCAGACACAGACAATACCTCCATAAGGTAAGCAAAAGCCCAGCAAGATCCCCCAAAAGTGATGGGTTGGGATGCTGAGGCTCTGAAGAAGGGAGAAGAACATGAATGAGATGGGAGTGAGGCAAGGCCATTTCTCTTCTCTGTGCCTCAATTTCTTTATCTATAAAACAAGGCATTCATGGTACTTACCTCAGAGAATTGCTACGAGACATGATTTATGTACAGTTCTTAGATAGTATTTGGCACAAAGTAAACTTTCAAAAAGTGTTAACTTTTGTTTTTGTTCTTCCTGAAAGACAGATTGGACCCTGTGGGCACGCATATGTATTCCCTACTGTGCGAGGAGATGACTGGTCAGATCCCAGAGAATGTTTGAGAGCCACTGGGCCAGGCAAGTCTCAGTATTACCAAAAGACCAAAATTTGACAGTCTTATGTGCAAGGTTGCTAGAGTGTATGTCCTTCTGTTCCTGTGATTTAAAAATCCTAAAACAGAACCACCAGCTGGGGCAAAGGAGCTACTAGCTGCCCTCCCGGGAGACCCGAGTTGTATGCCAGGCCTGAGGCAGGCAGGGGCCAGAGATCTTGCAGCCCGGCGGGCGGAGGCAGAGCCTAGAGAGGTAAGGGCGGGCGGGAGTGACAGAGGGGCGGGGTCGGCGTCACAGCCCGCGGCCCCGCCCCCAGCGGAAGTGCCGCCAGGCCCGCCCCGCCCTCCGGAGGCCAGTTTTCCCCCCGCCCTTCTCCGTGTCAGCTCTACCCTGCTCAACTCGGCTCCTAGGCAGAGTTCGGCCAGGACCCCAACACCAGGTCGGAAGAGGATGCCCCAAGTCTGCGTATCTGGCTGTCTCGGGTGGTGCTTTCGGTCTCTCGCACTCCCCCGCCCTCCCTCCTATTTCTCTGTTACCAGAGCGGCCGCAGGCGCCGCGGGGGACTGTACAGGTAAAGACCGCTAGTGAGGGCGCACGTGTGGGTGCCTCCAGATTGGACAGGCAGAGGAGAGAGGCTGACGGCAAGTGTCTGACCTTTTTCCAAAGCGATTATATTCCCAGTGGAGTTCGGGGAGGGCAGACGCAGACACCAGGAGGGCTGTGGTGCACTGGGGAGGCAGAAGACCCCACAGCTTGGGGCCGGATCATTTGTGGCCCAGAGTCCTGCGCAGGCTCCGTTATGCCTGGGAGTAGTGAGCTGGTTGGGTGGGGGTGGGTGTGGGCCGCGATATCGGAGGGTTATCCCCCACCCACTCCCTGCGGTGACTGGGGTCTGACAGTCGCCCTGCCTGGGCGCGCACAATCTCGGGTTTGCAGAATGAAAATCAATAAAAATCGATGCAATGGTAAAGAACACGATACATGTTGGATTATTATTATTATCTGCGTTTGTTAAATTCTTATTCATTTATTTATTTATTTATTTATTTTACTTCCTTCTTGGAAAAGGTGGCTTCAGCTTTGATCAGGGCATGGGAGAGGGACGCAGAATGCCTCCTGGTCTCCCCACAGGGAGCAAGGGCCTGTCCTCTGCCCCAAGCCGCTCAAACTTCCGGGAGCGGCTGTGCTGGGGTCCGGGGCCAGAGGGGAGCCTCCCAGGCCAGAGTGGAACCCCCGGTGCGCTCGGCTTTGGATACGGCTTTCCTCCGCGCCTCATTGTCCGCACTTTAGGGAGATGCCCCCCTTCCAGCCACATTTCCACGGTTCACCACCCCCAAGCCCCGGGGGCTGCGCTTTCACCCCTCCCCCGAGCTCTCCTCGGCGCTTTAAATAATGATATTTGCATGCAGGGAGCGATTCATAAATATGTCAGGGCCGGTGAAATATAGGCAACATTTCAAACTTTCTATTTAAAAAACATGAATTATGGCCGCGGAAAATGTGTTCCCATTTAAAGGCGATACGAAGTATTTGGTGTCTCGTCCCCGGGCCCATCCATCACGCAGACAATAAAGAGAGTTTTTCGCCCTGACACCCGCGATTTATGGGCGCCCTTCTCTGCCCTCATCACTCACCCGCCGTGGCCGGCCCGGCGACAGGCCCCGCGGAGAGACCGGCGGCCGCCACCCCCCACCCCGCGCCAGCCCGCGCGCGCACTTTGCGCCCTCGCCAGCCCCCCAAGACTGCTGCTTCCAGGGGGAAGCACTCGCTCGGGGGAGTAGGGAGGCAGGCGGTGATGGTCTGGGCAACCCATGGGAGCCGGAATCACACTAGTCCTCTCACTTCTGCGCAAGTCTGTCTTCGGGCTGGGGCTGAGCCGGCGGAGGGGCGGCCTCGAAGGCCGGCTTTGCGTTCCTGCCTCGCCCGCCGACCCCGGCGCAGCGCCGGGAAGTTTGCAGTGCAGCGGCAGGAGGTTATTTACGCGCGGTTTCGAGGTGAAGAGAGAGGACTGGACAGGGGGCTCCCCAGGCGGATTTCTGACCATTCCGCCTCGAGGAAGGAGATCCCGTCCCAAATCTTTTTTGGACTCCGCTGGGCGGCCGCTTCCGGGCAGAGCTCTGTCTGCAACTTTTACAAAGCCCCCGCCACCCTGGTGCAATACCCACAAATACATCCTAGGCGTTCGCAGGACCTTGGAAATTATTTTTACGGATGAAGCCGAGAAGTTGGCGAGAAATAAGGAAGGGGAGGTGCCTTCCCTAGCGTTTCGCCTCTGGCCAGGCTCGGCGGCCCTGTATTCTTTTCGCCCGTCGCCCCACCTCTCGCGCTGACAAACCAGCGCGCTGTCCTTCCAATGCCTCCACTGAATCTTTGCTGCAAACTTGGCGTCGAAGAAAGTTAGAGCTTCACCTGCTGCAAAATTTGCTTTCAATTTTCGCCGCGGGCGGACTCGGCCCGGCTGGTTCCCGAAACACCGGCAGAAGTAGGGGCTGCCAGGCACTCTGGGGCCGCTAGGCCCAAGGGCGCTGATAGTCCAGTCTCCCTTGGAGGCCAGACCTGCAGCCTCACTAGCATGAGGAGCCACCTTGTGTCCCGCGCTGGACAGATGCATCTGCGTACACGAGAATTAGAAGCCGTTTCCTGCGGGGATGCCTGAGAGCTGGATTTATTCGTATACAGGCAATGCAAACCGCAGCCAGAGAAATCCCGTCGATTCTAAAAATGACAAGGTTGAATTTATTAGATCAAGATTCATGTGTAGTGCAGGGAGGTGAAAATTATACAAATAACTCCACGTCCAGTGTAAACGGAAGATCGCTTCCGGCTCAAGGGCATGTAACATAACATCTGAATATTTAGATCTATAGAGGTATATAAAATATTAAATTCTCAGTGTGTGCACATAAAGTTAAGTTGGGAAAATTCCAGAGCAAGTGTCTTTTTACAGCCCCTGCTTGGGTGTAATCTGGGCTCAAGACAGCACTTATGTCCAAATAACCACACAGCGAATATTTCCTATAGCCAGAGTGAGTTCTGCATCGTTGAGAGGTGCAGTATATGTACCTCTTTAAATATCTGCCGTGTGGCAGAGGTGAAATACATTTAAGAAAAACAGGCGTGCAGGTAACTGAGCCACTACATCGCTACAATATTTCTGGGTAAAATAAATATTCCTACCAGATCAGCTGTGGAAAGTGCTCACGAATGGGGGGGTTTCAGGAACCCGGGGTGAGGGCCATGAGTCCTACAGCTTCGAGCGCCCAGCACCTTGAGGTGGGCTCTATTCGATATCCGTGGCCTCGGACCCGGATGTGACTACTGGGAGAGGCTCACCCCGGACGGCCAACACTGCCTTGGGGGGTTCTCTCGGATACACAAGCGGTGAGGGAGTCTTCGCGGGGCTCCGAACCCGGAATTTATGGTAGCAGGGCCTGGGGTCCTGCGGACAGCCCTTCTTCCTCAGATACTTCAACCGTCCCTCAATTCTGGCCACTCCAGGCTCAGGGAGTAGCCATTTGGGCCTAATGATTTGGAGCAAGAGTTCCAAAAGGGCGGGTGTTGCTTAGTTCTGAGGCGTCCCAAAGCACCAAGCCGAAGGCCACCTTCGGAAAGAAAGCCAGGATTTCACATCCCTGCGGGATCCACCTCAACCTTGGAGCACTAGCTTGAGGCCACAGCAGAAGTTATCTGAGTGTATTTACTTATGGAATGTTAGGCAGCCCTTCACACACTCGGTGCTGAGGCCCAGATGCCCTGTGGGACTCCTTCGCATATTTGCAACGCCGTCAGCGAGGTCCGCGACATTGCAGCAGCGAAATTCCAGAGCCAAATACTAATTCCAGAATAGGGCGCTTGCAAAGGTCCACCCATCTCACTGCCCTGGTGTCTCTTTTTTTCTCACACCTCCAAACGCACGCAATCCTTAAACAGGCATAGACTTTCTGAGAGCCCCTGCTTGGGGAAAAATTAGGAAGGATTTTGTCATGAGTTCCTGGGAATTACACACACTTCTGAGGCAACCCTTCCGCAGAGAAATAACCCGGGCCCTGAGAACGCCCTGCTTCAGAGAGCGTGACTGCACCGGAGTGGTATATTCGGCATACCTAGAGGAGGGAGAGAGAATAGGAAATATTCCTTGGCAGGTAGGAAAAGGGGAAAGGAAAAGGGGAGGAAGACGGAAAAGGTTAGGGAGACAAGAAAGAAGCGGGAGAGGAAACAAAAAAGAGAAGATAGAGAGGAAAAAAGAAAAAGAGCCTGGGGAGGCGAGCGAAGAAGAGTGCAGGCCATGGGGAGGCACCGCGACCCGGCCAGGCTATGGCTCCCGCAAGGCGGGTGCCTCCTCGGCCTCGAGAAAAGGAAAGGGCCATCCAGGACCGTCGTCTACCAGCCCCGAGAATCTGGGCCCCGCTCCCAGTACAGAGGCTTAGGCCTTGGTCCAGCGGTTTCCGCGCGTTCTTTTCTCTCCCCCCTCCCGGGGGACCACAGGGTGGGGCGGGACCCGGGTGGGAAGGCCCCCAGGGGCGCACGCCAGTCCCGGACTGTTTGGGCGCTCTGGGCCAGACTTTCCAGCTCGCCGGGCCTGACCTGTCAGGCGGATTATCTTCGAAGGAGATTAATAGGGGAGGCGGGCTGCAATAATAATCGTTTTGTTTGATGTGACAACTCTGATAGGCGTTGATTTACTTACAAACTGATAGGCTTTTAATTGAGCGCCTCCGCCGAGCCCCAGATGAAAGGGAAGCGGCGGTGAAAGGCGGCCCGCCTGCCCTCCGGCCTCAATACTGATTAGCCATCTCGACAGTGAATAGTTCAAGGCATTTTCAAACTTTTTTCCTCAACTCTCTCCCCTTCCTTCTCCTCCCACCCCCCTCCACAAATATCTGCCATGCCCACTCCTGTTTTAGAGAAAACAAATCATTTCCATTGTGTGCAAATAAAACCCACAGGACATCCACGCCAACCGCCGCTGGGGGTTGGAGGCGTTAGGCCTAGCACAGAGTAATTAATAACTCCCCCACCCCCATGGCCTACGGGGATTCGGCCTCCCCCGTTGATGCACAGGCTCAGCTGCTGGAGCCTCCTGAAAGCCCAGGGCGCGCAGGCCGCCAGGCGCCCCCGTGCGCTGGGACCTTCGGAGTTGGTTTTTGGGAAGAGCGAGTGCACGCGGACCGTGACCATGAGCGCGCAACACCGTTCCTGGAGACACAGGGGCTACTCTCTGGTTACCCCACACTTTGGGTACTGGGGCTACCGCCTCTGAGCCGCCCGGCATAAAAAGAAAGCTTCTGGAATTCCAGGAGAGGGAAAGAACTGAGTGTGGAGATGGGGGTAAGGAGGTAGGGCACGCCCGTGGTCGCCTCCACCTCTGGCCGGTGCCCCCAAGATTCAGTGTCCCGGCCTCGAGGGGAGGCCGCAATCACATGCGGCCCACGGATGGGATCGCGGAGCTGGGAGCTCTACAGTTGATCTGGGCCGACACCTCCAAAGCCGCGCACTCTACAACACAGATACACACCAACACCCGCAGGATACAGGCGGCCTCACAGGCTGCTCTTCAGAGACAGGTTAGGGCTACCTGGGACTCGCTCCCCAAAGACGATCAAGACAATTTTCATAACCTTGCTTGTGGCCTCACCAACGTCTCCCAAACTCACCTTCCTCGGTTGTCGCACAGACACTTCAAACCCCTTTGAATGCAGGTAAGTTCTTACACCTACACACACATACACACACCAACAAACAGCAGCCCCAAATAGGCACCGCCTCACTCGCCTCTTCTCCAGATGATCTTTAGTCAAGTTACCGTCTCGTGAAATTTACCAACCTGAAGAATCAAGGGATAAGATTAAAACACAGGAAATGAATGTCTATAAGAAAATTCTGAAACTCACCCCAGAAAGTTCTCGGTACCTGTGCGAAGTGGGAAACAGAGAAAAAATGGGGGAGAGGGAAATGGGGTGGTTAGAGAGGAGAGGGAGAGCACCCCGAGGGCAGGTCGGAAACCCGACCCTGGCGCGAACGGGATTCCAAGCCTGGAGAGCGGGGGTGGAAACCGGGTCTCCAGGCCCGGTCCCCTCCTCCGGCGCGGGTACTGACAGGCTCCTCGCTCCCAACGCTCCCTTCCCAACCATTTATCAAAAGAATTGACAACAAAAGAAGAGCCGGGGCGGAAAAGTGGGGGAGGGGATTTTCAAAGTCTTCCAAATCCTTCTGAGGAAGGGGATATATCCTCCTCTCGCCCCCCTTCCAATTTCTGCGACTTTCTGTAGGTGACTCCGGAACTCGCTCCGGACGCTATCAAAGCTCTGACAACTCACAGAGTCACAGGCATACATACACACTTGTGCACCCAGATTCAGATACACGGAGACACGCACAGCGCCTCCCCTCATCCTTCCAAACCGCGCGAGTGACGGTGCAAATCGAGGGGAACCCGGCAGTCCCGCTCGGCTTCCCTGGAAGAGCCCTCGTTCCCACAGTCAGCAGCCCCCTCCCTCTCTCGTTCCTTCCCTGTGCTCTCGCAGCGCAGGTCAATCCCAGCTCCGCGTTCCAACAAATTCAAGCGAACAGCCAGGAGTAACCCCGTCTACCAAGCCTGCTGGGATGGCGCTCAGTGGGGGAGGACTGGGGAAGGTGGCTGAGTGAGCCTGAGACGTATCTCCCCTATACACCCACGGTCAGGCCTCCTCTTCGCAGTTTCTCAACCCTATTCACGATCCCGGGGGGGGGGGAGGTCAATTGAAGGGGGTACCCCACCATTGACCTCAAGGTTACGTTGGTGATGTGCCTCTTAGAAGTCTCCGAGTTTGGGGTCAAGGCACTACGGAGGGTAGGGTCTGCGGCAGGCTCGCAGCCTGGCATCCCAACGCTACACGCCCCCGAGTAATATCCCGGGGGAGAAAATATCTCCCAAGCTAGGAGTCGCAGCCTCCGGTCTCAGGTACCCGAAGCCGCTCCAAACTCCGCGGCCCCAACGGACCCAAGTCCCCAGAGGTGGAAGGGTGTATCTATGTCTCTGACGCCGAGAGGGGCAAAGCACACACCCCAGGCCTGCGCACCCCTCTCAGCGCCCTACGCACACCTGCGCACTTTACTCTCACTATTCATTTTCCTGACACTGAGCGCCTCCTGCCCCTCTTTCATTCTTTTTCTTAGAGCCCCCACACTCTTCCCATCCCTGGAGGCTGCTCCTCTTTCCCCCTACTCCAGTTTCCCCTCCGTCTCTTCCTTTCTCTCCGTCTCTCTCCCTCTCTCTTTTCCCCTTCAAGTCGCACCCGCCTTGTAATCAGCAACAAAAGCTGACATAAATCACGGGCGGATTGACAAGAGCTGACAAATAACTGATTGATTGCGGTCGAGGAACATTGACAATTGATGGAGGGGTGGAGATGCCCAAAGAACTTTGGGGGTGGGAGAAGAGAGGGTGGCAGGGGAGAGTAAGAAACGGGGGGGCTGAGTGTGAAACAGAGGAAACATGTGACCCCCGTTCCTGCCCCAATCTGAGAGTCCCCGGGCGTCACGTGGCCGGGAAGGGCGGGGAGCCCAGCACAGAGCTCGGAGATGAGCCGCCACCACCTCCGCTGCCCACCTAGCTTCTGGTTTCTCCGCCACCGAATCTCAGGAAATCGAAGCGGGAGGGCTGACTTCCTCCAGCACCCGCTCCCCACCTTTCCATACCCTGGCGGCCGCACAGCGAGAGATTTCAACTACTGAGGAAAAGAGAATATTTGGTGTGCGGGCCCCCTTGCGCCCCTGGAGTTGACAGTCCAACTGTTATCGAGACTCCTGTGGGTACTCCGTTTGAACAGCACCTCAATCTGCTCCTCACACGCACCCTTCTGTAAAACGTTTCAGTTTATTTTCGAGCTGGGAAAAGGAAGGACGACAAGGAGGAAAAAAAGAGGAAGGCGGCAGATAGCAAACGTAGAATAAAAGTCCAGCTCGTCCTCGTAGCGAAATCGAGGGAGGGGACACGGGGGGGGGGGCGGCGAAGAGGGAGCTGCCCATTAAAACCAGCGCTGAGAGTCCTAGCTGCGGCGGCGGCGGCGCGGGACGCGTCACATCCCCTTGACCCTCCAATCACCTCGGGCTCCCATTTGATTGGAAGGCGGCAAAGGCTTTAATCTCCCCCTTGGTGCAGCTGCTTTTGAAGTGAGTTTCCTCGCCAGAGCTCCGGCTGGACAGGCAGCGGCTCACACCGCAGAGAGCAGCGCCAGCGCCGGGCCGCGAGTGCGCAGCGCAGGGGCACAGCCCGCGGCGGACACGGCGAGCCCCCCGGCGCTCCTGCAGTCGGGCCGCTCCTCCCGCTCGGACGGGGCTCTGCTGCGGGCCACCCAGGATTATTCGCTTCTGGCTCCAGGCACCGAGGAGGCGCGCTGGGCGCCCGCGGCCGCCGCGCCAGCACCTCCTGCTGCTCTTGCTCCCGGGGCGAGCGCGCAGCCCAGAGCCCGCCCCGCGCCTCCCGGAGCCCTCCCCCCGCTGCTCCCATGCGCGCGGGTGGGTCATGAGCACAGCGCCCTCGCTTTCTGCCCTAAGAAGCAGTAAGCACAGCGGCGGCGGCGGCGGCGGCGGCGGAGGAGGAGGAGGAGGAGGCGGCAGTGCGGACCCTGCCTGGACCAGTGCGCTCTCTGGAAATAGCTCCGGCCCCGGCCCAGGCTCGTCCCCCGCTTGCAGCACCAAGCCTTTTGTGCACGCTGTGCCCCCCTCTGACCCTCTCCGCCAGGCTAACCGACTGCCCATCAAGGTGCTGAAGATGCTGACGGCACGGACTGGCCACATTTTGCACCCCGAGTACCTGCAGCCCCTGCCTTCCACGCCTGTCAGCCCCATCGAGGTAAGGATCCTCTCCCTAGATGGTGCTGGGACCACCGCCGTGGCTGCCGCTTCACGGAATTTCTTTCTCTCGGGAGGATCTGGGAGTGGAAGTTGTGTGTGTGGGGGGGTGGTGTCGGGGTGATTCAGCTCCGGGATGAGGGGAGAGACTAGTGCTCCCACACCTTAAAACTAGGGCAGAAAGGAAAGAGGAGGTAGAATGGGGTGTGAATGCTAGGGGCAAGGCAGCCAAAACTTGTTTCTCCCTTTGGTGTTAAAGCCCCTACCCCGACCCGGGCCCACTCACTTTCGGAAGACGGATAGGAGTCCGAAATACGGTTCCTAAGACGCAGTCCTCCAGTTCCTCAGAAACTGGTATTTGGTATTTGCACAGCCACTCAGGCGCAACCCCCCGAGTCCTTGCTCTGAAGAATTAGGGATTGGGGTGGGGGTGGGGGTTGTACAGTCCTGGGTCAAGGGTTCAGAAACCAAAACATTTTGTGAGTTTTTTAAAAATCCAGAGAGGGCATGAAAGATCCTCATTGGAAGGAAGGGGTCTGCTACCTTTCTCAAGGACGAGAATGTGTGTATGTTTAGAGGGGGTGTCTCCTAGAATTGCGCCTCGGGGCAGGGAAGGTCTTCACGGCCAGTCACAGAAGGGCGTTTAAACCCTGGGAGCCAAGATTCTAAAGGATTTTCCCCTTCTTTCTCTTTGTGCCCCCCTCCACGTCTGACCCCGCAGCTTGATGCCAAGAAGAGCCCGCTGGCGCTGTTGGCGCAAACATGCTCGCAGATCGGGAAGCCCGACCCCTCGCCCTCCTCCAAACTCTCCTCGGTCGCCTCCAGTGGGGGCGGCGCGGGCGGTGCCGGCGGCGGTACCGGGGGTGACAAGGACGGAAAGTCAGGCCCCCTCAAGCTGAGTGACATCGGTGTGGAGGACAAGTCGAGTTTCAAGCCGTACTCCAAACCCGGCTCGGATAAGAAGGAGCAGGGAGGTGGCGGAGGCGGTGGCGGCGGGGGTGGCGGCGGCGGTGGGGGGGTTTCGGCGGAGAAGTCCGGATTCCGGGTACCGAGCGCCACCTGCCAGCCATTCACGCCCAGGACAGGCAGTCCAAGCTCCAGCGCCTCGGCCTGCTCGCCAGGAAGTATGCTGCCTTCGGCCGGGGGCGGCCCGGAGGGCAAGGACGACAAGAAGGACCCTGACGCGGGCGGCGGCGGTGGCGGCAGCAAGGGCTCCGGGGGTACCTCGGCCGAAGGGGGACCCACCGGGCTGGCGCACGGCCGGATTAGCTGCGGTGGCGGGATTAATGTGGACGTGAACCAGCATCCAGATGGGGGCCCTGGAGGCAAGGGTCTAGGCTCGGACTGTGGCGGCTCATCAGGCTCCAGCTCCGGCTCCGGCCCCAGCGCGCCCACCTCCTCCTCGGTGTTGGGCTCAGGGCTAGTGGCGCCAGTATCGCCCTACAAGCCGGGCCAGACAGTGTTCCCTCTGCCTCCCGCAGGCATGACCTACCCAGGCAGTCTGGCTGGGGCCTATGCCGGCTACCCGCCCCAGTTTCTGCCACACGGTGTGGCGCTGGACCCCACCAAGCCCGGAAGCCTGGTGGGGGCGCAGCTGGCGGCGGCCGCAGCGGGTTCTCTGGGCTGCAGTAAGCCGGCCGGCTCGAGCCCCTTAGCCGGGGCGTCGCCGCCGTCGGTGATGACAGCCAGTTTGTGCCGGGACCCGTATTGCCTCAGCTACCACTGCGCCAGCCACCTGGCGGGGGCGGCGGCTGCCAGCGCATCGTGCGCCCACGATCCAGCCGCGGCGGCTGCGGCTCTCAAGTCCGGATACCCGCTGGTGTACCCTACGCACCCGCTGCACGGTGTGCACTCATCTCTAACGGCTGCGGCGGCTGCGGGCGCCACACCGCCCTCCCTGGCCGGCCACCCTCTCTACCCTTACGGCTTCATGCTCCCGAACGACCCACTCCCCCACATCTGCAACTGGGTGTCGGCTAACGGGCCGTGCGACAAGCGCTTCGCCACGTCGGAAGAGCTGTTGAGCCACTTGCGGACCCATACGGCCTTCCCCGGGACAGACAAACTGCTGTCGGGCTACCCCAGCTCGTCGTCTCTGGCCAGCGCCGCAGCGGCAGCCATGGCTTGCCACATGCACATCCCCACGTCCGGCGCTCCGGGCAGCCCCGGGACGCTGGCGCTGCGCAGCCCCCACCATGCCCTGGGACTCAGCAGCCGCTACCACCCGTACTCCAAGAGCCCGCTCCCCACGCCTGGCGCTCCGGTGCCGGTGCCCGCCGCCACCGGACCCTACTATTCCCCCTATGCCCTCTATGGACAGAGACTGACCACGGCCTCGGCTCTGGGGTATCAGTGAGAGGAGGTCGCGAGGGCTTGCAGGGGAGAGAAAGAAGTTGGGGGCAGGGGAGGAGCCGAGGGAGGGGCGGGAACAGGGAGAAGCTACTGTCACCCGCGCGTGGGGATGACCCGGGCCAGGAAAGGAAAAAAATATATACCGTATCTATCTACCCGAAACAGCGACCGAGACCCGGTGGGAAACTCCCTTTTCCCCCACCTCACCTCTTCACCCAAACTTTATAAAAGTTGAAAAAATATCATTTGACTTTTTATAGAAAAAGAAGGAAAAAAATAATTGAGAAAGTGTCCGTCTGAGGACTGCATCGGTGGACACTGGTATTTATTTATGTTAGCTCCAAGCGGACCCGTGGTTCTAAAGTGCATTATTTAGTTTGAGCTCCGTAGGTTAAAAGGGGGGGATTAAAACTTGAGGGTAAAAATGGAAAACAAACCCTCCTGTCCGTTGTAGATTATAAATACAAAACCGCCACAGAACTAGAGGTCTTCTCTTTAATGTTACTTTAAAATTGCTATGATTGTATTGTACGTTCTTATTTAATGTCTGATTGAAACACAATTTACATGCATGTTTGTTACAAAAAAATGAAAAAAAAACAAGTCACAATTTGTCAGCTCTGATTTCAAATTGCAATTATTTTTAAGGTGTATACCATCGGAAGAGAATGGGTATTTTTTTGTATGTATTCTGGAAGAAAACAAAAAAAAAGGAAAAACAATTCTATTCCAAAACCTCATTTGCCTTATTTTGTTCTTTAAAAGGAACACTTAACTATTTTTAATTTTTAAGTCCACCCGCTGAGAAGGGGACAAGTAAGGTTTACGTCATGTACTAAAATAATAGACAATGTATCGCTTTAAAGATTAAAATTCCGTATATTTGATGTATTAAAAGGTTTTTCTTATTATTATTATCTTTTTTTATTTTTTTTGGCTAAAGAGAAAGAAGAGTATGACAGTTTCAGACGCAGTGGATCCCCTGGGCCTCAAGGCTACTCCTTCCCAGGACTGGCCGCATTTCCGATTGTTTTGTTGTGATTTTCAGGAAGAGGCAAAGGCTTCGGAAGGGCAGGCCAGTCGTGGGGTTGGCCTTAGGAAAAATGTTTTTAAAGAGGGGGATTTCACAATTTGGAAAGATAGTGTCCTTAGCTATCGTTCATTTTGTTTTTAATTTTTCTCCCAGCAGCCTGGTTTATTAAATGTGAAAGAAAAAAAATGATTCAAAAATATTTCCTCTTGAGATTTTTGAGAGTTTGGGTTTCATTTTGTGCAGAGAGCGGCGCAGGCCGGGACTCCACCGCCTGGCCTCGGCCCCAGGGAGGTGCTGCTGCCCGCTGTCCCTCCCTTTGCTTTCCAAGCATCCCCAGTCCTGGGCAGGCAGCCGGGATAGATTGGGTGACCGAGGGCGCTTAGGAACTTGTCTCCCAGGCCTGGGAAGAGCGCGCCGGCATCCTCTTGTCTCTCGGGGGAAAATGAGTTCGCTCTCCTTTTCTTCTAGTTGCGGAGGGACAGAGGTGGGCGCCAGCCGACCCTTCTAGCGTTCCCCTACCCCCAGCCTGGGCTCCTTCCTCTCTCTGGAGTCGGCACCCGAGGCAGGCTGGCGCCGCGGCTCTTTTTCGCGTCCCAATTTCTCTGCAGTCAGCGCCCTGTCCCAGTCTGCGCCGCAGGAGAGCGAGCCGGGGCACGGGACCCGGAAGCCCCTTCAAATTCGACCCCGCGAGGGTCCTTGCACCTTTTCTTGGCCTCGCTGGGGCGACCAGGTGGTCGCCGAGTGTGGTTCTGGGCTTCAAGGTCTGCTCAGCAAAGGCGCGGTAGGACCCTCCGTCCCGGAACTGATCCCCGCCGCGCGCACCTCTCCCTTCTCCCCAACTTGAGCGGCGGGACTGAACTGCCTGAAGCGCCAGTGGAACCTAGCAGAGAAGAGCTCTGATCTTTAATTTGTGGGGGAGGGGGTCCGAAGCCCTGTGCCCCCCCACACACACACTCATACTCCAGGCCTGGGCGTGACTCTACTTCTGGCTGTTTGGGTGCTCGTCCTCCGGGTCCGCAGGAGCTCTGGGCCCAGAGCACGCCTTTCCTGGGATCCCGGGACCATGCAGTCGCGACGCTGAGCTCATACCCCGAACTCCCTTCTCCCTGGGGTCAGGCCGTTCTGGGTTCTCCCAGTCACCGACCTCCCTCGGCGCCAAACTCCCCCTGCTGCCTCAGGAGGCTCAACGCCACGCAGAAGCCTCCCCCGGCCTCGGGCCTCGGTCAGTCAACCGCGCAGTCCCCGCCGCCATTTGCTCGGGGTCTGGTGACTTTGAGAGATTTTCCACCCTCCTCCCAGCGTCAGCCTCACGGGCCTTTTCCCGGGTTGCACGCAAAGCAGCTCCTGGGACACCGAGGGGAGCTCCTAGGCCTTCGCCTGGAGAGGACTAGGTGCAGACTCAAGGTCCGACGCCGCCACCCAAAGGGTGCAGCCTCCAGCACTTCCGACCCTCCTCCCTGGACTCCCCGACTCCAGGAAGGGGAGCTAGCGTCCGAGGAGGTTGTTGCAGCGTCCTGGGACACCGCAGCCCTGCTCCCACTCTGGTTCGGCTAAGAGACGCTAGGCTGGACCTGGCTGGGCCTGGCTCCTCGAGAACCCCGGCCTATGGGGAAGCTTGTCACCCCCAGACTCTCAGACAAACACCTCCCTCCCGCGAAGTGCGAGGGGAAGACGTTAGAGGAGGTGGTGAGGCCAGAGTCCCGACCGACTCCAGTGCCTATGGCTTGGGACGTGAAAGCTAGGCCCCATCTCACCCTCTGCCCAGCACTAGCCACACGCTGCTGGCCACTCCGCCCCACACGGTTCGCCCTCTTTCGCCTTGCGTCTTCAAACAGGGGGCCGTGGGCCATCACGCCTCGCTTGTCGGGACCCGCTTGGGCGGGGATACCTAGAAATTCCGCAGCCCTGGAATTTCAGGTCTGGAACCGGCAGTGAGACTAACTGGGCACGTTTGTGCCTTCATGTCCACTCTTGGTATTTTATTAACAAAAATCAAAACCAAACGCCTTGATATTTTAATGAGACCTCCTTCTGGGAGAAGCTACTCAAAGGCAGTAAAATTCCGGAGCTGGGGGCCGAGGGCTGGGGGGAGAGAGACTCCCCGATGTGCTGGACGGAACTGAGTCAACCTGGGAGCGGGGTTAGAGAAAAGAGTATGCCACTGTGTGCTGCAGTCCAGGCGGAGGTGCAAACCCCTTGGGGAATAAACGCCCCTCCCCGCGACGCGCCCTGGTCTCTCTCCTGCTTTCTCCTGAACTGCCGCGGGATCCCCCGCGCACCAGCCGGCTGCCGCCGAAGCACGAGTGGAGCGCGGCGTGTCCGCCAGGCGGCGCTGCGGTGCCCGACAGAGCGGAAAGACCTGGAACCAACCCTGACCAGTGCGCGGCCTGGCTGGGTGGTCATCCCAAGACCCGGCGCCTTCACCTTCGCATGCTTTTCCCGACCGGTGTCCTGGGGTCCCCTCCTAGTAACTAGTCGCTCCTCTCCTGCTGCGAATCATCCTCTGCACTTCTCCACCTGCTGTAGTTTCTGCTATCGTGTTCCTCTTGCTCTCTTTCTCTATCCCAGAGGAATTGGCCCAGGTGTCACCGGCCCCTCCCCAACCCGGGGAGCTCCCACCGCCACCCTTGAGGTCCCAACAGGTCACCTTGTCTGTCATACTGAAGTGGTCCCTACACATTCATGAATTCATTCACTCTCTCCACTGATTATTTACGGGGGCTGTCCATCTCTTTACCAGTCCCTGATACAGATGGAGAAACTGAGGCTAAGTCCTGGAAGCCAGTGGCAAGGCCAGCAGAGAAAGTCCAAGCCTTTCCCTCCATTCAGTCCCTGCCCCCATCTGTACCTCTGGTGGTGAGGCTGAGTGACTCTGGAGTCTTTGTGCTGGGTGTCCTTTAAGCAATAAGAAAAGGCAGATGATAACGCCCTTCTAGTTGGTGAATTCCCTGTGCTTTGGATAAAAGTTGCCAAGAAGGTAAGGCCTGTCCCTGAGAGGCCACCTAACGTCTTCTTCTGCATGTATTGGCTTAGGGTTCCTCTCCCACTGTGGCTAGAGGCCTGGTCATGCTCAGAACCACTGCAAAGCTCAGGCTGACCTGTTCACTCTGTTATGGACTATGTCCAGCCCATATTATCCTGTATTATCCCATTTAAACTTCACAACAATTCCATGAGATTGTTAGAATTTTTACTACATTTCATAGATGAGGAAGGTGAGGCTCAGCAGGGAAAGGATACTAGCTTGAGGTCACATAACTAGTGAGAGATGGAGTTTATGCAGAGATTCTCACCTTGGCTATTCTCAAATGAGGAGATTTTTAAAGCCGAAACAATGCCTGGGAAACAGAGATTCTGTTTCAGCTGGGAGAGAATATGGTGGACATAATTGGTTTTTTTGTTGTTGTTAAGTTTTCAGTGTTATTGTTATTATTTTACTTTTTATTATGGAGATTTTCAAGCATATGCCAATGAGGTCACCCAGAACTAGAGGTAGAGTAAATGGCATAATAGACCCCCATAAACCCATAACCCAGCCTCAACAGTTATCAACTCATGGCCAATCTCATTTCCTCTTGACCCCCTCCAACTGGCCTCCCCTGATTATTTTGAAGTGAATATAGACATCTATCTTATCACTCACTTCCTCAGGTGTTTGTCACTTCCAGTGGGACCTGAACCAATCCAGGGCTCATCCCGCTGCCCTGCCTCAGTTGAGGTTCGATGAGGTTAAGGACCTTGACACCAAAATAACAGGGTTGTTGAGAGGCTCAAATGAAACAATAAATATGAAAATGCCCATCCTACTTTCTGGCCCATACTGGCTCTGAATAAAGACAGATTTCTTTCCTTCTATTCTTCCCAATGTCTCGTTTTATTATGACCAGCCCTCTTGCTCAAGAACAACCTCTGGCTCCCTGTGGCCCTCAGGCTCAAATTCTCACTCTACCAGCTGGCTGTCAGAGTGCCTGTAACCATGGTTCATCTTCTGATCTGGCCTTTCTTTGGCTGTCCTACCAGTGTCTCACAAATCTTCACAGTTCAAATACTGCCAACCAGCCAGCCTCCCAACACCTGAGTTGGGGGTGCTCATCATACACTCCTTCTCTGGCATGCCTTCCTGCACCCCTTCCCTCAAAACTCTCTTAAGACTCATGTCTTCCAGGAAGCCAGCCCTCCAAGTTCTTCCCACCACACACGCACACACACACACACACACACACACACACACACACACACACTGATCTGTCCCTCACTTTCCCTTGGCACTTAACACAAAGGCAGAGGGTAGAGGTATAAAGGCCACTGAACTAGGGATGAGGACACTTGGGTTTGAATGGTGCCTCTTTATAGTTGTGTGACCATGGACAAGTCACTTAGGGTCTTGGTAAAACTTGTCTCCAAAACCAATATAGGACTCTGTAAACCATAGGTAAGCAGCACATTACCAATAATAACAGTGTTAATAAGTAGCACGTATTGCATATTTACTTTCCAGGCATTCATCTAATCCTATGACTGCTATTATACTCATTTCACAAGTAAGAAAACTGAGGATGAAAGAGAAGTAACTTGAGTTCCAGTCCTTAATCATTATACTACACTGTGCCAGTCCCTGTGCCTGGAAGCTTTGTCTTCTGCCTTCTTTTCCTAATTACCAGCAACTCAAAACTCCTGCTTTAAATCTCAGGTCAGGGTCACCTCCTCCTGGAAGCCCCCACCCCGATCCCAGGTAGTTCATTCCCATTGGAGCCAATGCCCTTCTCTTTGCTCCTGTTGCACATGTCCATCCCACCATCACACTCTCTTTACATTTTCCTGGAAGCCTAGACTCTGAGAACCTGGGGAGAAGGGTCTGTCTCCTATACCTATTTCTAGTCCTGGCAGCTAGCATGATACCTGGAACGTAGTAGATGTTGAATAAATGTTAGAGGGAAGGAGGGAAAGGGAAGCTAAGAAGAGAGGGAGAGAGAGAGGAGCAGTCAGAGGAAAACAAAAAACAAAACACGGAAGAGAGGAAAGATGGGAAAGAATTGGGCCCTCTTAGGCAAGATGATTCTTCCAAAGAGAGTAGGAGGAAATGCAGCAATGGCCTTAGAGGAACTTTGAAAATCTTTGCCCATGCCACAAAACTAGGGTTGGGCGAGCTTCCATGCATTAGTTAGAAAGTACATTTGCTGAGAATAACAAAGACTGTTAAATAGGGGCTTAAAGAAGATAAATGTTCTCTTCTCTCATTCTGAGGGTGAGCAGTGCAGGCTGAGTGGCCCTTGGTAATCAGGGACCCAGGGCCTTCTGTTTTCAGCTGTGCCAGCCCAACTAGCAAGCTTTCATCCTCACATCATCTCTGAATCCAAGATGGCTGCTTGAGCTCAGCAACTGTCACCTCATTGCAAACAACAGGAAGGAGGAGTGAAAAGAGGTAAAGGAGTCCCCTCACTTCTAATGAGTCTTTCTGGAATTCACACATACTTTTCAGCTTATACCTTATTGGGTAGAACTTATTCACAGGGTTATGCTTAGCTACAAGGGAGACTAGGAAATGTAATATTTAGCTGGTCACACTGCTGCCTCAAATAAATTCAGGATTCTGTTACTCAGGGGACCAAGAAGTGTGGAAGGTGGGGTAGAACATAAGAAGACTCCTCTGCAATACACAGATGGGGTCACCCAGAGTCAGAAGAGAGCTCTCTTGCTGTGGCCTTCCAGTGGCTCACTGGCCAGTGACTTCTGGCCACAGATTCTTGTTGATAAAGTGTTCAAGAGTGGTACTTGATAAGCCCACAGAAGTTGCAATCCAAGGTTGATTGGTTTTATTCTTTTTAGGTACTTGGAGTTGTATACTGTGCTGATTTAGAGTGGGATTGGTCAAAAGTAATCTTTACACCTATAAAGAACTTTAGTTAGATAACTGTTCATTTTGGCCTTGCACCCTGCACTCAACACCAACCCAGGAAGAAGGGATTACCTTTAAAAACAACAACAACAACAAAGAACAATGGGGTATTGATGGGGGAAAAAACCCTGAAAATACAGTTTGCAACTCAAAACTGAGGCAGACGGATGCTAAATCAATTTCGCACTAACCCTACCTTAAATAATTATAGTGTAAATACAGAAACCTAAAAGAAACAAACCACAACCAAAAAGAACACAAACGACATTACTGAATCATAGCAACACGAGCGAATTTCAGTCACGCTGCCATACACCTACATAGTAGTGGCCCTCAGTGCACACCTAGGCTCGGTCTGCAAGGTGTGGGCAAGGTGGGGGTCTTGGAGAAACGAAAAGGAGACTCCTAGGACTGGATGGGGTTAAGAGAAAGGAGGACCAAGAAAGCAGGAACAAGGATCCATGAATGTGAGTATTTTGGTTGCCCTGTTGCTAGAAGCTTCCTCAATTTCAGGTCTCAACAAGAGAGAGAGATTTCAGAGTTCTGACTGACCTCTTTGCGTGTCTCTCTGTGTCTCTGCTATTTTTCTCTCACACACTTTACAAACATCTCTCCCCCACGTCCTCCAGAGGCAATTCCTGTGGTGTGGGAATTCTACACTCTCCACATCACTATTTTTAAGCTTTTGGTGTGTTGAGGGAAGAATGAAGAAACCACAGCCTTTTTTTTTTTTTTTTTTTTTTTTGAGAATTTGATAAAAGCTATGGCCCCTCTTTATAGAAATAAGTACACATATTCAACATTGGAAAAATAATTTCAGGTAGTTCATGGACCTGCAGATTTTAAATCCTTGATCTTGAAGGAAATCCAAGATTTAAATATAAAAAGAGCATGCCCTTGGGAAATGCCCCAAGGGACTCTGGGGTTTCCTTTCTAAATTATTCTGACCAAGGTGACATTCCAACTTCTTTGTGTGATTAATTCTAATAAATAACATTTGTGAACCTACCACAGGCCTCTATTAACTTGTGCAACCTTCACAATAACTCTATAAAGTGGGCACTATCATTAGCCCCACTTTAGAGATGAAGAAACTGAGGCACAGAGAGGCAAAGCGACTTGCCCAAGTTCACACAGCCAGGAAGTGGTAGAAGTGGGATCTGTTATAGGCTGTAAGATTCCAGAGCCATTATCTTTTGTGCTTTTCCTCACTGCATAAGGGTCTTTACCATTTTGTACTCTGAAGCCACACATATGTGCCCTTCTCCCCTAAGGCAAGTGTCAAGCCTCACCTAGTAGTGTGCTGCAGTCAGCTCATACTGGCTCACAAGAGCCAGTTGTACATATCTCTTCCTGACTCCTCACTCTGTGGCGTTATGTTGATAGATTGAAATCAGCCACAGTGGGAGTATTTACACCACAGCAATTGGCAAACACTACAAGTGGAGGCCTCCCCCCACCCCAGAGAGCTGTTAATTAAGCATTTTCCAGCATACCACTAGACCCACTTATTCTAATCCCATTCAGCTAGCTGCAACCTGCAGATCCAGCCACCCAGGCCCTGAATCAGTACAAAGCAGGAATCTTCCTCCCTGCCAGTGAGGAGGAACTGGATATGATCTGCTGCCCCGAGGATTACTGTGTGGGATATTTAGGGAGAGTAGAGCTCCTCTCTCTGACCCCACCATATGCAGGCCATCTTCCAGCTGCCCTTAGCATCTTCCCTCTCCTAGAACCCTGGTCATCTGGGGGCCTGGACCCCTTCTTCCACACAGGTCCTGATACTTCACACCACAGCAGACTGACCACTGTGAGATGATTCTGGCAGCCCACCTGATGTAGCCTGCCTGGCTCTATATCCCTGATGTCGGACTCTTGGTTCTTGATGCCAGCAAGATATAGTTTAACCGTGCCCTTTGGGGTTAGTCACCACACGCAGCTGTCCCCTCCCTCCTGCCCTACTTCCCCTCCTCCACTTTCTGAGAGCACCCAGCAAACTGCCCAGCTGGGGCCAAGACAGTCAGGATAGTGCACATTCTCTGGCCTTTGTCCATAGGAAACCCCATCCCCAGCAAGGGTCCTAGTAGGCCAGGCCTCAGGTGGAGCCTGCTCTGGTGCCCTTTCATAAGGCAGAGTCTCAGGTCACGGGAAAGGAACTGGATGATGATGGTGATGATTACCATTTAGTGAGCATTCTCCTGTGCCAAGAGCTTTATATTTATTTATATCTTTTTAAATCCCTACAAGAACTTGAAGAGATAAGTACTTTATTAATCTTACATTATAAAAGAGAAAACTGAGATTCAGAGAGGTTAAGTAATATGCCTGAAGTCACACAGCTAACAAGTGTGGTCTGAAATTGAAGGCCAGAACTGTCTCACTCCAAACCCCATACCCCTGGGGAAGTGTGGGAAGGGCAGCCCCTCTTGCCTCCCTTGGGGCTCCCTGGGGTAGTCCCCAAGACAAGAAAGACGACAACCTTGGTCACCTATGGCAAGAACACTGCCCTGTCAGAGCTGTGAGCCTCCAGCCATGGAAACTGAGTGTTCAACTGGCAGGCATGTAGTGAGCACCTACTGTATATGCAGCACTCTCTTAGACATGGAGGCAGTGGGAAGATGACCAGGGCGCAATGTCTGTCCTCAAATAACTTACTGTCCAGGCTAGTGGGTCACTAAGAAACACTGTTGCCTTAAGGTGGCTCTGATAAGGTCTAGAATCAGTGGAGGCACAGGATTAATTCCCATAGGAGGATGCGGAAATTTTCCTGGACTTACATCGGGGAGGAGGCAGCAATTGACCTGCGCTTGGACAATGAATAGGCATTTGATGGGTGGAAACTGGGGGATATGGGAATCCAGGAGGAGGGACCAGCAGAATCAAAGGCAGAGGCGAGATGGCCCATGAGGGTGTTTGGTAGGGACAGGCTGTAGCAGAGGGAGTGGGTGGGAACAGATGGTGTCCTGTTCTTTGATAATCAATGGGGAGCTTATCAAAGGTCTTTGAGCAGAAGTGTACCATTAAGGATGAAACAATGAGAGACTAGAGATAATGAGACCAATTTGGTCAGGTGGTTCAGACAGGAGAAGGTGAGAGCTAGAAGCGGGGGAGAGGCTGCAGGACAGGCAAAGCAAGGACAGTTCCAGGGGGCAGTGGGGAGGTAAAGTGCACTGGACTCAGTGAAGGGCGGGGGCTGGAAAGGAAAGAGGGAAGGTAAATAAGATCCCGAGGTCTTTAGCCTTTGGATTGGGACTACACTGCTGGAACAAAGAGATCCCCAAATACAGTGACTTAAATCAGATATAAGTTTCCCTTAGGTCCCTGTGATCTGTGCTAGGAAGGATGCTTTCCTCCAGACATCATTCAGGGAGCCAAGGTCCTTCCGTCTCGGTTCTTCTACATCCCCTAGCACATTATGCTCCTTGGTGTGATCAAATATGGGCGGTCTTCCGACCCACGGCAAGGGGAAAGACCGGAAGTCCAGGGCAAGCAATGTCCTTTTGAACAAGTGAGGAAGGAGTTGCATATAGTCACCCGGCCACACTCAGCTGCAAGGGTGACCGTGAAATGTAGATTCTGCCCAGGTGGCCATATGCAAGGAAAAATGGGAGAATAGATTCGGGGACGAAGGGCTAACCTGAGTCTGCCACACCTGGGTGCGGGCAGAAATTCTGAGGGAGAGCTGGCTTTGGCAAGGAGATACAGAGTATAGGTTTTGTAATATGGGTTGAGTTTCTGAGGGCCTGCAGAGGGTCCGAGCTGGAGATATAAATTTGTGAGTTATAAGCAGAAAAGAGAGGGTTGAAACCTGGAGTATGAATGATATGTACCCAGAGAGAGAAAACAGAAGACGAAATTGGACTAAGAAATTAGCCCGAAACCCCTGAGAAAGACTACGAGGAGCATTTTGCCAACTGTATTTTTCAAAGATGGTGGCACCAATATATCCCATCCCATGTACCCTTCTTACACTATGAAGTTGACAGACCTCCCTTGGCAGATCGGGTCTATGTTTCTTCCCCTTGAATCTGGACAGGCCTGCGGTCAGAGTAGAGTGATGCTGTGTGACTTCTGAGGCTGTCAGGACTGGTGCAACAAAATAAATGTTGTTAATTGTCTTAAGCCACTAAATTGTGGAGTCTTTTCCTTGTAACAATAGGTAATTGATATAGGCCACAACCCCTTTTCCTATCCTAGGAGAATGCCCCAAACCACACAAAAAAACAGGTGACTCTCGTCTGACTTTACCTACCCCATAATATTTGTCTCCTGCTTGTCCCTTCTCCAGCCATGACATGTCCCTTTAATCTGTGTTCCTCGGCCCCAGCCTCTGGTTCCCACCCCAGGGTGGCTGCCTCTCTGGCCTCTCTCAGGCTAGGCCCTTGGCCTGGCTCCACAGTCCACCCCACAAAGGACATTCCCAAGCTGCACCCCTTCTCTCTCCATCCCCAGAGGACCAAGAGGGTGGTCTGGTGGCAGAGAGGTAGAAGGAGAACACAGGGTCTCCGAACACAAGGGATGGAAAGGTCTCCGTGTTCCCTTTAATATATTCTTTTCCCCTTAGGATGTGTGCATAAGGAACAAATGTCAAACTTGGAGAGACAGAGGGAGGACAGTCACAGAGGAAGCCTCTGTGACCAACAGGCAGACCCATGGGGAGGTGACTGGAGGCACCACATCCTGGGAGGACCAGAGACCTCAGAGGGGTCATGGCTCCAATGCCAGGAGCCCCTAACAAGTCAGTGGGGGTGGCGGCTTTGGTAGGGGGGCTTGGCACAGCTGCATAGCCAGAGCATTACTGGGGTACACTGTGAAATGGTTACCACAATCAAGTTAATTAACACATCCCTCACCTCACATAAGTTACCTTGTGTGTGCGCGTGTGTGTGTGTGATATAAACACTTAAGATCTACTCTCTTAGCAAATTTCAAGTATACAATACAGTATTATTGACTATAATCACAAAGCTGTATATTAGATCCCCATAACTTGTTCATCTTATAACTTTGTACCCTTAGACCAGTATCTCCTCATTTCTCTCACTCTCCAGCCCCATTCTACTCTTTGCTTCTATGGGTTTGACTATTTTACATTCATTATATATGTGGTATCATGTAGTATTTGCCCTTCCATGTCTGGCTCATTTCACTTAGAATAATGTCCTCCAGTTTCATCCATGTTGTTCAAATTGTGGGAGTTTCTTATTTTTTAAGTGTGTGAATGTGTATCACATGTTTTTATTCATTTATCCCTCTACGAACACATAGGTTGATTCCATATCTTGGCTATTGTGAATAACACTGCAATAAACATCAGAGTGCAGATATGTTTTCGAGATACTTCTTTCATTTCCTTTGGAAATACACCCAGAAGTAGGATTGCTGGGTCACGTGGCAGTTCTATGGCTGCACCAATCTACATTCCCAGCAAGAGTGCACAAGGCTTCTTTTCTCCACCTCCTTGCCAAACTTGTTATCTCATCTTTTTGATAATAGCCATCTTAACAAGTGTGAGATTATATCTCATTGTGGTTTTGATTTGCATTTCCCTGATGATTAGTGATGTCGAACACTTTTCATGTACCTGTTGGCCATCTGTATGTCTTCTTGGAAAAATGTCTATTCAGGTCCTTTGCCTATTTTTAAATGGGTTATTTGGTTTTTGCTACTAAGTTGTACAAGTTTCTTATAGATTTTGTATATTAACCTCCTTATTCAATATATGGTTTGCCAATATTTTTTTCCATCCTGTAGTTTGCCTTTTCATTTTATTGATTGTCCCCTTTGCTGTAAGAAGCTTTTTTAGTTTGATGTGGTACCATTTGTCTATTTTTGCTCTTGTTGCCTGTGCTTTTGGTGTCACATCGAAAATAATCATTGTCAGGACCAATGTCAAGAAGCTTCTTCCTTATGTTTTCTTCTAAGAGTTTTATGGCATCAGGTCTTAAGAGTAAGTCTACAGTTAACTTTTGTGTGAGATAAGGGTATGTTGATTTCTTATGTTGGTTTATCCCTTTGCCTGGCATCAAATTCTATACATCCTGAGACTGTGGCCAAAGTGTCCCCATCTATGCACCCTGAGAGCTCAATATCAGGACCTGTGCCTGCCAAGGTGAGGGTCTGGCAATTGACCAAATAGTTGGCATGCTGATTGACTGACAGGTCAATTAAACACACAACATATTGCCAGATCAGTGATTGATGGACACACCATCAGCCTGGCTGGCTAAGGATACGGTTTATACCTTCAGTACCTTTATCCCAACCAACACTTAGCACAGCACCTGGCTCAGAGCAGATGCTCAATAAATGGCTGCCATATTAGTCACATGGCCCACCTATCACCAAAGAGAGGCTGGGAAATGTAGTCTTTATTTTATTAAAATCAATTACACATCAGGGTTCTAGAAAAATAGGAGAATGGAGATTAGAGGACCACTAATGGTCTCTCCTATAAGCACATAGTGATGAATTCTGGTTAAAGGATGCAGACATTTAAGGGTAACATCTTAAGTTCAGAGGTGAGATTGGAGAGCTTTGGAATTTTGGAGTTGCCTCATGTGCAGTACTTTCATAGAGCCACCATTTCTCCCTTTACCTACTGGTGTCCTAGGGAGATGCTGAGCTGAGAAGCAGAGAGAGGCTCTTTTGAAATGATTGCTTTCTATTTCCACAGGCCTGGCCTTGAGGAAGTATAGTCTTAAGTTCTCCTTGATTCTGCTCATCATAAAAGTCTTACTAAAGTTCCCATTCAAGACCCGACCTCAGTGCGCCTGGCCACTGTGGATCCTAAATTCTTTACAGACAGGGCCCATTCAGTGTCACGAGCTTCAATTCAGAAGTGAGAAGCAGAAGTCCTAAAAGCCCCCCCTTCTTGCCCCTTTGCTGAAATCGCTTCACCTTGAGTCAAACAACAAGCTTAGCATATAGGTACTACGCCAAGATCCGGGCCCCATTGCCTGGGTTTAAACTTCAATTCTGTCACTGGCTGGCTCTGTGACCTTGGGCATATTGCTTTACCTCCCCAAGTCTCAGTTTCCTCATCTATAACATGAGATGAGAATAAGAATGCCAACCTCAAAGAGTTGTGTCAGTGGTGAGAACAGGATGTGGCAGGTGGTAAGAACTCAGCAACTCTTAGGTGTTATTAGAAACACGAACAGTCATTTCAGGCCTGTTTATTCTGTCTCTCCTGCTTTTTGAGGGGCAAACAGCCCTGTCTTTTCCATCTTATGCACCCCCTGCCGCTCCCCCACGCACAGAGTAGAGAATCCCACTGCCAGCTCAGTCTGGACGCAGAGTTGTTGTAGAGTAAACAGGTCTGTGGTTTACATAAGTCTCTTCTGACCCAGGTGCCAGGCACCCTCCTCTCTTCCCTCCACTTCAGCCGCATTCCCCCCAGAGCGGTGAGATGGCCAGCCCTGCACCATGGGTGTGAGGTGTCCACCCTTTCCCACTCCTCTTTGAAGAAACATGGTGGGGTTGAGGACCTAATGCACAGGTCACCAACCTACCTTGCATTCAGATCGCCCCTCTGCCGGAGCACAGATAACGGGATGAAAATAAAATTTGCTTCCAAGCTTCCCTCTGGTTCCTTGAGCGTCACTTTTCTACGTATTTATGGTAATCATCTCTGAAAAAAAAAAAAAAAAACAACAGTGACTTCACTGTCTAAATAATAAGGTAATTTGTTACAGCTAATTACTCAAGGACTTCCTTAATCTCAATTAAAAGATCCAAGAGGATTCCTGCCCCCCTCTCATTCCAGTGTTCCTGAAGTTCCCCCTAATGTATTCTGGATCACAGATTAGTGGGTAGCCAAGAATGGTCCTTGCTGGGCAGAACTGCTAAAATCCATCCCAGCAACGTGAAGCAGTGATTTATTGTGACATGGAATGTGGGACATTTCCCCAGCTTTTGTGATTGTGGTAATGAAGCTGTAAACCAAATAGCATGAAATGAGGCAAGGCCTTACAATTTAATCAGCTCGTAAACAGATCTACTGCATCAAGCAAATGACATTATTATCCATCCGAAGTAAATCATGCTAATCTCGGGAGATAAAATCAACATCGTTAATGGTCACATGTCATATTCATCAACACTAAACCATCCCCTTTGACAGATTAATCCTAACTACAGCTCCCAGGATGTATGGTAATAGGGCTTGTAGCATGCATTTCACTCCGTGCCAGGCTAACCAGCACTCTTAGGCTGCTATTACAAATAATTTTTTTTATTGATTTACATATTTTAAAATGCATTTAAGGTGAGGCACCATTAAAAACCCTGTCACCCACCCATATTTCTTCCCTACATTCCCAGACTTTATTAATAGGAATGGGAAGACAAATGCAGGAAGCCTTATAAATACTTTGTTTAGGGCACCGTTAGGGGTAATTAAGCTCAGGATGGGGTATTTTTTTTGGGGGGGAGGAACAAGTGAGGAGCAGAAGGGGTGATAGGAAGAAGGGACCCTCTTATGGCTCAGAGATACAGGGAAATTGCAGGATCCTTTGCTTCCTGTTTTCCCTAGAGGTGCCAGGGAGACAGGGGATAAATTCTCCCCCAAATCTTCTAGCTGAGCCTCTCTTCTCCCACTTTCACTAACACCTTACCTTCACCCCATCAACTCAGCCTTATGGTACGTGCATCTGTGCTTATGTATCGGTCATTGTATCCTGCCTGCTGCCTTCAAACACCAAATGTATTTATTTATCATGAGGCTGACCTAGGATGAATGCTCCTGGAAAAGTGTCCACTATTCAAAATGTCACTTCCCTTCAACAAGCCGTGCATTATATTGACAGGCATACTTTCAGAGGCCCCTGAATGACGAGGATGGATGGAGGGCTGCCATAGCAGCCAGGACTGCTGCCTGGGCTGAGTAAGTGGATGAGTAGGTGAGTAAGTGAGTAAATGAGTGGGTGGGGTGCCCAAATTATCTGCACCCTCACCCAGGAACACAGAAGCAGTGGGAGCCAGGGTTATGACAGGAGTTGCCACATGGAGACTTTCAGGGCTGCACTTCTCAGTGACAAGCAGATAGCAACCCACCTTATCCCAGCCAACTTTGCAATGGGCACATTTGAGGGGTTTTTTGCCCATCAATAGAGCCAGTAGGGGGTAGAGGGTTGGAAAAAGGGTGTTGTGTTATTTTTCTTCTGAATGAAGAGGGTGGGGGGTCCAAGGACCACCACTTTTAGCCATGCAGACCGTGTACTGCGTAATGGCATTTTCAGCAATTATTCAGTGCAGGTCACCATTGGATCATGCCCACATCAATCTGGATAGAAATCCAGAAAGTAGATGGATTTGGGAGGAAAATGTACTAGAATCAAGCCATTAAACTCAATTGAAGCACTTCCCTTGACACACTGAAAAGACTCCACCTTGGCTTAAGTGGACTGAGGTAAGATTCAGACACTTCCAGATCCCCCCGAGCACGCTTTGTACAGCTCTCCTCCCACCATGACTTATTTCGAAGGTGGGGGTGTTTGATGCATACAACAGGAGCCTTAAAAACTCCCCAGCCCAGGCCTGTTTTATAAAATTGCATCTATCGATTAGACCAACTAATGAAATGATGCAGCGTAAATTAACTTCACGGTTTACGTGGCATCAAGTTCAAGTAGTTAGAACCCACTGAGCTCTACGAGTCTTTAAAGATTTTGTGTCGAGGATTTTCCAGGCTCCTGCCTGAGAAGCATGGAGGTGGCCTGCTCTGCTCATTGGAGACCAGGGAGGCTGAGGAAAGGCCTTTCCCTGGAGCTGCTTGGTCAGAGTTGGTATGGGTTATGGCATCAACCTTAGCTTGAGTCAAAAGCACTTGGGGGCTTGTTCAAACACAGATTGCTGTCCTCTACCCCCAGAGGTTTCTTATTCAGTAGGTCTGAGGTGAGGCCAGAGGATTTGCATTTCGAGCAAGTACTCAGGTTGTACTGAGGCTGCTGGTCCTGGGACCACACTTTGAAACCCAGGGTTTGGGGGCAGAACACCTTTGCCAGGGAGGGGCAGAGGGGGCAGGGAGGGAGGTATAGGTGAAGAGCATTAAGCTGGCAGGTACAGGTTACAAGTTCCAGACTTGGGTTGTGGCAGGAAGCTGGGGCCCAAAACAGGAAGTGAGGTCAGCAGTGGGACTTCCACTTCTCTGAAGGCTTTCCTAGTCTAAGTATCTGTGACTCTGAGAGCGCCAGTGAGCAAAGCGGGCCTGACAAGCCAGGGTTCAGAAACCCAGAGGTCAAGACCGAAAGCAGCAAGAGTCGTGGGTCCAGGTATAGCTGGATTCTAGCCCAAACCCCAACTCTGATTTGCTATGTTTCCTGCAGCCCATCCCCTGCCCTCTCTGATCTTTCCCTCTCTTGCCTCCGCTGTGAAGAGGGAGTGTTCCACTAGAATGCCTTCAAAATTCCTTCCATTTCTGATGGATATGAGGTTAGGCCAGTGGTTCCCAAAAAGGGCTCTGTGCAACGCTTGTTCTCCTTGAAAAATGGGTTTCATGATTAGGTAAGTTTAGAAAACTTTTCAAAACGTAAGACCACTCTTGGAGTTATCATTTATATTCACACGTTAAAGGCTCTTAAAAGTCCTGAAGTCAAGAAACCCATTTAACTTTATTTAACTGAGCATTTCCCAATCTTATTTGACCACAGAACCACAGAACAATTTTTCCACGTCACTCCCATTAGCATCCCTCACACCTGTTAATTAGCACTAGGGTTCTACAGAACACACTTTGGGAAACACTGGCCAATGCCAAAGGTTGAGACAAGAGGCAGAGGGATATCTCAGCATCTGAAGATGCCTTCCCCCTGTGCCCAAAGGTGCAGGCTACTTCTCCTTGACTCTCAGCACCTTGGTGCATTGGCACATTCAGGAAACATCGACTGAGCACCCACTACACGCCACGGTCTGAGCTGCGCTCTCAGCTAATAGTAGACGGAGAGTTCCCGCCCTCAAGGAGCTCCCCGGCTGGGGTGCAGGGGCAAGCGAGGTACTGCCTTGGCCTGGCAGGGAACAGTAGAGTTTCTAGCCAAGCTTGGGGCCTTTGGTCCCTGCTTTTCCGTGGGCTGATACCAATTTGCCATTGGCGTCCCTAGTAGATTTGCTCTGTTCAGTCTCACCTGCCTAAAAAGCATACAAACGGGTTCATTCATTCATTTAACAAAAACATAGTGAGCTGATTCAGCTTCTGAAAGTGGAAGTTCTTGGTTCTATGGAGGCCCCTGCTCCATGGGGGCCCAGCCTCTCCGCACCCCCACCCCGATCCTCCCGCTTCCCCATTTTCTAGTCTTGGGAGTGAGATATACCCTCTGAACATTATTTATTCATTTATTTTCTTTCACTGGGTCCTTTTCCCTAAACCTGTGAAAGTAAAAGCCAGGATGAGCCTTTGTTTCTCTGCTATCCCATCTCTTCCCTGAGGCACGCAGCATAGAATAAGCTAGCTTGAAGGGGTAGGGGGTTGGGGGAAGACAAAGAGAAGGAAATAGCCAGAGTTGTTAAAAATTAATTAGTTGTCCAAACATATTATGCTACCATGAAACAATAGCAATTTTTAAATATGCTCTTTTCAAAAGCATACCGGCCTCTGGATGGTGCTACAAGCACCTTCCCTGGTGAGTATCAGTGCTCTGTGAGGCCAGGATGTTAATGTTAAGATCATTCATTCATTCGTGTCCAGAATAGAGAGCCACTGTTTCCTTAAGAAAAATCTTGCTTGCACATTCTCTTCTGGCCTGCTGCCTACAGAGGGAGGGCGGCCATTCATTTGGATAAGTCTTGATTAGGCTTCTTAATTTTCATAAAAGGCAATCAACCTAACAGTCCCTAGGTTGACTTAAAATGTTATTTTTAAAATTATTATGAAAGTAATACCGACTTATCATAAAAGTGTTACAAAAATGATTAAGTTAGCAAGTGAGTCTGCTGTAATCTTACCTTCCCAAGATAACCACTTTTAGACATTTGATCTTTATTTATCCAGATTTTGGCTTCATAGCTTACTTTTTCAATAATGCTGATCTGCTTCATTCTTCTTAACAAAATTGCATTGTTTTCTTGGTTAACTCTTTTAAAAGTTATTTTTTAAATCTATTACATAATTATAGTAAGGAGGGCTTAGGTAAACTGTAAAATTCGCTGTCCCGCAATGTTCAACACTGTCACCAATTTCTTATGTATCCTTCTGGAAATCTTCTACACCCCTATGTTGTTTTGTTATTTCATTTTTAATCCAAGCAGAGTCACATACTACCTACTGTTCTGCAACTTGTTTTTGGCACCTAATCCTGTGTCACACAACTTTTCCTAATAGTATGTATCATCTCCTTTGTTCCTGCTGATGACGGCACGGCATTCCAGGGTACTGATGTGCTGTCCTTTATATCTCTCGATCCAATCCTCAGCCACAAGCAACACATGAATTCCAGGTCTTTGTCAGAAACAAGAGCCTCAAACAGTCCACTGCCCAGTCTCTAATAAAAGCAGAGCTGAAAGAAACGCTTTGCAGGGAGAAGACTTTGGAGATGAAGTTGGGGTAGGTTCCTGCATTCCTCTAGTATCTAGGTCTCATTCCTGAATGGAGCCATCCATCGGTCAACCGCGTACTTGATCCCCATCTCCTGGATCTCCCAGACAGGTGCCTTCACAATTTCCAATGTAGGGGCATCCACAAGCCTCACGTCTGCTCTAACCATGAAGATGCCAACCACTGCGTAATCCACATGAGGTCCACACAAAAGTCTTGTTTCTTCTAAGGAGCTGGTCTGCTTTTCCTTTAAGGACCTATGACATTTGTAATTAACCACGTTGCTTATTTTCCTTTCTTCCTTTGGCGTCCCGGAAGCCCAGAACCAAATTTGAATAATTACAGAAAATTCTGTGTGCATATCTGCTTGCTATTTTTCTCCTGTGATCTTATCTGTATCACAGTCTTTTATATTTCTCCTGGACTTTTCATTGTAAAGATCTTGATTTTTTTACTTTTGAACTTTTTTCTTTCTGTTTTGCCGAGGTTTCTCATTTTTGTTGGTACCCTTGAAAGCCACCTCCTTTGTCTTTTTAATTGCAGAATGAGCCAGAGCATTAGAAAAATAATTTTGGAAGATGCTTTTCTGACATTACCCCTTTCTGTTCTAATGCATGCTTTCCCCCTGCTCTGTTGATGAGGAGAGGGTCGGAGGGTGCCGTGGAGACCACAGAAGCAAGGTGAGGCAGCAGGTGTCCTGACTGGAGAGATTTGTAGCTCAAGGACATGGGGCAAAATTCATGCAAACTACCTGGGCTCCCTTGAAATGAAGTGGGGAGACTGCTAGGCTGCTCTACATTTACGGGGTATTTTCTAAGCCTGAGAAGTGCATCGTCCAATAGGACTGCCACTCCTGGGATCAGCTTGGAAACTGGGAAGGCCAACTTGGGACTTGCAATGCTTTCAGTGTCAGCGTCAGGAGGGATCTTGGGTCTTCCCCTAAATAAGGGGCAGGAGGTGGCAATCCCTAGAACTCAGTGGGTTAGATGCTGCCCTGTCACCTTACATGAAGAATGGCTGTGATAAAATAATAACCAGGAACAGTAGGTGACCCAGTTTGAACAAAGGGGCTGAGGATCGATGTTCTACAGCCTCTGCCTGCTTTGTGGGTCCTTTTGCTACAACATTATATATTATATGCAAATCGCGGCACAAACTTAAGGCCGCTTTTCATGTCAAGTGGCTTCTTTGAGCCTATATGTTATATTTTACAGATCTTGGACAGTAACATTTTTCTTTTTAGTGCGAAGTTGCTCAAGGTTCATCTGAGACTCTTTTAAATTGCTGCTTTCAGAGAAATAACAATGTAAAATGACACGATGATGTATGGCCCCGTCCGGCCGACTGGGGCTGCAGCAGCCGCAAACGCCACCAAACCTCTGGGAATGAAGCGGTCTCCAGAGCGCCATTGTGCAATTGTCCTAACCGGATCATTTTTAATTAGTTGCAATTAATTTCAAGTGACAGCGTCCTGCAATATCAAGTCAGAGAGTCTCCAGTGCGTGGGTGGGGTTATTAGGAACAGACGGCTGGTGAGAGAAAAGCCAGAGGGTGGTCTCATCTCGGACTTCTACCTACAAGATTTCCTGGGTTGGGGGTGGAAGGTACTTCTTCTTAATGATGCAAATGTTCTGATTCTTTCTGGGCTGTGTATAAGCCCTGCTAGGTGGACACTTATTACCTGTCGTGCCTATGGGCAAGCATGTTCCAGCAATTATCTCGCTTCAGTAACACAAAGTGGTTCAGCCAGATAACCTCTGCCTTAGTGTGGCAGAAGCAGATCCTGAGATAGGATTTGGGCAGGTAGTTTATTTGGAAGGTGACCTCGGGAGTGGGGATGTGAATCAGGGAAGGGAAGGAAACTGATAAGGCGTATGTTATTAAATAAATTAGCCCTGTGGCTACCTGGAGTTCACTGCCATTGGGGAACTCTGGGAGACAGCCTAGAGTGCACGTCTCAGAGCTAGCCTATCCACGGGACAAAAGGTATTTACACAATGAACCTGTTGGTTATTGGTGGAGGACGGCTTCTGAGCTGCTGCGTAAAGGTGCTGCTGCGTAAAGGTGCAGCAGTGGTTGGAGAAAACTCTCGGGCAGAACACTGCAGGTGCTAGCAGCTGAAAGTGAGGCTTGGATCCCTGACATGGTAGGGCAAGGGGATGAGGTGGGCACTGCCAGTGTGTGCTGTAACCTGTAGGACCCCATCCAGTCCTAACATCCTACAATTCCCCCTTGGATATCCCCATAAGGCATTGACATGGGGAGAAACAGGCAGAGAGGGTAAGTAGAGTGCCACGCCCGAGGCCACAAGCCTCGCAGGAGAGCTGAAAAGTCAGGTTGCCTGCCTCTCAGTGGCAGGCTCCCCCACCCTGCCTTCTCTAGGAACCAGGCTATCTTGGATGAAGCTATTGTGAGCTGACTGGATTTCCTTCCCTCCAGCCAGTGATGACACTTGCATATGCTGTGTCCCCAGCAAACATCTCTGATTTTGATCTTGGCATCCTTTCCCCTGCATCCAGGTTTAGATTTGGAATTGTTCTCACTAGGATTGCTATCAAGCAATGGTAAATGTACAAGAGAAAACTAGAGGAGTATCCCCTCCTGAGCACCATGTTTTCTAACCAAAATGGTTTGGGGGTGCACTGATTGCATAGGCACGGTCACTCCTTGTCCGCTGCCCGGTTCTTTGGGGCCAAGGGGCTATAATCTCCACTTCTAATGCACTTACTACTCTAAACAGTGGATATAGAACCAGGATCAGGGGACTTAACCTCCATGCCCTGGCTTCTCTGGGAAGGGGAGGAGAGCATATATGCCACCGTCCCCCCTACACACACACATTCCTCCCTTCTGTTCCCAAAGCCATCTTTCGTTGGTTAATCAGTAAGGAGGGAGTGGAAGCTAATAGGAATTGGCCCTTTTCTCAGAAGTAATAACAGCAGTTACAACAAATATTTATGGAGCACTTGCCATGTGCCATATGCTGTTCTAAGCACTTCATATACTGTATTAACTGCTTTAATTTTCACAACCCAATGAAATAGTATTATTATCTCCATTTTAGAGGCAGGGAAACTGACACACAGAGAGGTTAAGTAACTTGCCTAAGGTCGCCCAGCTACTCAGTAGAGGAGCTGATACAAACTTGGAAGTCTGAATCCAGAACCCCACTGATGAAGTCAATGACCTTAGGAATTCTGACACCCACTACATCGCACTGAGTTTTGCTTCATGCTTCCCCTAAACTGAAATACACACTAAAAATCACTCTTTCCAAAAATGCAGCATGTGTCAGACCTAACTCTTTTTTCTCTCTTTAAGAAATGGAAATGGATTACTGCATTCATTTGGGGAACCCCTAGAAATAACTGGAGACCCCAGCATTGCCTCCTTCCTTCCAGGGCCCGGGCCCACTGTCTGCTTTGAGTTAGGACACAAGAATCCTCACTGGGAACATGTGGTCGCCCTCCAGGTATCACTAATGCAGCCCCTAAGTCCAGAGGAGCCAAGCCCCCCTTAGGCACCCTTTATGGTACTATCATCCATGACCTTGAATAAACCCTGTCTCTCCGCTTGGCCAGTCTTCCTAATCTTCCCATTTACGAGGATGCCTCTTTGCCTGCGAAGTCGCTCTGAAGTCATCATCACCACGTCAGACGCCCTCCCACCCCCATCCTCAACACATCTTGTCTTTGGACGTCCAAGAAATTGTTTTTCAACCGTCCCAGAATTTGGGTGACTTATTTGTTTTTTCAGTGATTTTCTGCGAATTTTTTTTTTTTCCTAATCAGTCTTTACTTTCAGGAGACTGTTGTGAAATTTCTGTTCTAGAGTCTGAGGTGTCTCCATTTTGCTCAGCTCTTTCAAGCTTCGTGATGGGGTTTTCTGGAGTTTGCATTACTTTGCTGTGAATGTCCTTCTCTTGTATTTCCCCACAGGGGTTCCTTCATCATTGGACTTGTGTATTTCAGGTCTGTGAGACAGGTTAGCGCTGGTTTCCCCAAGGCCATAAAAGGTGACCACTTTAAGTCTGCCTTTGGGGAGCTTATGTATTTATTGGGACACAAGTGACAACAAAGGGCTTCATTTAAGAAGGAAGAAGAACAGGCTTTGGGTGGGATTAAAGCAGCCAGACCAGGCTTCCCAGAGAAGTTGTTGAGGCTGGAATTCTCTGGACTGTGGCTCTCAGCTCACCAGACTCACAGCCTCCTTTTATTATCAGGTTTGTCACACCCCATTTACTATCCCAGGATGGAAAGCAGAGATAACATAACCAACCTATCCACATATTTTTTTAAGTCAATATGTTGACCCAACTGTAATATAAAGGAGAACTCAAAAGAATGTAAGTTATAATAAAAGAATACATATTTCAATATGTTAATGCTCAGCAATAATAAAGAATTGAATACTTACAGCTAAACAGAAAACCACATGATGGGACAGCTGTCAGTATCTCCTGCCATGGCATATGCACTGGTGACTTAAGGCTCGTGAGAGATGTGCCTGCATGAATAGCAGTTTCTGAAATGGTGAACAATTCTTGGTAAGGTTCTGTACAGAACAGAGGACAATTTCCCCCTCGATCATCACGGGAGTTGCATTCCTAGAAAATTCAGTGTATATTAAACCATGCAAAAATACTCTGCGTATATCTTGGTTTAGACTTGGCTCATTGTAAAACAGATTTTTCCACCAGGCACACTGACGAGCCTAGGACCTCTCTCATGGCTGTGCAGGTTGGGTACTGTGTAGCCATTTACTGCATCATGTAAGTGAGTGGTGCCCCCTAGAGTTGTGGAGAACACAGCAGCTTGCTTGGGATTTTCAAAAGTTGCATGGAACAGGCGAGAATTCTTCATGGCGTGGGACTGTCCTACACATTGCAGTATGCAGAGGACAGTCCCAAGTCCTGCACACACACACACACACACACACACACTACATGCCAACATTGTAACAATAAAACACCCCCACAAACATCCAAACTAACCCCCGGGCAGCACAACCCCACTGAGAACCACTGCCTTCGAGCTAATTGTGGCTCCAGCATCTCCCACCAGCAAGCAGTCCTCAGCTTCTTCCTGACACCTCTTTATTGCTTCCTCCATTCACCTTTTCCTTCCCACTCCTGCCCCAGTCCAGCCCTTATGGCCTTATTCCTGGGCTCCCTGATTCTGGCCTCAGCCAGGAAACACTCCCAGCACTGGAGCACAAAGTTCTTTCTCTCTTTGTCACTGCACTCAGAATTCAGACCCACAGTAACAATGCTTCTTGCTCTGACCCCAACCTTCCACGGTAATCCTTCCTCCCATCCCCTCCCATTCTCCAAGCATTCCCCCTCCAAATGTTTGCTCCCACCATTTCCCTTCGTGGCCAAACCTTATCGTGCATCCCACCACCTCCCCCATCTCCGCCCTTAGGCACCACCTTATTCACCAGCCTTTCCAGAGGTGCATGGTCAGAAGTAATGTGCTTTTATGGTGGTTCATCTGTAATTCTTGTAGACCTTTAACACCTTTGTAGAGTGTTTTTCTGAAAATTAGAATCTCCCCAGAGCAAGGACCAGGACTTACTACTCTTGGGGCCCTGCATTGGGGCTCAGGGTTGGGTTGAGGGTAGGGCTAGCCTAGGAGGGGCATGGATTTAAGCAGTGGGCTGCTGGGAGCCATGTGGCTTCCTGAATGGGGACTTGAAACAGTGGTGGCTTCAATGGATTGCTCCAGTGAGGTAGGGCACATAGTATTGGGGCAAAGAGCAAAGGCTGACGCCATCCTACAACAGGGAAGGATGACAACTTGGTTTCCCAGGAGTGAGAGGAAATCAGAAGAAGCCCTGAGTCCACTCTATCTAGGAGGTGGTTGGTGCCACCACCTCCCCCCAGGGTGAGGGAGGAGAGTGGTCACGAGCTGTGGCGAGAACACTGGCCTCGGAACCCATAGGCCTTTGCTGTCATACCTGCAGGAGCACATGGTTCCGGGTGGCCCACCTCACCAGGAGGTTCCAATAAGAAGGAATTTCACGAACTTGTCCCTGGCTAAATTAAATCCACGTTACTACCACTAGGCCTCATTTTTAAGCCACCAATCTCACTAAACATTTTCTGCGCCTCCCTCCTAATCTAGATAAGGTTTAGCAATGCAGCTCACCATGCATTATGTTATTAGAGTAGGTTACGTTATTATAAGATAAGAATAATAATATCCTATATTATTATCCAAAGGAAGAGAACCTTGTTCAGTACGTCGTCCTGCTCTATGCCACGCTAACTGTTACGTTCTGCACTTAGCCCGCCCTGCACAGGGCTTCCCCCTTTTAGCTTTGTCTCCACTGCCATTTCTGCAGGGGCCAGGAAGGGAGAGCGGATGAGGCCGGTGGGGCCGTCTGGACAGGGACTTTAGAGAACTCTGCCCGGTCTTTCCTCCTGTCCACCAAGCGTCCTCTTCAGGTCCCTCCTTATTCTAGGGGCTCCCACCTCTCTTGTGACCTCAGAGTTTTCTGCTGTGCAAAGGGTATGGCCCTGAGCAAGGCTGCTTCTAGTGACTCTAGACCAGAGAAGGGGGAGCAGGATGGAGGGTGTGCTGGTGACCTGAAATAAGCAACAGGAGCTCCCTATGGAGTACACACTGATGGGTGTCATGGTCTGGGACCCTGAGGGAGATGGGGAGTGGTGGGCTGTCTGTGGGGTGACAGAGGAAGATTTTGTCTTCACAGCCTGGGCTCTCTTGCAGCCTCCCTCTCTCCTCACCACTGTGCTGCTCTGCAACAGGTGACCTTTGACCTTTGCCCAGCCTTCCCTTGTGGGTGCAAAAGCTGCCAGAATAAAGATCCGAAGTTTAACTTTATCTGGTGCCCCAACAAGGACCAGCCTGAGACTGAGTACATATCAACATCACTTGAGAATCAGATTCTTCAAGTATAGAGGCCCAGGCCCCAGTCTGGAGAATTTGATTCAGCAACCATGGCTGATGCTTGGACTTACATATCTTTTTTAAAACTCTATGCAGTGACTAGACACAGAGTCAGGAGAGACCTTGGCTGTTGAGCAGAAAAAAATTGGCCACCTGAAATAATTTGCTACTACCTTGAGCAAAATTAGTGAGGGGAGTATCTCTAGCCCCATAGCTTTGTCTCTCACGCAGGACACCTCAGGAGCCCCCAGAGAATCACAACAGCCTACAAACCAGGTCATCCCCTCAGGCTGGGCCCAGGTCTGCTCCAACCGCCAGCTGAGGAGACAAAGGGCCTATTCACCTCCAGTGCTGGGCCTGTCTCCCTGGCCAGGGGCTGTGAGGGGGCCTGCCTGTGAAGTGAAGGTGGGCTTGAGCCTCCTCTGCAGGGCTGCCATGGGAAGCTGATGGGGCAGGTCTGGCAAATTCCCGGACAGAGAAGGGCGGGTGTGTGTGCATGTGTGTGTGTGAGTGTGTGTGTGTGTGTGTGTGTGTGTGTACGTGTGCTAGTGCACTCTCTCCACTGTTATTGCTACTGCTGCCACTGCTGCTGCTGCTGCTGCAGTCTGGCAAGAAAGCAGACGTTTAAACCCCCCATGTAACTCCATCACACCCAGCGGTGGGGGCTTGCCCAAGGCTACTGCTGGGGGTGGGGGTGGAAGTGGAAGGGGGGATAGAAGAGGACGGACACTGAGATTTCCCTCTGGCCATTTTGAACAAGACCAGGTAGGGGTAGGAAGCGGGTACCCAGACTCCCAGCAGAAGCTGAACTGTAGCTCCCACCCACCCCAACCCTCGCACAGGGCCTGACTCTAATGTCTCCTGATGGGACAAATTGGTGAGTACAACTATTAGCTGGGTGACATCAAAAGGCATTAATCTCTGGTTCCCGAGTAAGACCAGCACCACATTAGTGCCTCGCACCCAGTCATTAGTAAGACTTTAGCCCAAGGGTGTAATAAATGTTTTATGGCATGCAAACCAAGGTAATGGAATGCAAATCCCATAATATAGCCATACATTTATTTTCTAATGGAGCAAATGATGATGTATTTTATCTGAGAAGAGCTGCCGATAGGGTCTGCTTGGGAAATGTGAAGTTAGGGATGCAAAGGGTGAGTGGGTGGCCCTGCTACTGTGGGAACTTGGGGTGAGCAAGGGTGGCAGCCGTGTTGGGACTTCTCAGTGGTCAAGCTTTACTGCACACAACCTTGTGGACAAGCCCATCACTCTTGTTCTCATGCCCCCAAATGCCTTCCTTTTAGGGCATATATTGAACATTCTGAGGCTTAATTACATCCCCTTTGTAGAGTGCCCCTCCTCCCGGGAGCCCCCACCCCCACGTGGAGCTGCATACCAATAAGCTACTCAGCTCATATTGGCTTTCCAAAAATATGGCCACATTAAGGTGTGAAATGTTAATGGGATTAAGGGGCGCGGGCTATTTCTCCAGTGGAGTTAGGACTTGGCACTGGTGCTGTTTTTATTAAGAGGCCAGCATTGTTCAGCTGCAGCCCTGGGGCTGGTGGGGAGGCTGGCGACCCAGGCGGCTGCAGCCTGTGGAAGGGCTTCGGGTGACTGAGCCCCCCAGCTCTTTCTGACTGCTACTGCTTCGGAAAGAACTTTTGATTATTCCAACTGTCCAAAAAGAAGGTGGGATCTCTTCTGCAGTCAGAGGGACTCTTCATACCTCCAAACCTCCCGAGTGCCCTCTCTTACCCTCCTCAGGCCCAGGCACACAGTGCCCGGCTGGGCAGGAGTTCATGGGCCCGATACTGATGTCTAAGGACCTGTCCTATACCTAGATTTATGGGGACAGCAAAAAGGTCAAGACTTGTCCCTGCCTTCAAGGTACTGATGATCTAACCAGGGAAAAGGACACACATCTGAAAAGAAATTATCAGTGTCAAGCGGTATATGGGTTAAGGATAACCTGAGTGGTATATCTGAGGCATACAAGTTTCTTGTAAGATTTCTAAAGAAAAAGAAAGGCGTCCATTGAGGAAAAGGGAAGGGGAATGAAAACCTCCGTCTGAGAGGAATCCTGATGAAGACGTTACTGTAGGCTGGAGGTGTTGAAGAGCCCTTAAAATTGGAAAGGCAGGGCTTGGTTCTTCCCTCAGAAAGCTCTTAGTAGGTGCTCAATTCACACTGGCTTTTAAATGCCCTGAAAACAAGAACTGTTTTCAGAGGACTGGGACTAGATCTAGAACTGGCATTTCAATGCACGGCAGTGCTTTTGATCTTCTAATATGCCTTCTTGTTTTATAGAATAACATTAACACCAATAATAATTAATTGAGAAATTATATCAGGCCCCGTGCTAAACACTTCATTATCTCATTGAATCTTAAAACGACCCTTAGAGGAAAGCACCTTTATGACTCCCACTGAGGAATAATAATGAGGACACAAGTCTCAGAGTGAGTCTTGCCCAAGTGAGTGAGAGCTGGGATTGTAACCAGATCTCTCTGTCTCCAGGGCTCATCCTATACAATCTGCCCCTCCAAATCGGGGTAACAGAGGTCAGAGGTGTACAGAGTTGTGTTGAAGGACACACAGCCAGTTGCTGTGGTTAAAGGAGAGCCTCTGGCTTCCAGCCGCTGCTATCTCCTGAACCGCAGCGAGCAGCTCTCGGCTTTCATGTGTGTATTATCCCAGGAAGAGTCTCCCCAGCTGAGTGCTTGACTCTCTGTCTTACCTTCAACCAGTCTGTGCCCAGGAATAATATCGTCTCATTCTAAGGTAAGTTGAACCATGGAGGCACATAAATAATGATAACCTTAAATCTGTGTCCCAAATGATTCTGAGCCCACTTTAATTTGAAGAGTCTCCATTGATTTATCTGTGCCTGAGCCTCTTCTCAAACATGGATGCTGTAGGTTGACTGCCTTTTCGAAGAATACTTGGACTGAAATGAGATGCACTGCGTTCTGCTCTGGTTTGACCTGGTAAAGTCCAGAACAGGCCTTTATGGGACACTGTCCTCCAAGGCCCAGAGAATAAGCCACGCCCACCTCTAGGGGAGGAAAGACAGAAGCAATTAACTGAATTCTTCAGGCCGGATCTGGAAATGCTCAGCAACCTGAACAGGGCCAGGTCTAGGATGAGGCGAGAGGAGCCCAGGGTATCAAATTTAAGGAGTCACTCACTCTCAGAGTCATGCAAATGCAGACCTTAAAAATGAATGCCCCTAAAATCATGTGCTCTAGGCACCTCTCTTGCCAGGGCCTGACCCTGGCAAGGGTCGAGTCGCCCTGCCTCTATCACAAACAAGAAAGTGGAAAGGAAACCATGTCTCTTTGGCCCATTGTTGAGTCGGGGGAGGGGAAGGGTGGCTTCCAATTGGTCCCTGTACCCAGAAAGCTTGGGACTCAGGGGCTGAATTAGCAACAGAAAATCTAAGGAAACAGATTTATACAAGTGTAAATAAGAAAAACCTGAGCCGTTCAACTGGCTCACTTAAGTAAAAGTCCAGGGGTTGTCAAGCCTTAAGCAGGGCTGGATCCAGTTAACCTACATCCTCGACAATCTTTTTCTTTCCATCTCTCAGTTCTGCTTTCCTTGAAATTCTTCCTGGGCACAGACTAGTTGAAGGTAGACAGAGAGTCATTTGGACCCGAGATAATACACACACATAAAAACCAAGAGGTGCTCACTCTGGTGCCGTAGACAGCATGGCCTGAAGCCAGAGGTTCTCCTGCAGGAGGAAATGAAATGGCTTCACTCTAAGGCCCAGGAAGCATCTCGCAAGTGAGGGCAAGATGGCGGCTAGCAGCTCCAGACCTACTTCTGGTCAACCCCAGTGGACAAAAGGAGCTTCTCCTTTCCAGTGGTTGCAGCAATCGCTTCCATTAGCCCAGCTCCAGCCCCACACCCATTACTGACCTAATCACTGCGGCCAAGGGGCTGAACAGCTCTGATTAGCTAGTTCTAGTCGTGGGCTGATCCCTACGGACCCCAGATGCTCAACCCCATTTGAAACCACACAGACGTAGTGAAAGAGATGTAAGTTCCCCAAAGGAGAACCTGGATACTCTCTCGGAGGAGGAATGGATGCTGGGCAGGTAAACTTAAGAGTGGTCACTCAAGAGTTGGAGACCACTCTAACCCTGGCTGCACCCAGATCTTCTCTGGGGGCCCATAGCACCTACTGCCCAAATCTGCATAATTTGGGAGCATCTTCTGGACTTTCCTCAGGCACGAAATGCTTCTTGCTCATCTTTGGCCACCTAACCCTCTCCCCTAAGGGACTGGCCAATGACTTGTGCATTACAGTCACTCGGTAAGAATTTGCTGACGTTATGAGAGAATGAATGAGGAGCTGTGCTGGGGCCAGGGCCCAAACTTTTATTAACTGTGAGGTTAAAAGCTATCGAGGGTCAGAGGCACCACAAAGGGGCAGAGGGAGTGAGGCAATTAACACCTGCCTTTTTATTTCCAAATCGAATTGTTGCATGAGGTTTGGGGATGATGTAACCAGTCGGCAGTGGCGTCGGGGTAGCATTTATGAGCCATGGTATGTGGAGCGATGGTTTGAGCAGGCAGCTGGTGAGAGGCACTTACCCTGACTGCCCTCACTTGGAAATCTCCCTAAAATAACCGTTGTAAGACATGAAGGTCCCCTGGCAGTTATAAACCTGTCCCCCGTGCCCAGGGTGGACCTGAATTGAGTCACTTTTTCCTGGGCTGGTTTAGAAGGGTGTCCACTTCAGGCTTGGCTTCCTGCTGGGAGGAGAAAGGAGTGGGACTGTCGGGGAGTAGAAGGGGGAAGGGATGGCAGGATTAACTCAGCCTCGGGTCCCAGGAGTGGGGACATGACTCCATTGGAGACTTCTTAGGTCGGTTTACATTAGAGTAGGGAACGGTATGAGCCAACATAGAGAGTCTATTTGTTCATGTCCATTCATTGTGTGCTACCTGAGAGGAGCAAGTTTAGCCCCCCTGCTGGAAGTTTCTGGGAATGTGGTTGGTGTGGCTGGACTCACTGACCACTCCATGGCCTGCAGTGGGGCTTGTCAGGGAAGGAAAAAGGCAGGCTTCCCTCCAGCCCTACTACCAGTGCTTGGGTCTAAATAATAGATTTTCAACTGGGTCATTAAATGCTGATTAAAGTACTAGAGAAAAGAACAGGAGTAAAAAAAAAAAAAAAAACAACAGCGAGTGTTGTACATACATACACACTCCCACCCCAGGCCCCCCTTCCCTTTTTCTCAAGATGCCTCGAAGTTCGTTCCAACCCTCCATTGGAAATGCTATAAAAGGCCAGGTTAATTAAGTCCTATATATTACCAGCGCAAACACTTCCAACTTTATTCCGGCGGCTCAATGAGTGAGGAGGAGGCCAGGCAAGGTCCAGGCAGCTCAGGGTAATAAAACAGAAGACTCAATTACCTTGTACATTTGCAGTTTTTATAAAATCATTTAAAGTTCTCCCAACGAAAATCACCATGGAGAGGGGCTGGAATCCTAAAATCCAGCAGGAGCTTAGGGAACTAGGGCTTTTAGAGCAGCCATGAGTAAGGCAGTCATGTTGGCTGTCCCCTGACTTCTGGGCAGGGATGCCCCCTCCACAGGACAGCTCAAGTCAAATTAGGGAGAAAGAAGAAAGGGTAGGGAACCCCCCACAACCATGCATCGAGTGCTCACTGGGTCTGGAGTACTGGGGTTTTACAGAACTTGCTCAGGTAGGTGTTTTCCCCATTTACAGATGAGGAGACTGAAGCAGCAGAATAAGTCTTTGGTACCCAACCAAGAGGGACCCAACACCCAGAACCTGTGCCCTCTTTAAGCTACCAGGCCTATTATTTGCACAGCATGGCCCAATGTTAAGAGAACTACCTCTGGAGTCCATGGGTCTGGATTCAAATCCCAGTTCCACCACTTCCTAGCTGTGTACACTTGAGCAAATTACTTAACCTCTCTGAGCCTTAGTAAGTAGTTTCCTCATCTGTGAAAACAATGTTAGTACCTTCCTCACAGCATTGTTGAGAGGATTAAATGGGACCGTGTATAAGATGCTCAGCCTCGAGTATGATACACATTCGTTATTACTATGATTATTACACTATCAACGTGTCGTGACCAGCTCATGACATTTTCCATGGTGATATATAGTGAACCAGTTATATTAGCCACACTCATGTGCTAAAGAAAAGGAACTCTCCCAGCTTCTTCCTCTACACCACAATAACCCAATTCACAAATGAATTCTCCTACATACTTCTGAGTCTCACCAAAGGGCAAGAAACTCTTTCCTATTGAGGAAGCCTGTTTTTCTCCCATGGTTGCAACAAAAATAAGAGCTACATATAAGTAAAAAACTTTTTTTTCTTCTTCAGTAAATAGAAACTATTCCATTTGCCTGCTTTTTCCAGAAATGAGAATATAAAACTTCAATTCAATAGCAGCCCCCGGTAGGAGAAATTATTCTCTGGGCTGTAGCCACAGTGACTTAGAGCAATATTTCCCAGAAGACTGAAGAGAATTAAGCCCAAAGTTCCCTCATCTTGATCAAATCTCCCAGGGCCTCAGGGGGAGGACCTGTGTGGGGGCAGGGCTGAAAGGCTGAGCAGCTGGGGACAGGTCTGGAAGGTGGTGCCTGGCACATGGTACACGTTTTGTTCACTATGTGTTGACTGAATGAATGACCCTGTGCACGGACACCTCTCCCGTCCTCCTGTGTGGAGAGCTTCCTCTGAGCTGGGCCCGTGAGGCACACTGTGTTTTCTCCTAAAATGGCCACAGGAACATTTTCAGTCCCACCTGCTCTTCTAGAACATTGACACTCTCCAATCAAGAAGTGGGGACTATTTCTGCCCCCTTTGGAGCTGGGCAGGACTTTGTGTCTACCTCAACAAGTGAAATGTCACAGAGATGAGTCAGCACAACCCACAAAGTGTACGTGGTACAAGACAGTATGGCTTTCAACCAGGCTCTCTTGCACAGGAATCTAGCCATCACACTGTGAGGCAGCCAAAGCTCTATGTAGAGGCCACACATAGATGTTCTGGCCTGGAGTCCCAACTACGTTCCCAGCCACAGCCAGCACCAGCCACCAGCCACCAGAAGGAGCCTTCAGATGATTCCGGTGGTTGAGTCACCTTAAGCCTTCAACTCTCCCAGAGGAAGCCCAGACACAGTGGAGCAGAGACACGGCATCCCTGCTGGATCATATCTGAATTCCTGACCCTCGGAGTCTGTAAGCGTAATATATGGTTGTTTTACACCACTAAGCTTGGGATAACTTTTAACTTAGCAATAGATGACCAGAATAGCCAACCATGCCTTTCAATGCTTGGTTCAGTTTTGGGGGCTGTGAGATAAGGGGGTCATTGACTAACTAAAGAAACTCCTGAGCATTGTAATCAGGGTGGGAGGGACCTGGGATGCTGACCTTAATGTTGAAAGCCAGAGATGGGCTCTTCCTTTAAGCGGTTGGAGGTGACCTCTGAAAATGGTTCGCTATTCGCTTGACCCAGAGAACCCCACAAAATCATGTAAATCAAGAGGTTCAAATTTTCACATTCACTTTAAGAACATTTGTGAAACTGCCCAGGCCATCAGAGTATGCATATCCAAAAAGCCACCAAGTATCTGAAGAATGTCCTTTTCAATGTGTGCCATTCTGTCGTTACCATGGTGGAGTTGGGAGGTGTGCCCACGCCTAACAGTGGGGCTGGACGCAGGGTCGGTGGCCCAAAAGGAGTGTAGAATGTTTCCTGCACATGCTTGAAAATGCAGAGAGGAATGCTGACCTTGAGGGTTTAGATGGAGACTCTGGTCACTGAGCACATCCACGTGAGCAAAGCTCCCAAGATGCAGTGCGGAGCTCACAGAGCCCACGGGTGGATGAACCCACACATGAGCTCTCCCTGCCACACTGAGATGATCCTCACTGATAAAGCAGGTTGTTCCTGAACCAGGAGAGGAGGCTGCACAGGGGAAAAAGATCTCCCAGAAAAAAACTGAAGAAACAAAAACTTATGGCCTGGGACTAAATTTAGCATCAAATAAATGCTAATAAAAGTATTTTTTTAAAAAAGAAAAAAAAAGCAAGCCAGAGATGGGGGCCAGAGTGGGGAGAGGATCCAGCCATGCTCCTCCTTTCCCTGCGGAAGGAGCGGACTTGTTCTGGGCAGCTGTGTGGTGCAGCAGGAAAGGAATGGGCTTTGGAGTCACATCCCTGGGCTCCATCCTGCCTTCCTCCCGTCTCACAAACTCTGTGACTTGGACAAGTCAGTCCCCTTCTCTGAGTCTCAGAGGAGGGTAATAACATCTTTCTTGCAGGATGCTTGTGCAGATTAAGTAAGATCAATATAGGTGACTTGTTTGGCACATAGACCCTTAATAAATATTCTCCTAAAAGTCTCTTGGTTACACATTCCAACCTGCAAATAGCAAGTGTTTATGAAAATGCTGGTGCAGGACATCCCTTCTGGGTCAAGGGTGGGAAGGAGGATGAAAACATAACTCTCCTTGTCTCAGGGTTTTAATGTGCAGAAAATAGGTATAAGGAGGTGAACGCGGCTCGAAGTCTCCTCTTTATTAATAGCAGCAAATGCCCAATCGCTGCTAAAGGGAGGGCTAAAGGTGAAGCATTTTCCCTGTGAGGAGATCTTTAATTAAGGATTCAGATCTTTAATAGTTATAGGATTATCTAGGCTTTCTATTCTTTTGTCAGTTTTGGTAACTTGTGTTTTGCTAAGACTGGCCATTTTTATCTCAATTTTCAAATTTATTGGTATAAAGTTGTTTACCTGTCTTTTTAATCAACCACGAAGTCCCCCCTTCTATCAAACCCTCAAAATCGTGCTGTGGGGTCACTCCATGTACTTATGTCTAGGGGTCACAGAGGAGGAGCTTTTGCCACCACTAGTGCAACAACCTGTGAGTAGCTCCCAGACACATTTCCCTGGACTTCCCAGGGCGGAGTCGCGAAGGTACTCTGGGCATTAGCAAGTTAAAACTGCTTCTGAAACTCACCCAGAAAGTTCAAGGGCGAGCCAAATTCCTTCTCAGCCTAAGCTCCTAAAGACAGCTCAAACATGCTCCTGAAAGATTACTGTTTGGGACTGAATCCATCTCCTCTACCCACTTCAGGTATATAACTCCTTCTTCTTCCCTCACCAGCTTCCCAAGCTGAGCAGGCTTTGTGACCTCACTTGCACTAGTCATGCATATTCCACTCTCATTGCTATTGCTAATCTATTTCTCCACCAAAGACAAGCAGTGTCTAGCAGGCTGGGGTAATGGCTGGGACCTGGAGATGAGAGGGAAGCGTATGGGGTGGGGAGGATCTATCTGTTTATCCCAGAGTGACCTCATATGTTCTGCTGAAGTGAGAAATGGACAGGTGTAACCTCAACAGTAGCTTCAATGAGGAGCCCATTCAGGACGTACCCCAATGTTCACCTTTCCCAACAAAGCCGCCTTCCTTCCTGAGTTTCAGAGAAACTATAAAGGATGGGATCGGTGGATGATGCTCGCGAGCTCTTGTCTCCTGGGGAGTCCCTGGCTTGCAGCCCCCACCCTTTATCTGCCTCCTCAGTTGGTCCTTCTTGCTACTTTGTAGTTCCCTCCCCAGAAAATCAGCCATCCCTCAGCTCGGCCTCCCTCCAAAGGTAGGTGTCATGAGGGCCTGGAAGTGTTGTCCTCCATCTGGTCATCCAGCTGAGGTGAGCAGAGGACACAGCAGCTGCCGGGCCTGTCTCGGGGTCAAAAGTCCCTGCAGACTTGGTCAGGAATTGGCTTCTCAGCCAGTGCTGGCTTCTCAGCACTGGAACCTGACACTCTGAGAGATGAGTCGGTGCCCAGCTGGGCACTGAAGGAGTTAAAGGACCGCAGTGGAAGATAAGAAAATGAGGGCACGAGGCACTGCTGGAAAGAAGCTAGCCTTGTGCGTGGATAATTAAAACTGAACATCAGTAAACAATGCCTTTTCCCCTCATTAAGGACAAATCTGTATGTATAATGTGCCTATTTTCTCTTTCATTAACTTATAAACGGCCACCACTTTAAAGCCATTTAACCAGCAGTTTTGACTTGCCCATCAGCTCCGTGTCTGACGTGTCTCCTCCTCTCCTACAGAGACAGAGGTTCCCACTTCAGCGCGTAGCTCCCATGGGGAGAGAGGCTGAGGGGGTGCTCCTCTGAGATGCCACAGACAGAGCTGCAGCAGCTTGGGGGGAGGGTGGAGAAGGTGTGAGGGCTGGTCCCAGGCCCTGGCCAGCCTGCACCATGGTCCTCTCAGCTGTCTCTGATGACTCACTCTCCTCTAAATTGCTTTGTCTGTGCCTTTGTACAGCTTGAGAAGCCTGACTCTTGGCAGCCCCTGAGAATGTGGCCCACAGCAAGCATCCCTCAGGATGCCCAATAACAAGCTGGGACTAGAAACCCAAAGGTGACATATCAATTCTTCCCTCTTGAAACTCACATCCCATAGAGAGAGCAGCACCAACACACATATATACGTCAGGGAGGGCTGCTGTGAGACAGGTTCATGCAAAGAGAGAGTCTTCAATGAAAGTCAGGAAGGCTCCCCTGATGGACGTCTCCTCCAGCAGTCTGGAAACTTCCCTGGAAATTGATATCACGTCTCCTTCAACAGGATAAATGCTTCAGGGGTACTGACCATGTCCCTCCCTTCAGACTAGGAGTTCCCCTGGAGGCAAAGACCAGGTCTCTTCCATCACAGAGCAGACCCCCAGAATTAGGAATCCGTGCTCCTATCAGACTGAAAAATCTGTTCAAGGGAATGGCCTTGTCTCCCTCTTTTTCTCTGGGTATCCCCCTAGAACCCTGGATAAGGACAACCTCCCAGCATCCTTCCCTCCTGGAGCCCAAAGTGTACACCACCTATGCCAGAACTTGAGAGGAGTGGGGATGGTGCCAAAGGGGAAGACGACACAATCTCTGTTCTCAGGAGCACCCACAGGCTTTTCAATTTTGCACGACACCAAGCCACACAAAACAACAGTGAGACAAGGAATAGAGGACTGCAATGAACACTTTCCAAGCACCCACTTTGTGGTGACGGGGAACGTGTCCTACCTGTTCTGTTAGCCCACATACGTGCTCACAAGCCTGGAGGTGAATGATATTTCCCTCTTCTACAAATGAAGAACTGGAGACCCAGAGAGGGGAAGCAATTCACTGAAGGTCACAGTCAGGCAGCGCTGGAACTGGGAATTGCATACCCTGCCTGGCTCTAAAGAACAGGCTCTTTCCGCCACAGCCAGCTGTCACCTCAGGTGAGTGAAATACCCTTGTGAACAGTAGAGGCAAGAGGAGAAGAAGAACAGTGAGACTGAAGGAGCCAGGTCTGGGGAGATAAGCTGGACCTCAACTGCAAGAAAGATCTCAAGAGGCCAAGGGCATTGCGAGAGCCGTCTGATGGAGAAGGTGGGGAGAGCCCCACTTGTCACACCCACCTCTACCTTCCTGGGATGGGGAAGTGGAGAATCCTCAGGCCTGGTGAGGGACCTTGCTCACAAATTGAGTTATTCCTCAAAAATGCCACCTCCTGATAATATTTTAACTTTAGACTGACTTTGGATGGATGTGAGGTTGTTCCACTGTTGAGACATTATCTCCATCATCATGATCAAAGCATGGTCAGTGATTCCAAAGAATTGGAAACTACCCGAATATCCATCCACAAGAATGGAAAAATAAGATGTGGTCTCTTCACATACAGAATGTTCAACAGCAGTTAAAAGGAATAAAGTAGACCCATGTGGGCTTGACATGGCTAAATCTCCAACACATACATTATCGAGTGAACAAAAGCAGCTTTCGTGTTATTACATTTAGTGAGGTATTACTTATGTGATACCTCCCAAAGTGCTTTCAGTAGCTACGTATTGTACTTAAAAAGTCTGTGGAATACCCATCAAACTGATAACAGTGGTTACCTCCGATTGGGAGGGCTCTAACAGGGATGGGAGGTGATGAAAGGGGCTTTGGCTTTGGCAGGGTGACCGCTGCCCGGGTCTGCCCAGATGGCCTCTGTTTTCTCTATTGCTGTTGTAGCTAATAAAGGTGCTGCCTTTCACTCTCAAAAGTGTTCAGTTTGGGTGATAAATTATGTAATTGCTCCACTTATCTGTAGGGTTTAATTTTTTACAAAAAGAATGTATTAATTGATCACCTGTATCATTTCTAATAATGCATCAGGTAGCAGGTAAAGTCTTCCCCCCTTTCCAGGCCTTCAGCCCCAAACCTCAGAGGTAACTATTTTTAACCATTTTAGACTCCTTCCTGAAACTGTAAATCTACATAAAACCAGGTAACCTTAAAACACAGAGAAAGAGACATATAGACTAATCCAGTACACACTGTTCTGGAACTCGCTTTTTTCACTTAATTTTGTCTATATCGGGATCATCAGGAAAACCTAACGACCACATAAATTCTCAGGTCCCCCCAGCAGAGATGCAGGTTCTGTGAGCTGGCAGTGGTCCACGGAGTCCAGGCTAACCTTTACCCATAGAACAATCATTCATTCACTTATTCAATAAAGAATTATGGACCCTTGCATTGGAATTGGCCCTGACTAAGCCTGGAATTCAACAGAGAACATAACACAGTCCCTGAGCTCTAGGGCACAGCCTCAGGTCTCCTTCCAGTGGGACCCGTCCTCACTGACAGTGAGTTGTACTGGCTATGAGCATGCGCAATGGAGTCAGACCTAATCCTGGCAATTCCTCTTTGTGACTATGTGACCTTGGGAGAAGTACTTAGCCACTCTCTGCCTCAGTTACCCCATCTGTAAATTGGACACAATAATACCCACATCACAGGATGGGCACTCAATAAATTGCTGCCACTATTATTAATAATAAATGAATTATAAAGAATATATGATTAATAATAAAAATTGCAGCATTCTTGCTAAGAATGTTTAAACTAAGCTCAACCATGAGGAAACAATGAGACAAATCTGAACTCAGAGACATTCAAGAAAACTTGCACGTACTCTTCAAAAATATCAATGTCATAAAAGACAAAAAAAAATAAAAACAACAAAAAGGAACAGTTTTAGATTAAAGAAGACTAAAGAGACATACAACTAAATACAAAGTGTGTTCCAGGTTTGGATTACAGACTTAAAGAAACATATATCTATAAAAAAACATTATTGGGACTGGGGAGATATGAATATCAATTGTATAATATAATAATATGGTAGCAATGTTCAATTTCTTGAGTGTGATAATTGCACTATATAAATGCCCTCGTGTTTAGGAGATATGTGCCGAAATATTTAGGGAGAAAGTGTTATGATGTCTGCAAATAACTTTCAAATGGTTCAGAAAATTGCGTGTGTACAGATGGGGGAGAAAAAAGAGAGATAAGACAGAGAGAATATGAGGCAAAATATTAACCACTGGTGTATCTAGGTGAGTATTTGAGTGTTCCAATTCTTCCTGCTCTATTTTTTGCTACTTATTCTGTAGATTTGAAATCTTTCAAAATAAAAAATTTGGAACAGTGCAATCTAATAGGTTTAAAAAATAATATGTGGGGTAGTGGTTAATTAGGGAAGGAGGGCGTGACTAGGAGAGGTGCGGCTGGGAGCTTCCAGACTTCTGGGACGCCCTATTTCTTGAACAGAGTGTGTTCACTTTGTGAGGATTCATTGAGCTGGGCACTTACGATTTCCCCTCTTTTTGTGTGTATGTTACATGTCAATAGATAAATTTAGTTAGAATAATCATCATAATAAAGCCTCCTCCACAACATCCTATCCCCTGATCTGGGTATATAAATACAGGCTGGGCCCAGGCTGGAGGGAAGGCCCAGGCTGGACCACCCATGCCTGACAGTGTGTCACATTCAAGGGTGGGGTCAGTGGTCCTGAATCAGTGGTCCTGCCTCCTTGGAGAGGAGGCATGCTTCTTTCAAGAGGTGTCCCAGCCTGTCCCTCCCAGCCATGCCCAACTACTGCTGCCAGCCTCTGGGGTAGGAGGTTGGCCTTGACTCCAGACTTCTCAGGCCTCAGCATTCTCCTCTCTTGTCAGCCCTGTGGGCCCAGATGGATGTGGGCTTAATGAGGCATCTCTTCCTGTGTGAAGAGTAAGTCCAGGGGTCACACTTTCCTTTCCTTGCATTGTTTCCCCAGGTGCTTGATCTGATCTGCTTCACTAGCTGGAGACACAAACGTGGTCACATCTCTGTGTTTTGCAGATTAATTGCTGGAGTCCTCACCTGCCTAAATTAATAGGAATGACAACAATGGCTAACACTTCCCTCCTGGAGCTTACTACATGCCAGATCCTGTTCTAAGCACTTTATGTATACAGTAAGTCCTTACCTAACGTCATCAATAGGTTCTTGGAACCGTGGCAAAACAAAATTATAATGAAACCAATTTTACCATAGGTTAATTGATATAAACAAGAGTTAAGTTCCACAGCATCTTGTCAACATTTAAATTAAATGACATTGAACAAAAATTACGTTATTCAAGGGCCTACTGTATAACTCATCTAATGCTCACAACTCTCTGAGGCAGGTAATATTTTTTTCACCCATTTTGCAGATGGGGAACTGAAGCAAGGAAAGTAATTTGCCCAAGCAAGCCTGGCCTCATAATTTGCACAGCCCAGTACAAAATAAAATGGGGGTCTTTGTTCACAAATTATTAAAACTTTCAAGACACTAAGTATTAAACCAAGCATGGGGCTTATTTAAGGTAGGCTTCTTAAATGAGACTGCACAGATCTGCCGTCCAGAAAGCCAGACCTGTACACAAGGTAAACCAGTAAGTAGTAGAGCAGAAATATTCACCTGGGCAATCTGACCCCAGCGTCCATCCTCCTAACCACTGTGCTATACTACCTCTCTAATGCTCGGAGTCTTTCTCACTTCCCCTTCCCCAAACTATCCAAGAACTGGAGCAGCATAGTGCAGCAGGGTCTGTTCTGTCTGTAAAAGCCAAATGGAGACAGGACTGAGCAGTCATATCAGTCTGCTGCCACAAGGGGGCACTGTTGAACACTGGTTCTGCGCAGTTTGACACTCACAGCCACAGCTCTGCGCCGCCCTTGCTGGTCCAAGCCCAGGACACACACAGCATAGCTGGCCCACACTTGGGCTCCAGCTACAACTCTTATTCTATACTTTTATGTGTAACCTTTGTTCCCACAGCACGACCTCTACCAGAGCATCTGGGTCAGAAGGGTCCCTGCCCTGCCACCTACTAGGTTGGCATCAGCCTCCCTAACAAGCATCTAAGCCTGATATTAGCTTGGTTCGTCTATTTGGACTCTCTGGTGGTGAATTTACCCCCTGGGTCTTTCCTATCTTTTCCTGACAAAGGATCTCAGAGGGGCCCAACTCAGTTCATCAGAGAGGCTCTCGTAATCTTAAACCCCGAATGGGAATGGTCAGTCATGGTCTTGACTCTAGTCTTCCCAGCAGCCATTCTGGCCCATATGTGAATATCCCCACCTGTTACCAGCTCTGCATGCTGAAACCTTTTTAGAATCACAACATTCCCTGTGGCATCCTTTTTCCAAAGCAATGTGTTTGCCTACTTATCTCATAGTTGCATAAGACAAGAAGCATTACTTATTTGACTAGAAAAACCTAGTTTTGCCTTACTAGGCATTCCATTACACAGTTTAACATAACTTATATATCAATGTCACACTCAGGTACTTTCTTAATGACCTAGGGGCTAAAAAGGGTTGGAGAATGAGACTTTAAAGAATGAAGGAATTGAAGGGCAGAGCTAGTGGCATTTGGGTATTATCACCTCATTCTGCCCATGGGCTGATGAGGCCCAGGGATGTCTGGATTACTCTGGGTACCATGGGCATCTCTACAGTCAGGCTGGCACCATCCAGAGTTCACCTCTGTATTAGTTAGAAATGTACTCAGCTACAGGTAACAGAATACCAACCAACAGTGGACTAAATGAATAGACATTATTTTCACCTGACAGAAATATGGAAGTAGCATAGTTACTAGCATTGGTTTACCAGCTTGTGGCTGGCATTGCTACAATTTTCTTGATCTTTCCCTCTAGAGACTGATGGCTGCTGCAGCTCCAGCCTTCAAGTCTGCTTTCAAGGAAGAAAGGGAAAAGGGCAGGAATGAGCAGCAGCAGCATCCAATGCCTTTTATCAGGAAAGGAAAATCCTTTCTGAGAGCCCCCAGACAGTTTCTGCTTATGCCCCATGGGTCTGAACTGCATCACACGCCTTCCCTAGCTGAAAGGGAGTCTGGAAAAATGAGCCTTTTGCCTGGGGCTAAGACATTATCACCACGAACAAAATTAGAATGTTGAAGCAAAGAGGAAGATGCCATGCCCTTCCTCCTACAATCTTCCCAGGTTGCACAGGACACCAGGGCCCCTTCTCAACAACCCCAGGAACACCCACCCCCTATCCCCCAGAGAATCCCCTGCATCCCTAGTCCCAGGCAAGAAGGGCCCACCCAAGGAGCCAAGATTGCTCCTGGTGGAAGGCCCAGCTGACATCAGCTTTCCCCAGCAGTGATGAATAGTATTCTGCTGAGCTGGGGGAAGGCAGCTAATTAGCTGTAGACTGATTAAGGACAAATCAGGCAAAGTCCCAGATGTGATAAATGTGAACTTTCCATCTTCCTCCCTCCCTGTCCTGCCACCACCAGCAGAAGCCAGCCTGTGGCACCTCACAGTGTACCTGTCTGAAAGGCCAGCAGATGTCATCCAGACCTCTGCTCACTCTGCCCAGCACCAACCAAGGCATCGTGGGGATGGGTGGGCATACTGGGTCTTCTTTCAGGGCTCGACTTCTCTCCCAGCCTTTTCCCAACCCCCTTGCTCTCAACCAGGCATGGTACCAGGCCCAGGATTTCTAAAACAGTCTCTGCCCTAAAGAATTTACAGCTGAGGGCTGTAGAAGCCCAGAAAGAAGTGAGTCCAGTATAAGCTGAAGTCGCTGGACAGGGCTCCATAAATGGGCTTTGGGTGGGTTCTGCGAATGCAGTAGTCGCCCTGGAGAGAAGGGAGGGCACATGCACAGGAGGGGAGGGAAAATGAGCAGAGCACAGTCCTGGGGCAGTGAGGAATCTGGAGGCAAGCGTGGATGGGGAGGAAGGTGTGGGTAGGACAGAGAGAAAGTCAAGTAGGAAAAAGGAGTTTAGATGTGGTGCAGCCCGGCTGCTTCCAGCCTCAGTTCCTCAGCAAGTGGCACCCACGTGCATGACATCCCATGGGCAATCTGGGACGATCACCAACTCCACCTCCAGCTGTGACACCTTGCCTGTATCTCACGCTTGAGAAAGCTCCTGCCAGGTGCAAGCAAACTCATCCCGCTGGGCCCAGGCTGAGATTTGGTGGAAAAGTTCACTGACACATGAATCTTGTGCAAGATGAGGCTGCGATAAAGGCAAGGGATACATTTAGACAACAGATAGCAGGAAAAATTCAGTGAGTGTGGCTTCTTAGTCCTCTGTTTCCACCCAGGAGACATGCTCAGGAGATAGCAAAGGTGAACGCCTGTCCACGGGAGGGCTAGGAAGCACCCCACCCCACCCCACTTCACCTGGCTTACTCTTACCCATTCCTTGGGTGTCAGCTCAAGTGTCATTTCTTTGGCGAAGCTTTCCCTGACCTAGATCAGATTCTCTGTATTTCCCTTCATGGAGTGTATCATAGTTTATATTAATACATTTGGGTGACTGTCTTTATCATAGATTCAACCAGCAAATGTTAACTGAACCACAAAACTGTGCTAAGTTCTGTGGGTACCATGAGACATGGACCTGCCTTCATGGGGCTGACGGTCTAGGCATAAGTCCCAGGCGGTACCTAAGTGTGTGTCCAGCCTGACTCAAGAAGTAAGACTCCTCTCAGCCCTAGCGGAACAATAGGACAACTCATGCCCATTCAAATCATAACCTCAGGCCACCCCAGAAGGGCCTTCATGTGCGGTTGCTTAGGTTGTCCATGACACAAGGGGACTGTAGTGGGTGCTGGTGTGCACTGTCCACATTCCTCCTTCAGAGCCGAGATGCTCATTCCTCCAACTGCTGGGATTGTTGGCTGCTAATGGCTGGAAGTTGAATCCCTCTCCAGGCATTATCCTCAGCCACAGAGGCACGTCATTCCTCAAAGCGTTGCCTGATCTGATGTCTGGTCGTGTGAAAGGACAAAGGCCTGTCTCTCTCCTTGCCTCAACCCAGGACATTTTTGAAGGATCACCCCAGCTTCAGAGCTTCCTGTGGGGTTGTTCGCCTTCTCCCTCTGCTCAATCCTGCTCCCTTCACTCCCTGGCAGGGGTTGTTCTTGGGAGCACTTCCCAGTGAGACTCCTGCAAGCACACGTCCCGTCTCAGAGTCTGCTCCTAGGGGATCCTAAGCAAGGGACACCAGTGGGGGCAGAAATCCACCCTGGCATGGGACTAAATCTGTCTGGAAGGAAGGACTCATGATTCTAATCTGCATGCAGATGCCCTTTTATGACTTAGCTGTAGTCCGGCCCCCACCCACCCTGCCTGAGAGCTGAACCAGTCCTGCAAGCCAGTGCCAGAAAGGCTTTGGCACAGGCCTGGGGAAGGAATCAAGCCTTTCCAAGTGATCGAGGAGACTCCAGAGGGGAGTATATCTGTGGCAAGAAACCCAACAGCCCCTAGAGTCTGATTCCAGCTGATTAAAGGGAGCCCAGGGCCAGTTTTTCAGCAAGACAACGGAGAAATAAGCCAAGGGAAATTGTTAATCTGGGATTTCCAACAATGTGGAAGGTGTCAGACCAGCCCCAGACATCCTAACTCGGGCCCAGTGTGTGGGAACATGCCTGGGGGGGTGCGGGAGGAGGGTGGGAGAAACGGAAAGGAATTAGACTTGCACAAACTTCGTAATTGAAACCATTAATAGCAGTAAAATAAGCTGTCCATCTACATGTAATTTGTAGTAATGTTTGGTTACTGAGATTAATTTCTAGTAATGAAACACTAATTAAACCATTTATTGAGTAATGTATTTGCTTGGTGGTGTTTTATGGGTGTTCCCTTATAAATATTTTAATTACTTTTGCTAAGTAATTAGAATTTACTAAATAATTTCCAAACTATTTATTAATTTCTAGCAATTTTCAGCCAACCAACAAGTAATTGTTTTACTTTACATCAGTAATTAAAGTCTTTTTTTTAAACATTGAGTGAAGAGAAAGACAGTAATAAAGTCTGTTCTATCACACAGCATTGAATATATTAAAGCAAAAAAAAGACATAAAAATTACTCATTATCCAACATTACTCAAACACTATTAACATTTTTGACTATATCTTTACAAACTGTTCTCTTTTTTACAATATCATCTTATTAATTTTTTCAGATTATTTTTCATTAAATTTATTAAGGTGACATTGTCAATAAAATTATATAGGTTTCAAGTTTACATCTCTGTAATACATCATCTATATATTGCATTGTGTGTTCACCACACAAAGTCAATTCTTCTTCCATCACCATATATTTGATCCCCTTTACTCGCTTCTATCGCCACCCCCCTTACCCTCTGGTAACCACAAAACTGTTTTCTGTGTCTATAAGTTTTGCTTGATTGTCTTGTTCATTTGTTGCTTTTAGTTTCATAGCTCACATGAGTGAAGTCATGTAGTTCTCGACTTTTTCTGTCTGACTTATTTCACTTAGTATGATATTCTCAAGATCCATCCACATTGTTGCAAATGGCAGTATTTCATCTTTTCTTATGGCCGAGTAATAGTCCATTGTATGCATTTATGTATATCTTCTTTATCCAATCGTCTACTGATGAGCACTTGGTTTGCTTCCATATCTTAGCTACTGTAAATATTGCTGCAGTGAACATAGGGGTACATATATCTTTATGGATAAACATTTTCAGATTTTTTTTGGTACATATCCAGAAGAGGAACTGCTGGGTCATATAGTAATTCTAGTCTTAATTTTTTTGAGGAACCTCCACACTGTTTTCCATAGTGACTGTACCAGTTTACATTCCCACCAGCAGTAAGGGTACCTTTTTCTCCACAGCCTCTCCAGCACTTGTTATTACTTGTCTTGTTAATAATAGCCATTCTAACAGGTGTGAGGTGGTATCTCATTGTGGTTTTTATTTGCATTTCCCTAATAGCTAGTGAAGTTGAGCATCTTTTCATATATCTGTGGCCATTTGTACCATGTTTCCCCAAAAATAAGACATAGCCAGACCATCAACTCTAATGCGTCTTTTGGAGCAAAAATTAATATAAGACCCAGTCTTATTTTAATATAAGACCAGGTATAATATAATAATATAATATAATATAATATAATATAATATAATATAATATAATATATTATAATATCATATCATATCATATCATATCATATATAATTCTGGGTATAATATAATACAACACCATGTCTTGTATTAATTTTTGCATTAGAACTGGTGGTCTGATGACTAAGTCTTATTTTTGGGGAATCACGATATGTCTTCTTGAAAGAAATAGCTGTTCAGGTCCTCTGTCCATTTTTTAACTGGATTGTTTGTTTTTTTGTTGTTGAGTTGTATGTTTTCTTTATATATTTTTTATATTAGCCCCTTATCTGAGGTGTTATTTGCAACAGTCTTCTCCCATTTGGTTGGTTGCCTCTTTGTTTTGTTGATGGTTTCTTAAAAACTTTTATTTATTTATTTATTTATTTATTTATTTATTTATTTATTTATTTTTATTTTTATTAGTTTCAGGTGCACAAGACAAAGTGATACTTAGACGTTTATCATTTATATCTCTCACACTGTGTGAACCCTCCTCCCCCATCCACTATCCCTCTGACATCACACACAGCCATTACATTACCACTGTCTCTATTCCTAATGCTGTACTCCGCTTCTTGTAAGTATATACATACATATATATACATATATATCTATATATCTATATCTATATCTATATCTATATCTATATCTATATATAAAATTATAGTTGGCATTCATTATTGTTCAGTTTCAGGTGTACAGTGCAGTGATCAGGCATCTACATCATCCCTGAGGTGGTCTCCCAAATGGGACACGTGTCCATCGGGTACCCTACAAAATCTTTACAACATTATTGATTACATTCCCCAAATTAATTTTCAAAACCCCGTGGCCATCTTGTGGTTACCGACTGTTTTCTAATCCCCTCACCTTCCCCTTATCCCCACCCTCCCGCCCATCTAGCAACCCTCAGTTTTTCCTCTATGTCTCCAAAACTGTTTCAGATTAGTTCATTCACTTATTCTTTTCTTTAGATTCGCATATAAGTGAGATCATATGGTATTTGTCTTTCTCCGTCTGACTTATTTCACTTAACATAATGTTCTCTAGGTCGATCCATATTGCTGCAAATGGTAGATTTCTTTCTTCTTTATGGCTGTGTAATACTCCATTGTATAAATGTACCACAGTTTCTTAATCCAGTCATCTACCGATGGGCATTTCGGTTGTTTCCATGTCTTGGCTATTGTGTATAGTGCTGCAATAAACATAGGAGTGCATAAAGATTTTTGAATTAGAGTTTTGGATTTCTCCGGATAGATACCTAGGAGTGGAATTGCTGGATCATAAGGTAGTTCCATTTTCAGATTTTTGAGATACCTCCATATTGTTTTCCATAGTGGCTGCGCCAATCTGCAATCCCACCAACAGTGCACAAGGATTCCCTTTTCTCCACATCCTCGCCAGCACTTGTTGTTTGTTGATTTATTGATGATAGCCATTTTGACTGGGGTGTGGTGGTATCTCATTTTGGTTTTTATTTACATTTCTCTGATGGTTAGTGAGGTTGAGCATTTTTTCATGTCTGCTTGCCATCTGTATGTCCTTTTTAGAAAAATGTCTCTTCATGTCCTCTGCCCATTTTTTAATTGGGTTGTTTGTTTTTTGGAGTTGAGTTGAGTGAGTTTTTATAAATTTGTGATATTAACCCCTTATCAGATATATGATTGGCAAATATCTTTTCCCATTCAGTAGGGTCCCTTTTGTTTTATTGATGGTTTCCTTTGCTGTGAAAAAACTTTTCAGTTTGATGTAATCCCACATGTTTATTTTTCTCTACTTCCCTCATGAGGATATATCAGTCAAAATCTTACTCCGGGTAATGTCTGTGAAGTTTCTTCCTATTTTTCCTTCTAGGAATTTTATGGTTTCAGATCTTACATTTAAGTCTTTAAGCCATTTTGAATTTATTTTTGTATATGGTGTAAGGAGGTGGTCCAGCTTCATTTTTTTGCATGTGTCTGTCCAGGTTTCCCAGCACCATTTATTGAATAGACTGTCTTTACCCACCATACATTCTTGCTTCCATTGTCATAGATTAAATGGCCATATAGGCATGGATTTATTTCTGGACTCTCTATTCTGTTCCATTGATCTATGTGTTTGTTGTTATGCCAGTACCATGCTGTTTTGATTACTGTAGCCTTGTAGTATAATTTGATGTCAGGTATTGTTATACCTCCCACTTTGTTCTTATTTCTCAAGATTGCTGAGGCTATCCGGGGTCTTTTATGGTCCCATATAAATTTTAGGATTATATGTTCTATTTCTGTGAAAAACGTCATTGGTAGTTTGATAGGAATTGCATTGAATATGTATATTGCCTTAGGCAGTATGGACATTTTAACTATATTAATTCTTCCTATCCATGAACATGGTATGTGTTTCCATCTATTTGTATCTTCTTTCATTTCTTTCTTCAGTGTCTTATAATTTTCTGAGTACAGATCTTTTACTTCTTTGGTTAAATTTATTCCCAGGTATTTTATAGTCTTTGGAGCAATTGTAAATGGGATTGTTTTTTAATTTCTCCTTCTGATGTTTTATTATTGGTATATACAAATGCAACTGATTTCTGAATATTAATTTTGTATCCTGCTACTTTACTAAATTCATCTATCAGCTCTAATAGTTTCTTGGTGGAGTCTTTAGGGTTCTCTATATAGTATCATGTCATCTGCATATAATGACAATTTTACTTCCTCCTTACCGATTTGGATGCCTTTTATTTCTTTTTCTTGTCTGATTGCTGTGGCTAGAACTTCCAGCACTATGTTGAATAGAAGTGGAGAAAGTGGGCAACCTTGCCTTGTTCCTGATCTTAAGGGAATGGTTTTAGCTTTTCCCCATTGAGTATGATGTTAGCTGTGGGTTTATCATATATGGCCTTTATTATGTTGAGATATGATCCTCTATTCCCACTTTCTTAAGGGTTTTTATCATAAATGGCTGCTGGATTTTATCAAATGCTTTTTCTGCATCTATTGATATGATCATGTGATTTTTATTTTTCATTTTGTTAATGTGGTGTATCACATTAATTGATTTGGATGTTGAACCACCCTTGCATACCAGGGATGAATCCCACTTGATCATGGTGTATGATCTTTTTAATGTATTGCTGAATTCTGTTCACTAATATTTTGTTGAGGATTTTTGCATCTATGTTCATTAGCGATATCAGCCTGTAATTTTCTTTTTTGTGGTGTCTTTGTCTGATTTTGGGATCAGGGTGATAGTGGCTTCGTAAAAAGTGTTTGGGAGTCTTCCCTCCTTCTGGGTTTTTTGGAAGAGCTTGAGGAGAATAGGTGATAATTCTTTTTGAACGTTTTGTAAAATTCACCTGTAAAGCCATCTGGTCCAGGGCTTTTGTTTGTTGGGAGATTGTTGATTACTGATTCAATTTCCCTGGTGGTAATCAGTCTATTCAGGTTTTCTGTTTCTTCTTGAGTTAGCCTTGGAAGGTTGTATGCCTCTAGAAAATTGTCCATTTCTTCCAGATTGTCAAATTTGTTGGCATATAGTTGCTCATAGTAATTTCTTAAAATTTTTTGTATTTCTGCGGTGTCTGTTGTCACTTCTCCTCTTTCATTTCTGATTTTATTAATTTGGGTCCTCTCTCTCTTTTTCTTAATGAGTCTGGCTAAAGGTTTGTCAATTTTGTTTATCTTCTCTAAGAACCAACTCTTGGATTCATTGATCTTTTGTATTGTTTTTCTGGTTTCTATTTCATTTATTTCCACTCTGATGTTTATTATCTCCTTTCTTGTACTCCCTTTGGGCTTATTTTGCTGTTCTTTTCCCAGACCCCTTAAGTGTGAAGATAAACTGTTGATTAGTGATGTTTCTTGTTTCTTTAGGTAGGCCTGCAATGCTATGAATTTCCCTCTTAGGACTGCTTTCACGGCATCCCATAGATTTTGTGTCGTCGTGTTTTCATTTTTGTTTGTCTTGAGATATCTTTTGATTTCTTCCTTGATCTCCTGCTTGACCCATTCATTATTTAGTAACATGTTATTCAGCCTCCATGAATTTGTGTGTCTTCCAGTTTTTTTCCTGTAGTTCATTTCTAATTTCATAGCACTGTGGTCAGAGAAGACAATTGGTATGATTTCAATTTTCTTAAATTTATCAAGACTTGTTTTGTGGCCTAACATATGGTCTATCTTGGAAAATGTTCCATGTGCGCTTGAGAAGAACATGTATTCTGCAGCATTGGGGTGAAATGCTCTGAAAATATCGATTAAATCCAAGTGGTCCAATGTGTCATTTAAGACTGTTGTTTCCATATTGATTTTCTGTCTGGAAGACCTGTCCCTTGTTGTCAGAGGTGTGTTGAAGTCCCCTACTATGATAGTGTTACTGTTGATCTCTGTCTTTATGTCAGTCAATATCTGTTTTATATATTTAGGTGCTCCTATGTTGGGTGCATAGATGTTTACTAGGGTTATGTCCTCTTGTCGGATCGATCCCTTTATTATTATATAGTGCCCATCTTTGTCTTTTAATATGTTCTTCATTTTAAAGTCTATTTTGTCAGATATAAGTATTGCAACTCCAGCTTTTTTCTCATTTCCATTTGCATGAAATATCTTACTCCAACCCTTCACTTTCAGCCTGTGTGTGTCTTTTGATCTGAGGTGAGTCTCTTGTATACAGCATATACAAGGGTCTTGCTTTCTTATCCACTCAGCCACCCTATGTCTCTTGATTGGAGCATTTAATCCATTTACATTTAAAGTGATTATTGATAGGTACATAGTTATTGCCATTTTTAAATTTGTAGTTAGATTGTTTTCATCTTTCTTCTATTTACAGAAGTCCTTTTAGTATTTCTTGCAATGCTGGCTTGGTGGTAATAAATTCCTTTAGCTTATTCTTTTCTGGGAAGCTCTTTATCTCTCCATCAACTTTAAATGATAGCCTTGCTGGATAAAGCAATCTAGGTTGTAGGCCTTTGTTTTCCATCACTTTGAGTATCTCCTGCCACTCCCTCCTGGCCTTCAATGTTTCTGTAGAAAAGTCATTTGATAGTCTTATGGGAGTTCCCTTGTATGTAACCCTCTGTCTTTCTCTTGCTGCTTTTAGGATTCTCTCTTTGTCTTTAACCTTTGCCATTTTAACTATAATGTGTCTTGGTGTGGACCTGTTTGGGTTTATCCTGGTTGGAACTCTCTGCACTTCCTGGGCTTGTATGTTGGTTTCCTTCATCAGGTTAGGGAAGTTTTCAGACATTATTACTTCAAATATGTTCTCAATCCCTTGCTTCCTCTCTTCACCTTCTGGTATTCCTATGATGTGCATGTTGTTGAACTTGATGTTATCCCTGAGGTTTCTTAAACCATCTTCATTGTTTTTTATTCTTTTTGCTTTCTGTTGTTCTGTTTGGGTGATCTCTGCTAACTTGTCTTCTAAGTCGCTGATTCGATCCTCTGCTTCATCTAACCTGCTGTTAATTCCTTCAAGTGAGTTCTTTATTTCGGTAATTGTGTTCTTTAGTTCTAACTGGTTGTTCGTTATGATTTCTACATCCTTCTTTATGTCGTCTCTAAGCTCCTTAAACATTCTTATCATCAGTGTTCTGAACTCTGTCTCTGATAGGTTGGTTACCTCTGTTTCATTTGGTTCCATTTCTGGAGGTTTCTTCTGTTCTTTTATTTGGGACATGTTTCTTTGTTTCCCCATTCTGGCTGACTCTCTGTGTTTGCTTCGATGTATTAGGTAGATCCCCTAGAGTTCTTAGTTCTTGCTGAGTTATCTTATGTAATATATGTCCTTTATATATGACTTGCACCACTTCCTTCTTCTCCTCTGCGTGTGCTCCAAAGGTGACTCTTGTGTTGTGTATATTGTCCTATTAAAGAAGATCTTTAATTGCTTTTAGCTTGTGAGTAGGTGGGATTGACTCCTAGGCCGACTAGTTGTGAGACTTGGCTCTGCCCACCGCAGGGTGTTCTGCTGCGTGAGAGTTGACCGCTTAAATGTGGTTTGGCTCTATGGGCTCTTGTGCCTGTAGAGAATTCCCTCTGGGTGTGTCACTTGTAGGTCAAACTCGGTACTACTCTGGTTTGGTCTGGAGTTGGCCTCTGGGTATGTTGAATCTTGTGCCTCTTAAGCTGGGCCCTGGTAGGGCAATTTCAGAACAAAGCAAATCACCAAGCACAACAACAACAACAAAGAAAAAATCAAATACATTCACACGTAAAAACAACTGACAACCCCCACTCAACACAGGCAAAGATATCAAAGATATAAAGACAAAACAAAATAAAACAAAAAAGAGCATCAGTCTTGGCTTAAGCCCACCAAGTAATCTCCACGTTGCCCTCTGCTGTACCAAAGAGTCCCCTGCGTATTGTGCAGGCAGAGCTGGTCACCTGGTGCCCAGAGTGATGTTGGGACTGCAGATTTAGATGCGTGGGGCTGAGGGGTCTTGATGGTAGTTTTTACAAAGTCAGTGTAGTTTCTACCCTTGCCTGCACATATGCACACTGAGAGTAGTACCACCAGCCCTGTGTCCAGTTCTCCTGAGTCTTAGGCACTTCTTCCGTGTGTGTGTGTGTGTGTGTGTGTGTGTGTGTGTGTGTGTGGTGGACAGGAGATTTCTGAGGTGCTGAAAGCTGGGAGCTGCGTCTGCCACCTACTGCTGATCCCTGGGAGTGCCTCTGCAGTTGTAATTGCCCTGCCCTATGCAGGCCAGAAAGGGTGGGGGCTGGGGATGGAGGAGTCTCTTCTCTCGTAGCCCAGCAAAAATCACACTCTTCCCAGCCTCTTCCCTGGGTCAGAGCTGCCCGCCAGTCTTCCCAGAGCCTGAGCACTAAGGCTCCTCTGTAATCTGACACCACTCCTTAGTTCAGGGGCCAGTTTAGTTCTCTTGAAGGGCGGGGGTAGGATTGGAAGAGCAGGGGGAGGGGCCCAGGTATGGAGTTTGTGTCCTTTGTCTGGCCTAGGGCCCAACTGGAGGTACCAGCTTAGGTTATTGCCTCAAATGCTGGATATGCTGCCCCCTCGGTGGGAGAGATCAGCTGTGGGATGCAGGGAAAGAGCCCACCTCCTGGCTTTTGTGTTCTCTGTTCCATCCTGGGATCCCCTGAGTCTCTGCAGCTATGGATGCCGGCAGCGTTTCCACCACCGCAGATGCGGGCCGTGTTTCCACCATCGCAGATGCGGGCTGTGTTTCCACAGCCGAAGGTGCGGGCCGCGTCTCCACTCTGCTCCCTTCCCTCTTCCCCTGCTCATCCAATTTGCCAACCTGCAAGTAATCCTTGCACGATTCTCTTAGCTGTTCTGCGTGATGAGCAGAGAGTCCTTTGATGGGTTATATGTCCCGTTTGTGATAAGATCCAGAGGAGAATTCAAAAAGTGCGCCCCGCTGCCGCCATTCCTATGACATCACTTAAAAACTTTTCTTATGGGCACATGTGCTATTTTTTCAAAATTAAGATCATATCAACTACATGTTTTCTAGCCACCAAACCACCAATTTTTGTATCATACAAGGTACGATAGTTACGTTCGCGAACTCATCCTAGAAAAAGTGCTGCATTCTCATTGCTGAGTATCACTACAGTCACCTTCAAAGGACTCCCCTTGGGAAGCTGTGCACCGACGCCAGAGCCTAGCCCACCCTTCAAAGCAATTTTGGAACTCTTTTTCTGGAATGGCCATCAGAGCTGTTGTCATATTACCCTTGATGTCTTGAATGTCATCAAAATGTCTTCTTTCAATATTTCCTTTATCTTCTGGCAAAGAAAGAAATCATTGGGGGCCAGATCAGTGAGTAGGGAGGGTATTTCAATACAGTTATTTGTTTACTGGCTAAAAACTTCCTCACAGACAGTACCGTGTGAGCTGGTGCATTGTCGTGATGCAAGAGCCATGAATTGTTGGCGAAAAGTTCAGGTAATCTAACTTTTACAGGCAGGCTTTTCAGCACTTCCAAGTAGCAAACTTGGTTAACTGTTTGTCTAGTTGGTACAAATTCATAATAAATAATCTCTTTGATATCAAAAAAGGTTAGCAATATTGTTGCAACAAGTTTGCGAACCCAATTGTCAGACTTCGTACTTTCTATTCCATTACAATGGCAAGGCATTCTAGAAAGACATTCTCTTTAACAGTTTAAGAGACTTTCTGAAAGTAATATTCACCTTTTCTATCTCCATGTACCTGCTATATGTCAGACACATGCAAAGTAATCTTCTCCTCTCTCACCTACTGCGGTCACCTGGTGCCTCTGGCCATCCAACATCTCTGTCTTTAGCTCCCATTCCCTCCTCTGACAGGGCTACCTTAAATAAGTTTTTAGTACATGTGAGAAGCATCCTTCTCCAAACAGCCCAAAAAAACCCACAGCTTTCTTAGAGAGGGGAGATATTTCAACAACTCTTTGAATAAAGAGAGGGAGGCAAACTCAGAGGGAAAAGTGAGAGTGATTTGGAGAAGCCCTGGTGTAAAGACAAAATTGGGGCCACTGAAGTTCCCCCAAAAGAGAACCACAAAGCAGAGCACACAGCTGGTGCTCAATCCATATTAGTTGTTTCTCAAAAAAAAAAAAAAAAAAAGGATAATTCCACCAGGTACATCCCTGTGATGCCACCCTGCAGTGCCACCCTGTGTTATTCTCCTTTATTCTCTGTATCCCTTTCCTCTCTTCCTCTAGAAAGTATCACATCTCAGGTACCTCTCTAGGCCCCCCAAAGTTGGTCCAAAGAGGGGAACAGGAGAAGGCCTACAAAATTGCTCCCCACTCCTCAGAGAGGTCAAGGAAAACCAGGCCTGGCTCCCCTTAGCAGAAACCCCCTTCCCTATGGACCAGATTAGAGCCAATTTTAATAATAGCTAACATCTACTGAATCCTTACAATGTGACAGGACCTCTGTTAAGTACTTGACACACATTATCTCACTTATTTGATATATTTATCTTTACTTAACCAAAGAGAAAGTGAGACTCATAGAGTTTAAGTGAGCTACTAAGTGGGAGAAGCCAAGATCTGAATCCAGGTTCTCTATTCCCAGAGCCCAAAGCCCTTAAGTATCATATTCTATTGTCTCCACACAATAGGTGATCCATAAGGGCAAGGTGAAGAGAGGAAGACAGAGAGAGGGAAAGAGGGAGGAAGGAAGAAAACTCTACATCACTGTAATGCAGGGGAAATAGTGTCATTTGCCATAAGTAGAAGATAACATTAAAATAAATACATTATAGTTACAATTTTAAATGTTTGGTTCTATGTTTGGGAAACACTGGATCATTTGATCTCTGAGGGCCCTTTCCAGCACACAACTCTAGAGTCTCCACAGATGAAGTAGGCTATTTTCTGAAGGAAAACTAGATTCCCTGGGCATCAGGTACATAATAAAATCCTAAGAGCAGATGCTGGGTCTTTATATTTTCCATAAGCATTTACTACAGTGGCCCAGGGTGCATTTGTGGAAGGCGAATTATGAATTCACTTCACCTCTCTGGGTCTTAGTGACCCTGTCAAGGAAAAAAAAAAAAAGAGGGATGGAGTAGCTGATCCCTAGAGGTAATTTTTTTTTCACTCTGCAAATCATTGGTCCATTGGATCTAAGAAGTAGTCCCTTTGTTACTGGTTGTCTGGCTTTCTGCTCATCACTCCTGTGACAAGCAGAACTCTAAAGAGACCTCTCCAAGATTCCTATCCCCTGGCAAACAAACACTAACATAGGTACTGCTGTGAAGGGATTTTGCAGATGTAATTAAAGACCCAAATCAGTTGACCTTAAGATACTGAAATGATCTGCAATGGAGAAAAGACAGCCTCTTCAATAAATGGTTCTGGGAGAATTGGAAAGCCACATGCAAAAGAATGAATCTAAACTGCTATCTGTCACTGTGTACCAAACTTAACTCAAAATGAATCAAAGACCTAAACATAAAACCTGAAACAATAAACTGCATAGAGGAAAATATAGGTACTAAACTTATGGACCTTGGGTTCAAAGAGGATTTTATGAATTTGACCTCAAAGTCAAGGGAAGTAAAATCTAAAATAAATGAATGGGACTATGTCAAACTATAAAAAGCTTTGATATAAAAAGCTTCTGCACAGCAAAAGAAACCATCGACAAAATAAAGAGGTAATCAACTAAATGGGAGATTTTTGCGAACGCCTCCGATAAGAGGCTAACATCCTAAATATATAAGGAACTCGTACAATTCAACAAAAAATAAAACAAACAATCCAATTAAAAAATGGGCAGAGGACCTGAACAGACATTTCTCCAAAGAGAACATACAGATAGATGGCCAATAGACATATGAAAAGATGCTCAACATCAACAATCTTCAGAGAAATGCAAATAAAAACCACAATGAGATATCACCTCACACAAATTAGAATGGCTGTCATCAACAAGACAAATAATAACAAGTGTTGGAGAGGCTGTGGAGAAAAAGGAACCCTCATACACTGTTGGTGGGAATGCAGATTGGTGCAGCCGCTATGGAAGGCAGTGTGGAGGTTCCTCAAAAAATTAAGAATCGAATTACCATATGACCAGCAATCCCTCTCCTGGGTATCTACCCAAAATTCTGGAAACATTTATCCGTAAAGATATATGTGCTCCGATGTTCGTTGCAGCTTTATTTATGGTGGCCAAGACATGGAAATTACCAAAGTGTCCTTCGATAGATAATTGGATAAAGAAGTTGTGGTATATATACTTAATGGAATACTATTCTTCCATAAGAAAAGATAAAACAGTACCATTTACGACAAGATGGATGGATCTTGAGATTATTATTTTAAGCGAAATAAGTCAGACAGAAAAAGTCGAGAACCACATGACTTCACTGATATGTGGGATATAAAACTGAAAGCAACAAAGGAACAAGACAAACAAATGAGAAACAAAAACTCATAGACACAGACAATAGTTTAGTGGTTACCAGAGGGTAAGGGGGGCGGGGGGTGGTAGATGGGGCTAAACAGGATCAAATATATGGTGATGGAAGGAGAATTGACTCTGGGTGGTGAACACACAATGTGATATACAGATGAGTGTTATAGAATTGTACTCCTGAAACCTTTGCAACTTTACTAACCATTGTCACCTCAATCAATTTTAATTTAAAAAAAAGATACAGAGATGATCTTGGTAGGCTTACCCCAATCAGGTGAGCCTTTTGAAAGCACTGAGTATTCTTCAGAGGGTAGCAGAAAAGAAGTCAGAAAGATTCATCAGAGTGTGAGGGGAATTCAACCTAAGGGAGGTTATTCTGTTGCTGAGATGGAGGGGCCATGTGGAAGGACCTGAGAGTGGCCTCTAGAAGCTGAGAGTGACCGCCAGTCAACACAAGCAAGAAGGGAACCTCAGTCCTACAGCCACCAGGAACTGAGTGAGCTTGAAAGTGGATTCTTCCCTGGAAGCTCCAATAACATCTCGGCCTGGCCAACATCTTCATTTTGACCTTGTGAGGTCCCAAGCAGAGAAACCAGTCAAGCCACCTGGACTCATTGACTTACAGAGCTGTGAGATAATAAATGTGTATTGTTTTAAGCTGCTATGGTTGTGGTCATTTGTCATGTAGCAATAGAAATATGAATGCAACTCCCTACCTTATCCCTATCAACCCATGTTCTTACTATTATTATTTTGGAAGAAGGAAGAATCACTTTGGGAATTTTGAGCTGAGGCTTCTTTCTGCCAATTACATGTGAGTCTAACAAGCAAATATTAAGTATTGAATTCCTACTGTGTTCCCAGGTCCTTTATTGGAGGCCGGTATATAATTTGGAGGTAAGATTGTGTGGAACAGACACGGTGAGCAGGAGGAGTGTGAGAGGTGGGAGAACGGTGTGCGCAGGAGATGCTGAGTAGGCTTCATGGAATAAGTGAAATGTGGAGGCTGGATAGATTGAAAATTGGCAGAGAAAGGGGAAGGGGAGAAATATTCTGGGTGGAGGGTAGCACAAGCAAAGGAGTGGAGGTAGCGATGAGCATGATGTCGGTCAATCTTGGTTCCTGAGGGCAGGCAAGCTTTCTGGAGCCCTAGCATTGGAATCTAGCTACTATGCTGAGCTACCTATTGACAAGGCCAGGGAAACAGATAAAGAGTGTGCATTTAGGCAAGAGTACGGTTTGCCCTAGTCTTGGACAAAGAAAGATGAAAGGAGGGTCTGAGAAAGGGGAGTAGGAAGGACAAAACAAAAAAGGCAAAATTTGCCATGAAACAGATCAAAGTTAAGTAAAGGAATGAAGACCACAAGGGAGGGCACAAGACGAGAGGCACGTGCCTATGTCCTCACCCCCACCACACGGTGGGAGGAAGAAAAGAGAAACTATCAGCCTCCGAGCCTTGTGCCTTACATAGGAGACGATACAGGGGAAGTCAGGGCGTTGAGTACACTGGCTTGCTGTCACAGATTGCCCACACAGGGAAGTAGGGAAATGACGGCTAGCAAGGTTGGTGGGGGCTGGATTAGAAGGGACCTTGAAAGCTAGGAAGCGAAGCAGCGGTTTTCAATCTTGGCTGAACACTGGCATCACCTGGGGTTCTTTTTAAAAATACTGATTGATATCTGTATTCTCCCGCAAAAATTCTGACGGACTTGGCCTGGTTCAACTTGCGCTTCAAGAGTTTTAAAATTATCATAGGTTATTCTAATATTCTACCGAGACTGAGAACTACAGATGTAGAGTTTGGACTTCATCTACTAGCCAGTGGAGCCTATTGAGGATGTGCGAATGACATAATACAATGGAAAACAATGTTAATTGGAAAGAAGACCAAGTCAAGTAAAAATAATCCTAGCAAATAGCAATACAGCATTTCTTAGACTCCAGAAACTTTTCTAAGATTTAAATTATATTACATTATATTATATTCATTATATTGTATTATATTCATTATATTGGGTTATACTATATTTATATTATAATTATATTTATATTATATTATAGATTACATTATATATTTTTAAAGTATATATAATATACTTTTAATGTATGTGTATTTTTAAAGTATATTATATATATATATATATTTGTTAAATCATCATAATAACCCTATAAGGTAGACACTGTCATTATCACCATTTTAGAGAATGGGAAAGTGAAGCTCAAAAAGTTAATACCTTATTCATGATCACAAAGCAAGTAAAGTTGGACTTGAGATTTGAATCTATTCATTTTGTTTCTGGATGTGGTGGTTTAGCTTGTATGAGACCAACTTCTTCATCAAAACAACCAAGAAAGCAAGTTTTAACCCAATGTTACCAGAACACTGAAGACTTGAGAGGCCAAGATCACCAAGAGAAGAAACGCATTCATGTGAACCTGACGTCTGGCCACTTTTTTCTCCTGCAGGCATCTGCAGATTTGTAAGCAAAAATCTGGGGGGCCCAGAAACTGAGTAGATATTCTTCAGTCTCCTGAGACTGAGGATTTAAAAAAAAAAAAAAAATAGAATTCTTGGCTGTCATAAGCATAGGAAACTTAGCAAACATCCCCAGTTGGGACACCTGATAAGTTATAGCCTAAAAGTAAGGACTAACCTTACTTCTAGGATATGTAAATAGATGAGCTGTCACAAAAGCTGAAGCACAGATTTAAAGCAGCTCAATCTAAGATTAGATTAAGATGATTGGATCCTAACTTGAGACAAAAGCAAACCCTCTCTGGAGGAAGATAACATTCAAGCTCAAATTTCCACTATAATTCTTTTTATCCAAAATTGCCATCATTCAATCAAAAGTTATCAGAAAAAGTTACCAGGAAAAAAGATCAAGTATCCAAAAATCAGAAAGACAAAATAACAAAAACAGACTGGCAGGTGATTCACATATGAGAGTTATCAGATACAATTTTTAAATAACTGTCATCAATACATTTAACAAGTAGAGAATTTCAGTCGAGAACTAGAATCTACCAAAAATATGAAGTAGATATTTTAAAACCGAAAAATACAATAATTAAAATTAACAACTGGATAGATGGGTTTAACAGAGAAGCAGACACCATCAAAGCAACGACAAGAAAACTACTGATAGGTCACTAGAAAACACAGACCGAAGCAAAGGGAGGAAAAAAATGGAAAATTTGCAAAAGAAGTTAAGGATATGGAACACAGTGAAAAGGCATAAATATGTGTAACTGGAGTCCCAGAAGGAGAGGAGAGAGAAAATAGAGCAAAACCAGTATTTGAAGAGATGATTGACTAAGAATTTTCCAAATGAAACAAAAAACACCAAGCCACATACTCAAGAAATGCTAAGAAGCCCAGGCTGGATAAATACAAAGGAAACCACATCCACACCTTTGGCACATAAAAGTAAAATTGCTGGAAGACTTTGTCATTCTAAGTCAAAACAGAGGAAAAAAAGGAATATTACCTTCAAAGTAGTAATAACAACTGACTTCTCTATAGAAACAATGGAGGCCTGAACAATGAGGGATACCTTCAAAATGTTGAAAGAAAATAATTGTCAACTTAGAATGACATACCTCACAAGAATGTGGAAATAAAGATTTTTAGACAAACAAAAATTAAAATATTTAACCAACAGATCTACATCAAAAAAGCAAAAACAAAAAAACTAAAGAAAGTCCTCCAGGCAGAAGGAAAATGATCCTAGATGAAATCAAAGATATTCAGAAAGGGTTGAAGAGCAATAGAAAGGGTCAAAATGAATGTAAAACTAAAATGAATATACTGTCTATATAGAAAACTTAAAAGAATCTTACAAGAAAAGCTTCTAGAACTAATAAGTGAGTTTAGCAAGGTCATAGGATACAAGGTCAACATACAAAAACTTATTGTGTTTCAAAAAAAAAATATAAAGATATATAACATACAAAAAAAAAAACTTATTGTATTTCTACATACCAGCAATGAACATTGGATTTAAAATTTTAAATGCAGGCATTTACAGTAGCAGTCCCAAAATAAAAAACTCAGTTATAAATCTAACAAATATGTGCAGAATCTGTGTGTTGAAAACTACAAAACACTGATTAAAAAAATGAAAGAAGACATAAATCAATGGAAAGATAATCCATGTTTATGAATTGGAGGAATCAGATTGAAAAATCGCAACCTCCCCCTGAATGATCTGTAGATTCAATGCAATTCCCATGAAAAGCTCCGTATACTTTTTAAAATAACTACTGAAAAGCTGATTCTAAAACATATATGAGAAAGGCAAAGGATCTAAAATAACCAAAACAATAAAAAAGAGAAGAAGAATGTTGGAAAACTTAATCTATGTAATTTCAAGACTTACTATAAAGCTACAGTTATCAAGATAGTTGGTATTAGCAAAAAGATAGATGCATAGATTAATGGAACAAAACAGAATCTAAAAATAGACTGAACTGATTTTTAACAAAGATCAAGGGCAATTTGATAGAGAAAGGATGGTGACTTCAATAAATGGTGCTAGAAAAATTAGATGTCCACACGTGGAAAAAAAATAAGATCCTCAACCCACAGTTCACACCTTATACAAAAAATACTCCTAGGTATGTACTAAAGATAACTAAAAAGTATGTGTTCATGCAAAAGCTTGTACACAAATATTCATAATTGGCAAAAATGAAAAAACCCAAAATGATGAAGGAAAAAATAAAATGTATATAACCATACAATGGAATATTATTCAGCCATAAGAAGGAATGAAGTGCCTATACATGCTACAACATGATGAACCCTGAAAACATCATGCTGAGTAAAAGAATCTACAGAGACAGAAAATAGATTAGTGGTTGCCTAAGGTTGGGGAAGGGGAAACAGTCAGTGACTGCTAATGGGTCTGGGGTTTCTTTTTCAGATGATGAAATGCTCTGAAATTAGATAATGGTGATGGTTGCACAACCTTGTGAATATACTAAAAATCACTGAATTCTATACGTTAAAAGAGTGAATTTTATGGTATGTGAATTACAGCTCAATAAAACAAAACGTTTTTAAAAATGAACTCAAAATGGATCATAAACCTAAATGTATAAGGTGAATTATAAAATTTCCAGTAGAAATACAGAAGAAAATCAGCATGGGCCTACATTAGACAAAGAGTTTCAAGATATTAAAAGCACAGTCCACAAAAGCATGATTCACAAAAATAATAATAATAATTATTTATTGTTATAATAATTTGAACTTTGTTAAAATTAAAAACTCTTGCTTTACAAAAGACACTGTTAAGAGAATTCAAAAGCAAACCATGGACTGGAAGAAAATATTTGCAAATAATATTTCTGACAAAGACATATACAGAATATATAAATAACTCTCAAAATTCAACACTAAAGAAAACAAGCAATCCGATTTTTTAAATGCCCAAAGTTCTGAACACACATTTCACCAAAGAAGATACATGAATGGCTAACAAGCACATGAAAAGATGTTCAGCATAATTAGTCATTATGGACAAGCAAATTAAAACTACCATGAGATTCTACTACATACCTATTAGAAGGGCTAAAATTAAAAAGCCTGACCAACAATACCAAGTGCCGATGAGGATGTGGAGTAATTGGAAGCCTCAAACATTGCTGGTAGAGATGCAAAATGGTTGGCCCACTTTGGAAAACAACTTACCAGTTTCTGAAAAAATTAAACATACATATGCCATATGACCCAGCAATCCTACTCCTAGGTGTTTATCTAAGAGAAATGAAAACTTATCCTTATTATAAATGAGTGGTTATAGGAACTTTGTTCATTATCACCCCAAACTGGACATAACCCAGATGTCTTTCAACTACCAAATGGGTAGACAAAGGACAGTACAACCATACAACTGAATAGTACTCGGCAACCAAATGGAACAAACTATTGATTTGTACAACAGCATGCATAAATCCTAAATGCATTTTGGCATGTGAAAAAAATCAGACCCACAAGGCTACACAGATTTCCAGGGGTTGGAGTTGAGAAAAGAGTTAACGATAAGGGGACATAAAAGGGAATTTGTGGGGTGATAGACTGTTCTGTATCAAGACTTTGGTGGTGGATATATGACTTTCTGCATTTGACAAAACCCATGGAATGGTACACAACAAAGAATGAGGTTTACCAAACGTAAATTTTTTCATCAACCAGGATATAGAGAAAACCCAAAACGAAATAAAAACTGTGGCAAATGAAAAATGAATATTGTTTCTACAAAAATTATAATATCATGTGTTGTTTAAAATATATATGGAATTAAAACATGCAAATAAAATAATAAAAATTAGAGGTAGTAAATGGAGTTAAAGTATTCTGAAGTCCTTGCATGGTATGAGAAGTGGTAAAAGTACTATTTCATATTAGACTTTAAAAAAATCAAAGATGTATATTGAATGAGCTAAGGTAACTACTAAAAATAATAGTAAAAGGATTTATAACTAACAAGATAGAAGGAGAAAACAGAATAATAAAAATATTTGTTTAATCTAAAAGATGACAAGAAATGAGAGAAAAAAGAATATATATCATATGGGATAAAAAGAAAACAAATAAAATGGTAGGTGTAAACCCAAATATATTTGTAGTTACATTCAATGTAAGTGAACAAGATATTCCAATTAAGAGGCAAAAAAAAAATCATACTATATTAAATAATTAAATTCTCTAAAAATTATAACAATATCCTAGTGGTTCTAAATGTATATAAAGGAAACATTTAAAACAATTATAAGTGGGAGAGTAAAGGAACATAAAAGATGATAAGGTCTCTATTCTTTACTTAAACTGGTAAACTGACAAAAATAGACTGTGACAAGTTATGCATATATAATGTAATACCTAGAGCAGCCTTAAAAAGCTATACACTCAAGAGTATCAAAAAGATACACTCAAAAACACTATAGATAAATCAAAATGGAATTTTCAAAAAGTAATCCACAGGAAGGCATAAAGGAGAAATAATAAATGAAAAACAGAAAACAAAAAATGAATTGGTAGGCTTAAGCCCTAGCATACCAGTACTTATACTAAATATAAATGATAACAATACAATAATTAAAAGACAGAGATTGACAGCATGGATTAAAATACATGACCCAACTGTACACTGTCTCCAAAATTTCCTTTCAAATATAATGATATAGCCAAATTGAAAGTAAAAGACTAAAAAATGATGTATCATGAAAATATTAATCAAAAGAAAGCAGAAGTGACTTAGATGAAATAGACCAATTCCAACATCAACTACCACAATTCATCCAATATGAAATAGATATTTGAATAGTCCTATAACTTAAGGATACTGAATTCATAATTTTAAAAACTTCCAAATAAGAAATCTCCAGGCTTAGATGGTTTTGCTAGAGAATTCTACAAAATGTTTAAATAATTAACATTAATTCTATACAATTTTTTCTAGAAAAGAGAAGTTCATTTCTATGAAGCTATAATTACTCTGTTACCCAAACTAGACTAAGTTCCCACAAAAAAGAAAGTATAGAACAATATTCCTCATGAATATAGATGTAAAAATTCATTAAAAAATTAGCAAATCGAGTTCATCAATATATTAAAAGAATTATATACCATGACCAAATAGAGTTAGTTTATTGCAGGGATACAAAGCTGGTTCAATATTTTAAAAATCAATGTAATTTACCATATTAATCGGTTAAAGAAAAAATCATATGATCATCATACTATATGATTTCAATTATATAATATTTTTGAAGTGAGAAAATTACAGAAATAGAGAACAGATTAGTGGTTACCAGGGGCTAAGGAAGGGACAGGAGCATGTGGAAAGTGGGTGTGGTTATAAAAGGATAACATAAGGGTTGGAAATGTTCTGTGTCTTGACTGTATCAATATAAATATCCTGGTTATAATACTGTCGTATAGTTTTGCAAGATGTTACTACTCAGAAAAACAGCGTTAAAGGGTATACAGGATCATCCTGTATTAACTAAAGAGTTTAATTTTAAAAACTGGACTCTCTTAATCACCTCTATGTGTGTCAAATGTGATACTTAGAGGACTCAATAAAATATGTATTCTTCATTAAAAATCTACATCATTATTGATATGTTCTATCAATTACTAAGGGAAATATTTTTATATAACTCATTATGATTGGAAAGGGTTTATTTCTCCTTTTAAATCTGTCAATGTTTGCTTTATGTATTTCGAGACTATGTTATTATATACATATACATTTAGAATTATTCAAACCTCTTGGTTGGTTGAGCCTTTCATCACTATGAAGAGTCACTCTATATGTTGTGGTGTATTTCACATGATCAAATCAATTGATATAGAAAAAGCTGTAACAAAATTCAACATTCATTCATGACAAAAAGAAAAACTCGCAGAAAAATAGGAATACAGGAGAACCTCCTCAACTTGATAAAGAACACCTACAAAAAATCTATAACTAACATTATAGTTAATGATAGAAGATCTAATCCTTTCCCCCCATAAATTGACAAGGCAAGAATGTCTGCTTTCACTCTTGTTCAACGTAGTGCTGGAAGTTCTAGCCAGTGCAATAAGGTAAGAAAAGGAAATAAAAGGCTTGCAGACTGGAAAACAGTTTGGTACTACTGAGAAATGAAAATTTAAGTTCACACAAAAACCTTTCCATGGATGTTTATAGCACTTTATTCATAATAGCCAAACAAGGGGGAAACAACCCAGATTTCCTTCAATGGGTGAATAGTTAAACTGTGATACATCCATATCATGGAATACTATGCAGTGATAAAAGGAACATGCTATTGATATACACAACATAATCTCCAGAGATTTATGCTAAATGAAAAAAGCCAACCCCAAAATGTTATATACTAACTATTAATAGTTTAAACATAGTCTCTGCAATCTTGTTTATACTGTTCCATTCATTTGGTATACAAAATACTCTCTTCCTAGAGACCAAAACTGGCACTCCAACTATCTTGATTTCAGCCATTTTAATTATCTGTGGTGAGAGGGTCCTTGGCTTTTACTAAACTATAATCTCTGTGAGAGTAAGGACTAGGTATGCCTTGCTCACCGTAACATTCCCAGTAACTAGCACACCACTGGACACAAGGTAGGTGATCAAATACTACTTGAAAGTATATGTGATTAAATGAATGAATGGCTGCTTGAACAAAAGAATCTGAGAACCCATATTTAACACTAGAGTGTCTACTCAAGAGGCAGGAGTAAAGAAAGGAAGAGTCAGGGGCAGGGCTGAGGCAGGACAAGAGTGAGGCAAGAGCACTTCAGTCTGGTCAAGCCCATTTTGCCTACCTTATTTTGGCCTTATGTGGTGTAATGTGGACCCAAAGTCTTGCTGTTCACTACCCCATACCCTTACACAACCCTCATCCATATCACTGAGGTTGCCCAGAACCACTTTCTAACTATCTCTGTTGTCACTTACACTGGGGCTGAAATCACAAAGAACAGATGTGTCACACACTTGGCCCTGGCCTCACACAGTTCAGTTTCTTTTGCCTGAATTTCTCCTCTGCCCTACACACCTCCTTCAAGGAAATGGCTAGGAGCAGAGACACTCCCTAAACCTGTTTGGACCAATCAGATTCTTTCTACTGGAAATTTGAACACGAAATATAGAGGACAGAGATGTTCAGGTAATAACAGAAGCAAAGGCTCAAAAAACATACCAAAGGGATTCTCACTTCTGGCATAATGGAGTTACAAGATCCACAAAAAATTTCCCCACAAAAAAGCAACTATCAAGGTGGAAAAAAATACTAAAAATAAACAAACAAAACCCACATCAAACCAACAAACAAAAAATATTTCATTTCAGCTCTTTGGAATTCTACCAATGACATGCAACAACTGAGAAACATTTATTCATTAAAACTACCCAACTTTGGGTAAGAACAGCCTGAGTCTATGGCTGCTCCCACCCCATTCCCCATACCTCAGCTCTGTCAATGTCACGACAATCAGCAGCTTCACCACTGATGCTGGAGGGGGCATATTTGATTTGGAACATTGTCAGTTGAAGTGATCATCTTAGTGGCAAGCAGAGAGGACCAGTATCTTAATTAATCTGAGGTTTCAGGCCTGTTTCAGAAAAGCAAATAAGTGGTGGACTACCCAGGGATTTATCAAGAAGTTTCAGTAGGTATGACAGCCAAGAGGGCTTCCTACATATCTTGGGTTGACAGCATATACAGCAGAGAGCAAAGACAGCCAAAGATGCCACACATCCCTGGCCAAAAGAGCCTATGCACATGTGCAGAGATGTGAGGCGAGATTAAGGGTAACAACATATCTGTAACGGGTATCCTAAAAGGAGAGTATAAAGAGAAAGGGATAGAAAAAATATTATAAGATATAATGGCCAAAAGCTTGCCAAATTTGATGAAAAATATAAATCTACACATCCAAGAAGCTCAGTACATTCTAGGTGGGATCAATACAAAGAGATCCACACCTAGATCCACATAGACAAACTGTTGAAAGCCTAAGACCAAAAGAAAATCTCGAAAGCAGCAAGAGAAAAAAACAACTCATCATGCACAGGAGAACAACAATACAGCTGATTTCTCATTATAAACAATGAAGTTCAGGGAGCAATTGAATAACCTATTTAAAGTACTAAAAGAAAAGAAAAACATTCAACCAAGAATTCCATATCCAGCTAAAATAACACTCAAACATGAAGGTGAAATAAAAATATTCCCAGATAGGGGCGGCCGGATGGCTCAGTTGGTTAGAGTGTGAGCTCTAAACAACAGGGTTGCTGGTTCAATTCCCACATGGTCCAGTGAGCTATGCCCTCCACAACTAGATTGAAGACAACAAGCTGCCACTGAGCTGCTGGAGGGGTGACCGGATCACTCAGTTGGTTAGAGCTCTAGCTCTCAACAAGGTTGCCGGTTCAATTCCCGCATGGGATGGTGGGCTGCACGCCCCCCCCCCCCCCCGCAACTAAAGATTGAAAAATGGCAAGTGTACTTGGAGCTGAGCTCTGCCCTCTACAACTAGATTGAAGGACAATGACTTGGAGCTGATGAGCCCTGGAGAAACACACTGTTTCCCAATATTCCCCAATAAAAATTTTTTTTAAATTCCCAAATAAACAGAGTTAGAATATTTGTCCCTGTCATACCTGACTTACAAAAAAATGTTAAGTGAAGTCCTTAAGGCTAAAAGAAAGTGACCCCAACTGACAACTCAAATCCACAAAACAAGACGAAGAATATCATAAATTACAAATATGTGAGTAAATATAAAAGACTCCCTAGGTATATTTTTTCTCATCTATTCCATTAACTTCTTTAAAAAGCACAAGATTGTAATAAGAAATAATTATAATACTGTACTGTTGTGTTTACAACATATATAGGTGAAATACATATGACAAAACTAGCACGAGGAGAGGAGAGATGTACTGAAATGCAGTTCCTGTATTTTCCAGAATTAAGGTAGTATTGTTTTTGAAATAGATTGTAATAACTTAAAATGCATATTGCAATCACTGTAGCAACCACTGAGAAAATAACTTGAAGTAATACAGTAAGAAAACAAGGGAGAAATTTAAATATTTATTTTTTAAAAATATAATTATTTAACACAAAATAAGGCAGTAAAGGAAGAACAGGGCATGGGGGGAATGAAACAAGTAGAAAACAAACAGAAAAATGTCAGGTGTAAATCCAACCATATCAATAATTACATTAAAAGTGAATAGAATCTGGCTAGTCCTTGACTCTTCAGAGCCAAAGTTTCTTCAACCTGTCAAACGGGTATAATTGTACTTACCTTGCTCATCTCATAAGAAGATAAAAGAATTATAATACAATGGTTTGTGTTATGAGTAAGAACTCTGAGCCAAATACAAATCAGGTATGCCTGATGAAATATATCATGTTGGGCAAATAATTTTATCTCTTTGGACCTCAGTTATGAGATAATATATCAATAATAATAGTATCAGAGATGTGTATGGCACTAACTACATGCCAGGCATTGTTGTGTGTGTTTCAAATTAATTAATCCATTAAATCTACAAAATGCATGTAAAAGCTATATCCCCATTGCCTAATAGATTTCCAGATACATATTAAGCAGGCTGCTGAGTGAAAGTTGGATAAATAAAATGGAAAACAAAGGAATGGTCTACAAACCTCATTCAAAAGGCAGAGATTGTCAAACTGAATAAAACCAATTATACCCAGTCTTATATTATAGTAAAATAAGACTGGGTCTTATATTAATTTTTGCTCCAAAAGACACATAAGAGCTGATTGTCTGGCTAGGTGTTATTTTCGGGAAAACACGGTATAAGACATGAATAACACTTCAACCAATTTGACCTAAGTAACATTTCTATAACACTCCACCCAAAGACTGCAGAATAAACATTATTTTCAAGAGCACATAGAACATTCTCCAGGATAAACCATATGCTGAGCCACAAAACAGTCTCTACAACTTTAAAAAGACTGAAATCAAACAAAGTATGTTCCCCGACTACAGCAAGACTAAATTAGAGATCCATGATGAAAGAAATATGGAAAACACCAAAAATCTGCAAATTAAACAACATCTTTAGAGCAGAAATCAACAAAAGAGAAATTAGAGAAAAATCATGAGAGCCAAAAGTTGGTTCTTTGAAAATGTCAACTAAATTAGCAAACCCTCAGCCGGACTACCTAGAAAATGAGAGAGAAAATACAAATTATCAAAACCAAGAATAAGGAAGATACATCATTGCCAACACTATAAAAATTAAAAGGACTATAAGAGAATACATGAACAATTTTATGCTAACAATTTTATAGCTATTTTATGCTACTAAGTTAGACAATTAAGATTAAATGGGAAATTCCTAGAGATATACAAATTACCAAACTAACTCAAGAAGAATTGAAAATCTGAATAGACTTACAATGAAAAATAAAACTGAAAGAGTAACTAAAAATCTTCCCACAAAGAAAAGCCTAGGCCCAGATAGATTTACTGGTAAATCAAGTATTAAATATTTAAAGAAGAAATAATATTAATACCTATCGTTCACAAAATCAGGAAATAGTGGAAGAGGGAATACTTCCCAACTCATTCTAGGAGGCCAGATTTACTCAGAAGCCAAAGCCAGACAAAGATATCATGAAAAAAGAAAACCAATATCCCTCATGAACACAGATGCAAGAATCCTTAACAAAATGTTCAGCAACATATAAAAAGGATTATACACCATGACTAAGTAGATTTATCCCAGAAAGATAAGGTTGGTTTAATATTTGAAAATTAATTAATATAGTACACATATTAAAAGAATAAACGACAAAACACACAAGATCACTTCAAAAAGAAATAGACAATTTGACAATAATAACTGGAGATTTCAATAATCTCACTGAGTAGATGCAGGAAAAGCATTGTACAAAATCCAGTGCTAATTCATGATTTTTTAAAAAGTTATTCTGGGACAACTGAATATCCATAGGCAAAAAAAATGAACTTAGACTCTTAACTCACATCATACACAAAAATTAACTTCATATGGATCATAGCCAGAATGTTAAACATAGAGTTAGCATATGACCTAGCAACCCTGCTTACTTTCTAGACAGATATCTAAGAGAAATATAAACATATGTACATACAAAAACTCGTACAAATGTTAGTAGCAGCATTAGTCATAATTGCCAAAAAGTGGAAACAACCCAAATGAATATCAGTGGATAAACAAAATGTTGTAAATCTGTATAATGGAATATTATTTGGCCAAAAAAATGAATGAAATTCTCATACATGCCTCAACATAGATGGATCTTAAAAACATTATACTGAGTGAAAGAAGCCAGACACAAAAGTCATACTGTATGACTTCATTTACACGGAATGTCTAGAATAGGCAAATCCATAGAAATAGAAGGTACGTTAGTGATTTCCGGGGACTGATCGAGGGAGGTATGGAGACTGAATCTTAATGGGTCTGGGGTTTCTTTCTCATATGATGAAATGTTCTGGAATTAGACAATGGTGATATTTATACAACTTTGCTAATATGTTAAAGCCACTGAATCACACCTTTTTAAAGGATGGACTTGATGGCATGTGAGTTGTGTCTCAAAAAGTTGTCATATTTTTTTCAAGTGGATCACAGTCCTAAATGTCCCAGTTGCCTAAGGCTGCAGCTGGAACTAAATACTCACTGAAAATGGGCCCAAGAGAATTTTGGGGCATGATGAAAATGTTCTAAAACTGAATTGTGGTCATGGTTGCACAACTCTGTAACTTTATTAAAAATCATTGGATGGTTCATTTACAATGGGGTGATTTTATGGTATGTAAATTTTACCTCGATAAAGCTGTTCAAAAAAATAAACCTACCGAAAACAGAAATCAATGTATCATAGTAAATATTGGGGGAGAAGTTGGGGTGGGAAATTACTTTAAAAATAAAACAATAAAGAGGGCAAATGGGGATACTGAAGTACTGAATGTTCCGTTTCTTAACCTCACTGTGGGTAACAGTTTGTGAAAATTCATTAAGCTGTATGCTTATGACATATGTGCTTTTCTGTGTGTATGTTATACCACAATTAAAGTTGTTGTTTTGTTTTTTTAATGGCATTAGGGGCTGGGCGGAGCCATAAATGAGCCAGTTATGAATTACAGAAGCTGAGAGGCTCAGCTCTACAGTTGTTCTTAGGTCCCCATGAGCTTTTTGCCCCTTTATTGCCACTTTCTTATAATAACCACCATTACTAGAGCTAGCCTAAGTGGGTTTCTGTTTCTTACTACAGAGAAGCCTCACTAACACACCCACACATATAGCTACCAAAATGTCAGCTCCACAAGGGCAGGGGATTTTGCGCATTATTGAATCCCCAGTGCCTGGCATATAGTAGGTTCTCAATACATATTTCTTGAACGAGTGAGCAAATAAATGAACAGAGGAATAGTTGTAGAGAAAGGGAGGTGTAAAGGGAGAGATACACAAACAGATAATTTTCAGTGCACCCTGGCGAACATTTTCCCAGGGATATGGACAAAATGCTGTGGGGGCCCAAAATGGCTCTTGAGGAATGTCAGAAAAGTGGGGCAGAGGAGGACACATGAGAGGTGGGTGTTGAAGGATGAACAGGAGTTTGCCACAGGAAAAATGCAGGGGAGTGGGATAAGAGTGGGATAAACAGATAAACACAGGCAAAAGCACATTGTTTTGAAAGAGTCTGCCATTGGGGGGATGCTGAGAAGGCTCATGTAGCAGGAGTGCAAGGTTCATCGTTGAGAACAGGTGAGAGATGAGGCAAGAAAGGTAGGCTAAAGGTAGATGGAAAAGGGTCCTCTATTCCCAACCAACACATTGAACTGACTCCTAGAGGATCACAGCCAAAAGAGAATTTTAAGCAGGGGTCAAATTTGCTGTTCAGGGAGCTCATTTTGGCTGGAGCGAGAAGAGTTTCTCTGAGTTCATGGGACATCTGCTCTGTTGGTATCCTCATTTCCTTACCTCTGTGTCATTCTCTATATGAGGTCTGACAATTAAGTTTGTGAACTCATCCTAGAAAAAGTGCTACATTCCTCTTTGCTGAATATCACTACAGTCACCTTCCAAGTACGCCCCTTGGGAAGCTATGCACTGACGCCAGCACCTAGTCCACCCTTCAAAACAATTTAGGAACTCTTTCCCTGGAATGGCCATCAGAGCTGTTGTCATATTACCCTTGATATCCTGAATGTCATCAAAATGTCTTCCTTTCAATATTTCCTTTATCTTTGGGTAATGAAGGAAGTCACTGGGGGCCAGATCAGGTGAGTAGGGAGGGTGTTCCAATACAGTTATTTGTTTACTGGCTAAAAAACCCCTCACAGACAGTGCCGTGTGAGCTGGTGCATTGTTGTGATGCAAGAGTCATAAATTGTTGGCGAAAAGTTCAGATCGTCTAACTTTTTCATGCAGCCTTTTCAGCACTTCCAAATAGTAAACTTGGTTAACTGTTTGTCCAGTTGGTACAAATTCATAATGAATAATCCCTCTGACATCAAAGAAGGTTAGCAACATGGTTGCAACAAGTTCACGAACTTAATTGTCAGACCTGGTCTTCTTGTCTTCCTTCTCTCTCTCTCCAAGTGTTTCATGTCTGGGTATCTCTCTATGTATTTCTTTCCATTTTTTTCTCAAGATACCACTCCATGAAGATGTCCGTCTAACTGCATCCCTCTTATCTGTCCCCAAACAGCTTTCAGATTCCATCTCCATGACTCATTTTCTCCACTACACCATCCCCACCCAGGCTTGGGCTCTTCACAAACAAGTAACTCAGGATTTCCTCTTGAGCAGTAAGCCTTTGGGGCCTCACCAGTGCACGGACAAGACATCTGGAAGAAGGAGGAGGGTCTGAGTCGCCCTTTACTGGGCCCAGAGAAGATGAACCACCAGGTTCTGAGGCCTGAATGGAACCAATGAGGTGGGCACAGAATACTCCCCTTGGGCATCCTGACACTCTCACCGCATGAATGGGGCCAGTGACTCCAAAACCACCTCCCTTCCTGCTCATCCAGGAAACCCTACAGCCCAGTGGCTCATACCTCTGACCTTCTGCTGTGAAATGTTCCCTGGCACCTGCCCACCCTCCCCAGGGTCTGGACAACTGGGTCAGGGAGGAACAGCCCCTACACCAAGCTGGGCCTGGGACCCCTCTCCAGGACAATTCTCTCCCCTGGGACAAGAAAGAAGGTCAAGCTGCTCTTCTAGATATGACCTCAGAGAGGTGCAGCAAGGGCTCTGGCCCAATTTATCACCACGGGGCTATAATTAGGTTTGTTAACATACAGTCGAGTGTAGTCTTGTTGACTAGGAACTTAATCACGTTACTATTGAGTTCCTGTACGCATTGCTCGGGGTGACTGTTTTACTTGTAGAGTTATAGCCAAGCCCAACGGGAGGAAATTAGCTTTGGACACAAGTTTGGAGGGGGGTTCTTTTTCCTCCTGACTTTGTCTCCCTCCCCCCCTTCCATGTGAAAATATTTAGCAAACAGTGACAATGATGAAAAACAGTAGGAAACAAAATGTTCTACATTAGTATAAAACATGAAAAATGCAGCAAGGACCCTTAGCGGTACAACATGTGTTATGCTGGCTGGCAGTCCATTAGCTCTGATAGACATTTCACTTACCTAAGTCAAATATAACAGTCTAGTATTCATTAATATAAGAAGGGGCTGTGGAATCAGAGCTACCATCTGGCTGGGCCGACAGAATAATCTACAACTCATGATTAGGTCTAAGGAGTGGGGTTTCACTTTAATCTTTCTCATTGCTCGAAATTTCCATCTGCGCAGTTCGGCACATCATTTTTCTTCAAGACAAATGTGCTGTTTTTCATGTTCCAAAATTAGATCAGAAGAAAACGATTAATCATGTCACGGCCTGGGAAAGGAAACAAAGCTCCGATATTCTCCTGCTCTCCGCTCTGCTCGGCCCGCCCCTCCCCGGGCCCTGGACGGTTGCAAGTTTCGCTTTTTTCCCCAACCTCTAGGTTTTCAGCACAACTTTCGGAGCCACCACCGCCAGCCAAGAGGAGGAGGGTGGGACTGGAGGGAGAGGGTGATGGTGGGGCACGCAGGAAGAGTTTGGGGGGCCCTGGAACCCCAGGTGGGGCGCGACCCTGTCTCTCTCTGGAGTCCTCCCGGCCCCCTAGGGTCACCCCTGGCTGGTCCACACCGCCTGGCCCTGGGAGCTGCCGAGTCAGGGCGCTGGGCACTGTCTTTTGCCCAGTGACAAAAAGGGCTGCGTGCCTTGCTCCCGCGTCCCCCTCCCACAGCCGCCACAGCCCTGTCTGTCAGCCGGCTCGCAAGTCATAACAAATCCCTGGCGCGGAGCTGAAGCTGAGCATTTGCCGGAGCGTCATGGGGATGATGAATGACCCGCAGGCCTTTGAAGTGCTCTGCCAGTTCAGCTGGGTCCGCGGTGCTGACAGAGAAATATACACAACAGCGTAACCAATAATGAGAACATTAAACATTCCTGCGCTGTGACAGGCTGACAGAAAAACCCAGGCTCCCATCAATCATTGCGCAGATAGAACCTTGACAATTGGCCCCTCACTGATACCGGCGGTCACCTTGCCCTCTCCCTCTGCTCGCCTCTCCCCTCACTCCCTCTCACTGGGGCGCCCTCTCTTCCTCTCTGGGTTTTCCTCTTTCTCTCCTGACTGCCACCCCTCCTCTCCACTCTCTCCCTGCTTCTCTCCCTTCCCTACCTCCCCTCCCTCCCTCCCTCTCCTCCCCTCAATCGTGGGCTCTTCTGTGACTCCTTTCTGTGCTGCTCAGAGGTCAGTTGAGGTTTAGGCCACCTCCATTTCGGTAGGTCGCCTCTTCCAGAAACAATGAAGATGCCACATCAGAGTGAGAAGTGTGAAGCCTTGGTTTCTATTTAAAATTTTGTCACTTTTAACCAGATGCAAAAATAGTACAATTACCGTATGTGAAACCTCATTCTGAAATATTATTAAAAGTTAAAGTGAGGCCCTTGGGGGAAGCAAGGCCTACTTGAACCGCTTCTCCTTCCTCTGCAGGGGGGAGGGAGGTTTCTCTGGGTGTTTTCCTGTGTGACTTTGGCAAGGGACCTGTCTCTTTGTGTTGGCCTCTGCCTCTTTTTTTGCAACCGGGCTTATCTGACGGGATCTGATTTCTGATCTGTCTGAAAGGGAAAAAACATCAGGGAAACACAAAGATGTCTTCCTCTTCCTCCAACAGGAAATGGAATCTGCCCAGACAAAGGGTATTGGCTGGACCTTCACCCTGGTCCCCGAAGAGATACCTGTGACCTCTTAGCCATTCTCTGGATCCTCCAGGGCTCCCAAGATAACTTAGTTTGGCCACATTTTCCTGGGCTGAGCCGCTACACCAGCCTTGTGAAGGTGGGGCATTCCCCCACCCCCCACACACAGATTATCTCTGCTAGGCCCACTCCTAACTGGCCAGCAAGGGCTCATGGAAAGAGCCTTTAGGCCCAGGGTGAGAAGCCAGGGTCATACCATGAGAACTTGCACAGGTCCAGAATTTTCCTGAACCTTTATTTCTTTATTCACAACATGGGAGAAGTCCCTACTTTAAATGAATTTGCATATTAGTTCAGGTGCGCTGCTCAGGTGTAAGAAGGAAGCATCTTTTGAGGCACTCTCTGCTGCACACTCTAGAGTATCTCGTCCTTTCCCTTCTGCACACCTGGAAAGGCCAGCTCCATCCCACCTCCTCTTGGAAGCTGTCCTGCTTGTCCTGGCTCAGAATGACCTTGTCCTCCCCTGAGATTCTGTGACTGCTGGCTCAGATGAGCATCTCGCCTACCCAGCTAGACTTGAAGCTTCTTCAGTGCAGGGATGGTGCCATGCTCTGCTCTTCTCTGGGTCACCTGGGACTACCAGGACATCTTGTTCTGAAACGCCTGCCCTACCCACAGCTGCCTTCTCTAAAGAATTGTTCCTACCAGGCCTGCTCAAGGGGAAGACCTCAGAGGCCATGTTTGCACTACATAACCCTCCCCTTTACCACAGCTGATTGGTCCATAGTGAATAACTATCCCTACAACCAATCAGATTCTCTCTTCCTTGAACTCAGCCACAGGTAGTGTTGGCTGCTGAAAGTCATGTAATGTTTGGGACTGGAGCAGCCATTCTGAGCCAAGTACACGTTGAGGAGAAAAAAGAAAAGCTGATCTTCCAAGGGAAGCAGGAAAAAGAGGAGATGGGTAAAAAGAAGCAGATAGGAAATACCAGGTGGACCCAGAAAATAGCATGGCCTCAATTCCTGACTTGTCCATTCCTGTCCCCTGAGGCCTGGTTCTACTGCTTGCTGCCCTTGGATGCCTGTCAGGTAGCTGGCCACTGGAAAGGACATATTACCCAGAGATGGTTAATCATTCTATCCCACCTTTCTGCCTATAAAGACTGGCCCAGGGACAGGCATGTGACCCATGTCAGCCCCATCAGAGTCCTTCCCTGGGATTTCATAGATTGATTCTGAAAGAGAGGCACTCTCCATTCCTTTTCGATTGAGAATTGTGAGGCTAGGACCCCCGAATTTCCAGCGCCATGGCTGTCACTGCCTGGAAGAAACCAAATTACTATAGGAACAAATGAGGCCAACCAGAACAGTGGAGCCCACTGATGACGAGTCTGATGACTTCAGGTTCCTGGATCCAGTCGAGCCTGAAGTCCACTACACCTTTGGCCTTCACAGCAGATAAGCTAATACATTCCCTTTCTTGCTTAAACTAGTTTTAGTTTTGTGTATGTCACTTGCATAAACCCAGAGAGTCCTCATACTGGTGCTCAGAGGACATGTCAACTTAGGAGGATTCACCTAAAGTGAATAAACGCTTCTACTCTTTTTTTTTACAGATTGGACATGAATAAGAATCCACTGCGACCCATAACAATAAGGGCTGCAGTGGGCCTTTTCTGATTCTCTCCTCCCAACAGTCATCCTTGGGATCTCACCCCTCATGTCAGGCCGTCAGGCTGTTCCCAGGCTGTTCCCAGGCCAGGCCCAAGTGACTTGCACTTTTGAGCCTGTCAGGAATGGCACTTCCCTATTCCTGTGGTTTGTCCCCACACCCAAGCAAGTAGGAGACAGGCACTTGGTGACGGGCGGTCCTCTCAGCCTCTGAATGAGCCCATTTGGTCTGTCCCCACTGCCTGCCCAGCAGGAATCCAGAGTTCAAGCTGACCCCTGGTCCACCATGGACATGGCCACAGGTTCCACTCTTCAGACACCCTTTTGATTTCAGAAGTCCTTAGGGTCCTTTCAGAAGTCCTTCAGGAGTCCCACAATGGACCTCTGGATAGTCGTCCTCATTCAAATTCTGGTCTGATGAGAAGGTCACTGGACAAAGATGTCATGGGAGAGACCAGGTACAGCAACAGTAAAAGTGAAAAATGATAGGGGGTATTTAGTTGACTGCAAGCCTAAGATGAGCCAACCATGATGTGGCTGCTTAAAAAAGAGAGAGCCACGTTGCCACATTAGGCTAGAACATCACGTTCAAATTATATCTTAAGAATTCTGAGAAATTGTAGCATAGGTGTAACAAAGGTGATGAGACTAGGGAAACCTGGTTGTTGAGGAATAGGGAAAGATCTCAGGATGGAGATACTGGAAGGCTGGCACTTACTTGTTCTCCGTAAAACAGCTGTGAAAGCCCCAGGCACAGGTCCGACACAGAGTGAGTACCCAAGAATGTAGTTTCCTTCTATCCTGTCCAGCCCTCATTCACCAGGGGTAGAACCAGAGCCAGTGAGAAGACCTTACAGGAAAAGAGCTTTTATCACAGTCTAAGAACTTTCTTACAATTCCAACTGTGCAGCAACTGGAACGGGCCCCTCTGTAATGTTCTCCACATCACTAGGCTTTCTAAGCAGAGACTAGATTATTAGTTCCATGGGACCCTATAGAAAGAATCCCAAAATTGAGTAGATATTGGGCTTTTAGGATCCTTTTTCAATTCAATGACTTTTGCAGCCTCAGTTGTTCTCTCTGTGAAGTGGGTGTGAGGCTCTCTGTTTGCCACTGGATCTCCTTATCTTCCTAAATTTATGGGTGTGGCTGGTTCAAAGGTACAGTTGACACTTGAACAATGGGTTTGATCTGTGCAGGTCCACTCATATGCAAACTTTTTACAATAAACACGTACAGTACTGTCCACGTATTTTCTCTTTCTTATGATTTTCTTACCAAGAGTCTCTTTTCTCTAGCGGGTAAGAATACAGTATAGAATACCTACGCATATAATATACGAACTATGTGCTAATCAACTATTTATGGTATTGATAAGGATTCTGCTCAACAGCAGGCTATTAGTGAAGTTTTGGGGCAGTCAAAAGTTATACGTGGAGTTTTGATTGTGCAGAGGGTCAGCACCCCAAACCTCTGCCTCGTTCAAAGGTCAACTGCATGTTCAATGATGGCCGCAACAACATCTTCCATCCCAGACACACTTCTTACAGTGTAACTTTGCCTCTCCCCATGAAGAAGAAGCTCATTCTTTTCCCGTTTAAGCTAAGCTGGTTTGTGACTGTTTCCATGAATAGAACATGGCAGAAGTGACACTGCATGACTTCTAAGGCTAGGTTAGAAAAGGCCATGCAGCTTCTGCAGACTCTCTGAGGTTGCCTGTCCCTAGAATCCAGCCACGTGCCATGAGCAAGCCGAAAGTTGCCCATGCAGAGACTTCACATGGAGAGGCCCATGGAGGTGTCTGACCCACAGCCCAGCCAAGTTCCAACTGACAGCCAGCATCAACCACCAAACATGGGAATGGAGACTTTTCCAGGTGATCTCCCAGCCTTTGAGTCAGCCCAGCTGAGATCAGAGACAAAACATCCTCACTGTGCCCTATCCAAAGTCCTGACCCTCAGAATCTGTGACATAATAAAATGGTTTGGAATGGTTTGTTATGCAACTTGAACAGTAGGGGCAAGAGGACTGTGGGCATGAGAGAAGTCTAGGGCTGAGACCTAAGAGGTGTCATCAAAAACTATGGTGAATGTTTAAATTTAAAAATTTATTACAGTAAAAGACACGTTACCATTAATCCCCCTCAAAATATTCCCCCTAGTCTCAAACATACTTATCCCATCGTTCATGCCACTTTCTGAAGCAGTTCTGTAAATCCTTTTTCGTGAGTCTCTGTAGTTCCTCTGTCGTGGCTGCCTCAGTGTCTTGAATCGATTCAAAATGTTTTCCTCTCATGGTCATTTTCACTTTGGGGAAGAGCCAGAAGTTGCATGGTGCCAGATCCAGTGAATAAGGTGGATGAGGACACACCGTAATGTTTTTATTTGACAGAAATTGCCATATATGAGAAGCAATGTGTCACATGGAGCCTTTCCATTGTGATCACAAAATGCGGTGAATGCTGCTGCCGAGTGACATCTAACGGAAAGGCAGGGGTCTTCAATATGGGAAGCCATGCATCGAACCTTAGTAACAGTGTGTGACAAGTTGCAACTTGTTCAGTGCAGTCAGTAGGGTGTGAGCTACGGTTGAGAGAAAGTGTATTTTAAAGTGTGACATAATCATCCTCCATCCTGACATCGCTGCATGTCACACATCACTTCTGGTACAGCAATTTCTGTCAAATAAAAACATTACGGTGTGTCCTCATCTACCTTATTCACCGAATCTGGCACCGTGCAACTTCTTGCTCTACACCAAAGTCAAAATGATTCAGGACATCGAGGCAGCCACGACAGTGCAAGTAAAGACACTCACGAAAGAGGACTTCCAGAACTGTTTCAGAAAGTGGCACGAATGATGGGATAAGTGTGTTTGAAGTGAGGGGGTATATTTTGAGGGGGATTAATGGCAATGCATCTTTTACTGTAATTAATTTTTTTATATTTAAACATTCACCGTATTGTTTGATCACACCTCATATTGGTGACTCAGTTATTACTCTACTGTGCAGCAGGCCTCACCCTACTGTGGCTCTCTCTCCAGACAGGTGTAATCCCAATTTGAAACCCAGGCCTTGCCTCTCATATAAACAGCCCTTGTTCCCACTCCTCCTGTCCTCATAAATCCACTCTACCCCACCAGGTAGCAAGAAGTATTAAGAGTGTGGGAGTTGTGTCCACAGGGAAGACCCACCTCACAGGTCCTCTTTTCAGAGTTCTGGGACCACAAGTTTAGGGGAAAATACTTTCTTTTCAATGACTCCCATTTAGTCCTCCAGCCATGAATTCAAACCTTGAGTGAATTCTCCTCTTTCTCCTGACCCCAGTTTCTTCCAGACAAGTGTTCTACGTGATCATAGGCCTCGAGACACTCCTTTATCCTAGGCTGTCCCAAGGCCCACCTGCCAAGGTTTGTGGAGCAGGCTGGGGCTCTACAGGCCGAAGAAGTCCAGTGGGGTGGCATGTCTGAGTGTCCACAATGTCTGTGACTGGCGAGGCAGGGACCACTCACAACACAGAAGGCAAGGGTTTAGCTCCTGGCTGACCCCACTGGGACCTTTGGGAAAGAGACAGATTTGTTACTAGGGGATTCGTTGCTGCCACTGTTTGGGAATGGACTGTTCAAGAGGTTCTCCATGGTGACAGAAGACGGCATGGTAAAGGCTTGAATGTGGGACACAATGGCACAGGACTCGCTTGCAGCCCAGCTCCCAATAGCATCTCACAGCTCTGAGGCCCAAGTGTAGACACTCTCCCTCCACTTTCTCCTCATCTCACCCACCCAAGTCCTGGGCCAGAAGCCTTAGCCTACCCTCAGCTGGAGTGACCCAAGGGAAACTTGGCCAAATCTGTGCAATAATCACTCCTGGTTCATGGAAAAAATAAAAAGAATATTCTCCAGCTCCAAACATGACTGTGTCGCTCTCGAGACAAATCCCCAGTGGGGCAGCATTGTCTGTGCCTGATCCCAGTGCCCCACATGGCTTTGCTTGCACGTGTTGCTAGTGATGGAGTGTTGGGGTGACCATCTCCACCTGCAGTGGAGTCATGCTTCCTAGGTTGGTGTATCACCTCCCTTCTGGATAACACCCTGTCGTGATCATGGTACCACCCCTGCCAGGTCAGTATGGATAACACCTTGTCTAACGTGCACAAGAGTGGGCAGGGGTAGCCTGTGCCTGGCCTCTCCTAGGACCCCGTCTGCTCAGCACAGTGAGGCACCCAGGGTTGAGCATGTGTCCCAACCTTGGACAACTAAGTCATTCCCAGGATATTTAAATTAGACCAGGGAGAGATAGCCTTTGTCCTCAGTGGGCTTTGATGTGAGGCCACAGTTTCGGCAGCCATGTCCCTGCGGAGGAGAAGCTGGGCAGAGAGGATGCTGTCACCACAGAGAGCAGCAGAACCCAGGGAGGCTTGAGTCCCGACTTTCTTAGAGGCCCTGGTTCCACTCCTCGCTGCCCAGCTCAAAGTTTGATGTGTCCAACCTACCCTCAGTAAGCCTTAAGTCAAAGGTCCAGAAAGTGGTCACAAGGCCAGACCCTGGTAAGCAGGGGTAGGACAATAGGCAACTGAGAAAGTAAACAGAAACAAGCTCAGGACAGGAGGAGTGGGGTGCAGGGTGGGCTGGAGAGATCAGACAGAGGGGCAGGAGAGAGGATGAGAGGGCAGAGCATGCATCCAAACTGGTAGCTCCATCAGTCCTTCAGGATCAGGGGACAGAGGTGAAAGACGGAAAAAGAGAACATCCTGTGCACATGTTCAGAGGCTGGCGAGTGGGAGGACTCCCCTGCGCAAGGAGAGGCATGGTGGTAGAGAGCCAGAACCTCCCAGAGCCAGGACCAGGAAGCAGGAGCATGGGAGGGAGCAGGCAGGTGGCAGCCACCTCCCAGATAGTCGCCACCAGATGCACAAGGAGAAGGCCAGGCCCCCCGTGTACAAGGACCAGAAGCCAGCTGTGAGGAAGGGCATTTCTGAGCCACGTGGGCAGAGGGCAAACTGGGTCAGGGTGAGTAGACTGGAAAGTCCCACAGCCTTTTTGGTGCCCTTCCAGCTGACCCACTGAGAGAGTCCAGGGTCACACGCCCATAGCTGGGGCCTCCACACCTGGTAACATGACACTCCAGGATCACAGCTCCCTCCCAGCGACGGGAGCTTGAGAAACCCAAAGCAGTCTGCACATCTGCTGGGGGTTGGGAGGCTCCAGCAGAGGAGGAGATGAGGACATCCCTTCCGTCTCAGCCCTGCCCCTGTACAAGGGCCCTGGCAGCGGGGAGATGGGTGTGGAGCACCTTTCCCCCCAGAGAGAGACAACGCAGGGAAGAAATGGCAGCAACACTGAGGGGCAATTGGGCACTTCCTAGGTAACAAGTCCGTGCCCGGCATTCAATGTGCATTCTCCCACCCAATCCTCACAGCGCCCTACTGATTACTCATGTTTCACAGAGGAGGAAACCAAGGCACAGAGAAGCTAATCCATGTGTCTAAGGTCACAGAGGCCCTGTTTTGTCTGGCTCTCCAAACGATAGAGAATGAAAGAGCAAGCAGAGGAATGGACTCTAAGCCCTGTGCGGTTCATAGAGCCACGTGTGTCTGACACACATACTCACAGCCCCAGTCCGTTATATACACCTACAGTGGACCTGCCTTGTGTTTATGAGCAAAAACTTAATTACACTCAATTAAGCTTCATTTGGGGGCTCTAGACTCTTTGTGAAAGTAATTTTTACCTAATTGTGGCTATGGAGCACCTAAGTGGCCACCTGATGCAAATGAAGACAGCAAGCTCAAGTCTGTATCCCTCAGCAGCAAAGCCAAGTCTAGAACTCAGGGCTCTAGACTCCTTCTCCAGTGCTCTCTGCATTTCCCTCGGATGGAGAGAAATTGCCATGAGCTTACCATGAGCTACAGCATAATGTTTACCCTTTTCCTTGGGCCCACCCCAGTGGTGTGCTGGTAAATGTTTAATACGCAGCTCTTCAGGAAACAAACAAACCAATGAAAAACCTGGCTTATAGCATTCGCCATTTTCCATAGTGTAAATATTCCTACCATGGTCAATTGTAAGCTGCCAACATGATGTCCCTGGATGGAGTTGGGGCCGCGCCAGCACAGCACTGTTCCTTCCATGGCCGAGGAAGGATTCCAGAAAAGCTGATACTACTTTGAAGCCATCCTAATAGTCTTCCTCTAATTTAGTTTGAAACCCAGGAGTCCACCATCCACGAAGGCTCAGAGTGGGAAGGTGACTGATAGCGGAAGAGATAAATCTGTCCATGATGGCTTTTGATGCCAAAACAGACCAATTCACCAATGTCATTAACTAGAAATATAAATGGTTCAGAATAAACTGAGGAAAATATGGGGTCATGGTTTAGAGAATGGACTCTGGAGTCAGACAGCTTGGATCCAATCCTAACTACCGTGTTTCCCCAAAAAAAAGACCAACCCCGAAAATAAGCTCCAGTTAAGATTGTCAGCCAAACGGACGCATTTAGTATGCCATAACGATGTTCCAGAATAAGATGACATGACTGTATTTAAATATATGTAGATTGTTGTACATGAAAAAAATAAGACATCCCCTGAAAATACGCCCTAATGTATCTTTTGGAGCAAAAATTAATATAAGATCTGGTCTGATTTTCAGGGAAATACGGTATAAGACCTGGTCTTATTTTCGGGAAAACAGGGTAGCTTTGCGACCTTGGACACGTAACTTAAGCTCCCTATGAAGTGGGGATGGCACTGGGGCCAACCTCATAGGGGCTGTGAGGATTCAGTGAGAAATACACACACAAAGCTCACAGCGCAGTGCCAGGCACATGATAAACACTAAACAGATGTTAGCTGTTTATAACCAAGTCAGGGTGGTCAGCTGTTACCACTGTGTAAGTCAGGGAGAAAACAAAACAGGATCAATAGTAGTGACTGATTGCTGGACTAGAAGCTCCAGGGGGCAAGGACTTGTCCATCTTGACCTCTGCTCTAACCCCACACCTCACACAGTACCTAACACATTTATTGAGTAGGTACTCACTGAATATTGGTTGTGTACGGCATCTAACAGCACTTAAATATTTGTATTGCTTTAGCTCGTCTTTTAATTGTATCCTTGATTTTAAAATAACCATGTGTAACCCTGGCTAATGTTTATGCCTAGTTTTTCTAAAAAGTCATTGTATTTTCAAGTTTGTGTGAATGGAAACCAGAACCTACCTCTCCTTTATTTAACCACACTCATGGGAATCTGCTGGTGTGTATTATAATCCAGACAATAGGTTCACTTGGTGGCAGGACAACTGAATAGAGCAAAGGGCTCAGACGAAAACCTCTTCAGCCTTAGCCTTACGCACACCCCACGCCCTGAAGCACAGACTCAGCTAATCCCAGCTCCACCCGCCTCTTGATCATTACTCCCACCGTCCACCCAGAATGAGGGCAGTGCGGGTGTTCTGGGCCTGGGTCGGGGCTGGGGGGGTCTGTCTTCCATTTCTATTCTGCAATCTTCCTGAGCTCTCCTCCCCATTTTCCCCCCCTCAGCCCCTTTCCCCGCCCTCCAGAGCAGACCCCAGCCTGCCCCCTCCACAAGCCTCTCCTCACCACTCTCCCAGACTGGTTTGTTAGGGCATGAAAAATGGTCCCATGGAATAAAGATGTTTTCCCTCTGATGAGCGCATTTGCAGAAGGTATGTCAGAGATCCCAGGGCTGGGGTAGGGCGGTCTCTCCAGAAAGTTGTTTCCCCCCCTTCCCTTCCTTCTTCCCGCTCTCTCACCACCACCCCCCCTTTGCTTACTTATTGGGAGAGTAATAAATATTGGGCCGACAGGCCCTTCTCACAGTTACAGAGCCTACCTGTAAGCGAGCTCAATAATTAGCAGTCTTGAAGATGATATATGACTTTCATTACCCTTTGGGACTGGAGACTAAATGAGGACAGAGCTAATTGCCGTGCAAAGCAGTTTGGCATGAATGAGAAAAATGCAGGCCCTGTCTCCTGCCAAAAAAAGGGCCCTATTGCCGCTCTGATCTCAAGGCTGGTTTCTGCCGCAGGAGTTCACTCTCTGTCCATAAATCATGGGCTGCTTACAGCTGGGGCTGCCCTGAGTCGTCAGCAGGCTGTGTGCTGAGTGACAGATCCCAGCCGACTGCATTAGAACTTCAGCTCACTCCTTTCTTCTCCTCCTCCTCGTCCTCTTCCTCCTCCTTTTCTCACTGACCAGAAAATTAAACCCAGACCCCTGGGAGAGGGGAGGCCCAGGGTGGGGTGGGAGCTGTTGACTTAGGTGGGTCCTGGATGCCCAGGCCCAGCTGTTCATTGCCTGCACACTGTCACCTCCCTCGAAACATGCACCACCCCTTTCCCCCCAGGCCAGGGGAGGATGGCTTTCTCCATCCTCAGAAGGCAGGCCCCTCCTGGAATGCTCCAGACTGAGCTTTTGTCCTTGGTTTGTCATCGAGACAAATGTGGCCTCCCTTCTGGCTGCCTGTCTCCCTCTTCCCCCACCACTCTTTCAGGAAATGCTTCCCTTCCCTTAAAGGGGAAGGACTGACAGCAGCCACATGTGTGTCTGCAGCTGACAGATGGAGTGCACAAGCCACGGAGGGCGGAGCTAGCCCAGGAGAGGCAGCAGTGACAGGGGGGATGCCTCCGGGAAATATTTTCTTCTCCATCCCTCAGCCCCACCCTTTGGTGACTCCACAAGGAGCCCTGCTTGTGAGGGTCCCTGGTGAGAAATGCACTGACCATGCAAAGCACCATCCCTTTCCCCTTCCATTCGCTTCCCTTCCCTGGGTGAGGGAGGGAGGTCCCCTCCCTTGTGGGCAGACACCAATTTCACAATCAAAACTGAGCTCCCTGGCTTTTCTAAGGGCAATCACATAATTAATTCTTAGTGTTGCCAAATTATATTTGACACTTAATTTAAAACTCAAGGTTCCATAATGCAGAATTTTCTCCTGGCAATAAGGGCGACATGCACAATGGATGCGTGTGACTTGACAGCCAGGTTTGGAGGGGTGGTTCCAAGTAACTCCCGGGGAGAGAAGGGGCTGACTTTTCTATACAGTTACTTTGCATCCAGTGATTTCCTGGATTTATCTATTTATTTCTCAGTAACCCAAGTATTATCTCATTACCTCATGACCTTCCCAACAACTCTGTGAGCCCCATGCTATCTAATGCCTCCAGTGTGCAGGCCCAGGAAGCCAAGACCCAGCAAAGTGGAAGAGGCAACGTTGGAGTTCATGATCTTGGGAGCCTCTCACTTCTTGTACCATTTTAATTCCTCCTTTAAGGATGGGGGCAGGTTCCCCAAACTGGTAGCCTCAGCTATTTCATGAGGGTGGGAGTCAAGGCCAGACTTTGGCTGCAGGTCACAGAATATCTGGCTACAGCAGCTTAAAGGAGTACAGGTTATTTGTCACACATAACAAGAGGACCAGAGGCAGGTCGTCCAGAACTGGTGCAACTCAACTATGACTTCAAGAACCCAGACTCTTTCTATCTTTCCACACCATTATCAGTGCATTCTCGTTTCTTACATTCTAGTTACAAAGTGGCTATTACACAACCAAGCATCATGTTGTCCATTCAGGGAGGGAAAAGGGGTTAGAGAGAAGGGAGAAAAGGAATTCTCCAGCTGAGCCTTTATCTTCCTATTTGGGGAGAGGAGACCTCCCCAGCAGACTTCCCTTTGTATCTCATTGGCCAGAACTGGATCTCACTTTCCCCACCTTCTCCCCCATCTAGACCAATCATTGACCAAGGGAATGAGCTGCCATGACACATTTAAACCAATCATGATTTATCTCGTGGGCTTGGGGAGGGCCCAGGGTCCCCGCTTCCCCCAAATCAGCAACTCTCTAGGTGCTAATTGCACAAATCACATTGTTAACAGGAAGAAGAGGGATGGCTGACGGGCATGTAATGGACAGTGCCTGCCACACCCAGTCCTTACCCTCGCTACCTTTATTCTCATGAAAGAGAACTATGTCCCAGTTGGAGAAAGTCTGATTTGCTAGATATGTGCACAGACAGCTTTGGGAAGTTTGAGAAATTTGGTTCCCTCCTAAGCTACCATCTTCTCTGGGTTTTGTCCACCCCAATCTCCCAAGTGGTGGCAATTTGTGTTTGGTCCTCTGGACCTGAGTCTGTGGATCTATGTGTACACGGGGAGGCGTGACACCAAGATCCTTCCCCTACATGTGAGCCCCAGAGCCAGCTGTGGCGTCTGCTGGGAGCAGACAATTTACTGAGTAAGTGAAATGAGGGGCTAACACCCACAGCAAAGGGAGATCAGCGTGCTGAAGACCAGGGGCACCAAAATAGGAGCCTTGTCACCTTAGTCATACATTTCACATTCTTGCTTTGTAAAATCTGTGACAGTCAAATTGATCTAGGCCATTAGAAAAGGGTTGTTCCCTTCTTACCCCCACCTGCAGCTGGGGCAGGAGGGGGCATCCCCCCATACCAGACTGAGGCACCAGGGGACAGCTCACATCACTGTCTCCTTCCTGTTCGACTGGGGGCAGATTCACTTGCTGGGAAGGCCATCTGTCAGGAAGCAGATGGGAGACAGGTGACATAGTCAAACAGGGCCGCTGGGCTGGTTGCTGCACAACAGAAACCAGCTCACCGCCCAGCCTGCAGGACTCCACTGGCCATTTCTGGGCTCCTGGATGCCTCTCTCTAGTAGAGATAGTAGATTTCTACTATTTCCCAAACCTTTCTCAAGAGGCTCCTCCATGAGGATGGGAAGAATGGTGGAAGGTTTCTGAGTGCCATGGCCCTTCCGTAGGCCCTCGAGGTGCAAATGAGTTCACATCTCCCTTTCCTCGAGACCCCAATGGCTTCTCATAACTTTGAGAATCATATTCAAACTCTTGGGCCGGCCCAGGGGCTCAGGTGGTTGGAGCGCCGTGCTCCTAATGCCAAAGTCACTGGTTCGATTCCCACATGGGCCATTGAGCTGCATCCTCTACAGCTAAGATTCTGAACAAGGGCTCTCCTTGGAGCTGGGCTGCCGTGGGCAGCTGGAGGTTGGCAGGCTGCCATGAGTGGCCGGTGGCCAGCCTGAGTGGCCGGCAGCCATTGTGAATGGCCGACCGACTGCCTCAGCCGGGGGGAGCGCAAGGCTCATAACACCAGCATGGGCCAGGGAGCTGTGTCCTACACAACTAGACTGAAAAACAACAGCTTGAACCCCAGAGTGGGAGTAGGGGACGGGAGGCGGAAGAAGGGGAAAGAAAAAAAGACGAAGGGGGTAAAAAAAAAGACTCAAACTCTTTACCTTGACCTACAATTAGCGTGACCTGTGATCCTGACATTATTATTAGTAGCACCCCTTTCAGTCCCAAATGTGTCCTAGTCTGGATGATAAATTATGTGGTCACCTTATCAGGCAGTTGGCTCTGCATGTTCCCAGCCCTGCCTCTGTCCCCAGGCTCTTCGCTGCTCACTCCAGCTCACGCGCCTTGTTCCAGCCAGGGGAGCCCTTCCTTGAAGGGGCCAAGCTCTTGCCCATCTCATGACCTTTGTACCTGAGTTACCCACCTGGAACACTCTTCCCCCCACTCCTTCCCTGCCTAGTTCTGCTCAGCTCTGAGGTCACATTTCAGTGTTCCTTTTTCAGAAGCATCTTCCTTTGTCTCTCCACCATGAACCATAATTATATCATACAAATGCTGTTATTTTTCTTTATTGCCAGAATCATCAATTTGATGACCTGTTTATTTGTTTAATATCTGTTTCTCCCACTCGATTTTAAGCAGAGAACCCTGCATCTCCAAAACCTAACAGAGGCTGTTGCCCAATAACTGTCATGAATGAATGAATGAACGAATACACAGTGTTTCTCCCAAATGCACACCCCCACCCCCAAGATACCAAGTTCACTATGATTGTCTGCAAGGAGATGTAATTCTGGCACAATCTGAGCTTCCCAGCAATGTAACATGTCACTGAGTTGCCCACCTAGAAGGAGTTCAAACAAAGGCCATGAGGGAAGGAGAGGCACCGTAGCATAAGGCCTTCCCTGCACCTGGTTCTCATGCAGCCTCAGGCAGGATATCAGTCAGATTGTCACCAACTCCACACCATCACATACAACACCACAGTGCACGTGGATGTGTCCCCTTATGGACCTGTGAGAAAATTTCCCTGGAATATAGATTTCCCAGGTAGCTGAACTGATAGATTATTAGGGATATATATACTTAATATAGTTAATTGTATTAAACCACGCCCCCTTTATAGACTGCATTAATTCTAGAATTATTGGGCAGATTATCCATCTTGATAAGTGGGGCCCTGAACCAAATTTAATTTGATTAAAATATATATATATATGTGTGTATATATATATATATATACACACATATATATATATGTATATATATACACCTTCCTTTTAGTCTATCGCGCTAAGTTTTCTACCTATTATAGACAGCTTTATGTGCCATTGTCCACCTTTAGGAAAAAGGCCTCAGAATGAAGTGGATGCTATGGAGTTGGCCTGGATGATGTCAATCCATGTCCATCCCCTGGCACAGGTGACAGGAACAAGACAGGGAAAGGA